>NW_026606059.1:11742500-12202500 GCF_029834395.1 Sorex fumeus | reverse complement strand
GAGTTAGGGGTGGGTCTCTTAGTGATGCTCAGAGTTTACTCTTAGCTCTGCCCTCAATGTTCTCTCCTGACAGGCTCAGGAGACCATACAGAATACCAGGGATGGAAATCAGGTCAGCTACATGCCAGGCAAATGTTCTACCTGGTATACGATTGCTCCAGGTCCTTAATTTTTTTTCTATTTTCTCTTATTAGTCTAAAATATTTATTTCACAGAAACTAAAACAAAGGTTATTTTATCCATTGGATGCAAAATTGATGTTTTGTACAGTATTTTTTATGGCATACATAAAATATTTTAATCATATTTTACTTAATTTGACATGTTTTCCTTCTTGGAGTATGTGACAAAAGTCCTTTATATCACAACAAGAATTTACGAAGCCGGGGTTGGAAAGATAGTACAGTGGGTAGGGCAGCTGCCTTGCATGTGGCCAACCACAGTTCAATCTCCAGCATATCCTGTGGTCCTCCAAGTCCCACCAGGAGTAGCTCCTGAGAATCATTGGGTGTGCCTCCCTGACCCCCTCAATGAATATAAGAAGAGAACACATATATGCACACATATAGTTAATCTGAGTCCCTTATAATATAAAATTCCTCTTTAGCCTCACGTATCCTTTGGACTATGTGAATTGTTTTGTGTATGTGAAATACACATCCAGGGCAAACCTAGGTTTTAAATTTTTTTTCCATTTTCTCTGAAGTATAAAAATTAAGCTGTGGAATATGATTAAACATGAGAAACTCAAGTCAAGAATTTTGGCACAGAATTTCTGATAGAAATGTCACATGCCACTTATCACAGCACTTTATATTAATGCCATGACTTTGACATGTAACATAGTTACTAAAGTGGTTTTCCTATATTAAAAATCACATATTTCCTGATCTCAGTAACAAATTTTAAACTGACCCTATAGTCCATAGGAAAGTAATGTATGGTATGTGCTACTTTTGGTCATTACATTAATATTAGAAAGCACATAGGGAATTAATCTATTAAATTTTTATAAGACCTAAAAGAGATATATTATAGCAATAATTCAATCACAGAAAACACAAAGGATGCAAGATTCAAACTGAATACAAATGAAATATAAATATGTATGTTTCATATAAACCAAATATATGTATATATCTAAATTGTGTATTATCAAGTATGTATATATTATATACATTATATATTCAAGTGTATATTCTAATGTTTAGTTTTATTTTAACTATGTAAATTCTATATAAAAATTATATAAATATTTTAACTATATAATTCTCTATTTTACAGCTATTTATTCAAACGATATAAAATCAGTAAACTCTTCTCTTTGCATGTAGAAGGAATATTTCTGCAATATGGTTTTCTGCTCATTCAAGATGAAAACAAAACCTCCCTCTATCTTTGAGGCATATTTGAGCAGAGCATGAAGTGAATATCACTCCTATGAAATCAAGCTAGCTCTAAAAGGACAACTTTCTTGAGCTTTCTCTCACACAATCTGGAGGATTTTGAATTAAAGCGAGCTGCTAGCCTAAGTACAGGCACGGACTCCATTAAGGATTATAACTGTGCCTGACGCATGATATTCTGCAAAGTGGCAAATATAAGTGAATCTGGATGCTCCTGATTGTGTGAAGAGAGGTGGGAACTCTAGAAATCCTTTGATCTCAAGGCTAATTCTTTCCACTTGACTCTTTCAACACTAGATAAATGTAGATGTATGCTGCGGATAGACTTACCCATCTCGGTCATTAAAAAGTATAGCGTCTACCTCCAAGCCAAGCTCCCACTTATTCCATCAGTAAAGATTTTCCAATGGATTAGTCCTAATAGGACAGACTAGTCCACAGCTGCAAGTTAACCTGATGATATTTGCTTTTGGCAGTCTGGGGACTACACTCGACAGTGCTCAGGGAATTCTGCCATGCCAGGATTGAATTCTGTCCACAGGCAGACAAAGCTCAGTGCTTGGGCTCTCACCCTGGCCCCTGCACCTTAAGGTATTAGTAATCAGACAACACAAAAATTGGTTTCCCAATCAGATGAAATCTGAATCAAGTGACTCTTTCAGGGTATCAAACCTCTAGATAGTGAGTCAGGGATCCAGCTATGCCCATCCTGTGGTCAAAAATCTTTCTCAAAATCTTTCTCAAAAATCTCAGTAGAGGGGGCTGGAGTGATAGCACAGTAGATATGGCGTTTGCCTTGCACATGGCTGTCCTGGGTTTGATTCCCGACATCCCATATGGTCCCCTAAGCACCGCCAAGATTCCTGAGTGCAGAGCCAGGAGTAAACCCTGTGCATGGCCAAGTGTGCCCCAAAAGGTAAAAAAAAAAATCTCAGTAGATGATATCCTGAAATCACACAATTACGTTTGTGCTTTGGCTGAGATACGACATAGGGACTTGCAGGCTCAGGTCGGGACTAGTCGTCATACAGCGAGCACTGCATCTGGAGTCCTCACTGGTGAGTCAATCTTTTTTCTACTGGTGAAATTCTCATTATACTCACGTTTTACCACTGTAAAAGTTACTGAGTAAAACTGACAAAGTTTAATTTATTTTTAACAATTTAACCAAAATGAAGACCACGAATATTGGCATTAAGCTGATTTTTAGTTTACTGTTTTTTAAAAATATAACCATAGATATTGAAATAATTGGATTCTCGATATACTTGAAATTTCAATTGACTATTAAATCTAATTTATAAAAGAAGGACCAAAAGAGAGAAATATGAAAGCAGTTCTTTGACATGACATTAACAGAAAAATTGTGTAAAGACTGAATTAAGCATGGAATTCTGTGTTAGGAGACTTTGTTGAAAACAGCCACTAGAGAACACAGCCAATCTCACCAGGATATTCAAATAGAAAACCTCCGCGTTTAGAGTTCAAAGTTTGGAATTCAGAGTTCAGAGTTCAGATCAAAGAAGTACTTCTCCATGGAGTGGAAGAGGAAAAACAAAAATCAGGGAATAACCGGTGGGGTTCAGCGTTACCATTATTTCATCCACTTTCGTGAAAGAATAATTTTATTGAGTATATATGCTTCTTAATCCCATCATCTGTTCTTTGTCTAGTTTTCTTTATCCTTGCATCTGTTGATGGACCTTTAGGTGGATTCCATGTTTGGCCTATTGAGAAAAATGTTTTTATGAGCCTAGGTCTTTTGAAATTGTTGTTTTCCTATCTTTAAAAGAAATGTCAAAAAGTTATATTATGATTTATATGGTCTTTTCTTTTTTTAAGGAATGTCCATTTCATTTTTCATAAAAGTTATCAATTTATATTCTCACCAAGGCACATGGAGGTTCTTTTCTCTCCATATCTTTGACAACACATGATGTTTCCTTCATCTTTGATCTAGGTCATTCTCACAGTTAGATGTGATGAGATGGCTCATTGTATATTTCATTTGCATTGCCCTAATAGTCAAGGGTACTGAGCATATTTTTCCCGTAGGGAGAAGCTATCTTCACACTCTGGGAAAAGGGGCAGACATTATTTTCCAGATCTTTTGCTCACTGTTATCAGAAAGATTAATATTATGTTGTGTAATTGTATAAATTCTTCTTGTATTTTGTATATTAACTCTGGCAGATACACGGTGTTAAAAATATTCCATTAACCAGATTGGCATTTTGCTTTTGTGATAGTTTTCCTGTGTGAAATATTTTCTCTTTAATGCAGACCTATTTGTTTCATCTTACTTTGCTTTCCATACCCTTTTAAGATGAATCTCCAAATAAATTATAAAGTCACTGTCACTTTCATAACTTCAAAGAGTTAGGCTGCATACCAGGTTCACTAAATTAAAATACTTTATTTGTATTAGAATTATAAGAATAAGTTGTCTATACATTTATGTTCACTGCTGTTATGTGGCTATCATTGTGGGTCACCATAGACAGGTTGGAATAATCTAAATCTCCTGCATTCTAGAAATTCTTGAATTCCACCCCCCCCCCCCCGCTCCCCAGCAGTAATAGGTTAGCACTGCACTGTCCTCCTGTTCATCGATTTGCTCAAGAGGGCTCAGTAATGTCTCCATTGTGAGACTTGTTGTTACTGTGTTTGGCATATCGAATGTGTCACGGGTAGCTTGCCAAGCTTTGCTGTGAGGACGAGATACTCTCAGTAGCTTGCCGGGCTCTCTGAGAGGGGCCTAGGAATTGAACCCGGGTCAGTCAGGTCGGCCTCGTGCAAGGCAACCATCCTACCGCTGTGCTATCGCTCCAGCCGACTAAATTATAAAGTAGAGTTCCTAATTTATATCCCCTGTATTCTACCTATTTTGATTTATGGTCTAAGATCCAGTTATTAACCCATTTTGAATTAACTTTGTGTTAAATATATTATATGATCACAATCCATTTTTTTCCAGAATCACTTATTAGCAAGACTTTTTCTTTACTACATTATTTTGACTACTTTATTGTGAATTAAATAGGCATAAGTATTTGTCTTTTTTATCTGTGCTCTCTATTCTAGCCCATTGGTGATTTGTGTGCCTGTTTTTGTTCCAATACATCTGTGTTTTAACTTCTATTACTTTGTAACACAATTTGAAGTCAGAGAAAATTATGACTCCACTTTTGTTCTTTAATCTCAGAATAGTTTTGGCTATCCAGAGTCACATGTGATACTTCACACAAATTTTGAAATTTTTTATTTCCATGAAAAAAGTTATTAATATTTTGATAGAGGCTATACTGAATTTGTTCATTATGTTACATAATATCACCACATTAATAATGTTTATTCTTGCAATTAATGAGCATGTGATGTCATTTAATTTTATTGTTTCTTCTATTTCTTTTAGTAATATCTTATAATTTCATTTTATAGGTCTTTTGCTTCCTTTACCATTTACCACTAGTCACTGTCACTGTCACTGTCCTCCTGTTGTTCATCAATTTGCTCAAGCGAGCCCAGTAATGTCTCCATCATGAGACTTGTTGTTACTGTGTTTGGCATACCAAATACGTCACTGGTAGCTTGCCAGGCTTTGCCATACGGGCAAGATGCTCTCGGTAGCTTGCCGGGCTTTCCGCTAGTATGTTATCATTTTTGAAGCAATTAACAATGTGAATTTAAACTTTTCTCTTTATTCTACTAAAATTTGCATATAAAAACGTTCAACATATTTTAAAATATTGATTTGTTTCCTGCTACTAATAAACTCAGTAATTATTTCTAATAGTTTTAGTGCAGGCCTTAGTGTTTTTATTAATTATAATATCATCGCAAATAACAAAAGTTTCCTTTCTTCTTTTACAATTTGAGTTCCTTCATATTTACCTCTTACCTGGGTAGGACTTCCAAAATAATGTTGAAAAGTAGAACTTATATGAACATCCTTATTTTATGCTTTATCTCTGAGGAAATGATTTTCATTTTTCATTATTGAATAAGAATTGAGTTATGGATGTGTCAGATGCCTGTATTAGCTTGAGGTATGTTCTTTGATTCACAATTTATTGAGTGTTTTTATCACAAATGTATGTGAATTTTTATATTTTTTCAGCATCTATTAATGTAATCATTATTGAACTTGAACTTTATTTCTATTAATGTATATTTAATTCATTCTTTTGCGTATGTTGAAATGTTATTGCATCCCTAAGATAAATCTGGCTTGGTCATGACTAATGGCGTATTCCTTGCTCTGCACTCAGAGATGATTCTTCCTGGAGGGGCTTATAGGACTATATACGGTGACAGGGATTGAAGCTTGGATGGCCATGTGCAAGCTAAGAACATTACAAGCAATTCTAGCTCTCCAATCCCAAACCCTAAATTTATCTTTATCCTGCTTTGTCTTTGTGCTTTGAAGACAATCAGAAGACAATAAATTTATTCAAATTCCAATGTAATTTCATACTTAAACTGCAGTAAAAGTTTAGATACATTTAATTTTCAAATATGCCTGTGAGAAACCTATTAATAAAAGCAATTTGCATTAGAATGTAAAACATTGTATATATTAATATTCAGTTTTAATGTCGAATCATACTATTTTCTCTCCTTACTGTTTTACAGACTCAAAATAGCTTTTTCATGAGAGGATAATTTAATGGCTAAACTTCAAAAGCTTTTATCAAGAAAAATCCTGATAATGAGCAATAATAGTAGTAAAGGATAATTTATATTAAGTGCTTATCTACATCTAGACATCAGTTCTTTTTCACATAATTTTAGTTGGAATCTCATGAAAAGCCTGTTAGTAAACATCACCAGAATTCCCATTTTACAAGGAACAAACTGAGTTTGGAACAACAAACTGCTGAAAAAAGATACAAGAGAAATTTTAAAAAATTTAAAATTTAGTACCATTCAACTGACACCAAAATATCTGCTATTAACTTCTAATTTAGGTTTCCTTTAAAGGTACACAGTAACCAGTCATATGTTCTCAGGCAGTTGGGTTTTTTCCAGATTCTGGCTATTGTGACTAGTGATGCAATGAACATAATAGTGCAGATAGCATTTCTGTTGTGTTTTTGGGCCCCTGCGGTTTATTTCCAGAAGTGTTATTGCTGGGCAGTATGGAAGGTCGGCTTCTAGTTTTTTTGAAGAATGCCAATACTGTTTTCCAAAAAGAATGGACCAGTCAGCATTCCCACAAACAATGAAGAAGAGTCCCTTTCTCCCCGCTTCCACACCAGCACTGGTTACTCTTGTACTTTTTGATGTGTGCCAGTGTCTGTGGTGTGAGATGATACCTCATTGTTTTGATCTGATGATTAGTGATATAGAGCATTTTTAGTAATTTGTATTTCTTCTTTGAGGAAGTTTCTGTTCATTTCTTCTCCTCAATTTTGATGGGGTTGAATGTTTTTTCTTGTAAAGCTCTACAAGTACCTTATAAATTTTAGATTTTAATTCTTTATCAGATGTTAATTGCATCAATAATTTTTCCCAATTTGTGGGCAGTCTTTGTATCTTGTTCACCGGTTCTTTTGAGGTGCAGAATCTTCTTGATTTAATGTAGTCCCTTTAGTTTGTCTTTGCTTCCACTTGAGCAGAGGTGCTTCATCCTTGAAGATTCCTTTAGCATCAATATCATGAAGGGTTATGCCCATATTTTCCTTCATACATCTTAAGGATTCAGTCTAATATTAATGTCTTTAATTCATTTTGACCTGACTTCTGTGCCTGGCGTTAGAAAGATGTCTGAGTTCTTGGGATACTCTGCAGCTCTTAGGAAAAATAAAGTTGTGGAATTTGCTTATAAATGGATAGACGTGAAGAATAACATGCTGAGTGAAATGAGTCAGGAGAAGAACAGAGGCAGAATGATTGGACTCATTTGTGGAATATAAAAAAAAAACAAAATATGAGACTAATACCCAAGGACAGTAGAAACAAGGGCTAGGAGGATTGTTCTATGGTTGGGGGCTTGTGTCATGTGCTGGGGGACAAGGGAGTTGGGATAGAGAAGGGATCACTATGATTATGATAGTTGGAAATGATTGCTCTGGATAAGAACTGTGCGCTTTAAGCAGGTAAAGGAGCAAGCATAATAACCTCTCATTATCTGTATTGCAAACCATAATGCCAAAAGGAGAAAGAGAGAGAGAGAGAGAGAGAGAGAGAGAGATAGAGAGAGAGAGAGAGAGACAGAGAGAGAGAGAGAGAGGAAAGTGCCTGCCATGGAGACAAACAGGCGGGAGGGTTGCAGGAAGAAAATTGGAGATGCTGGTGGCCAGAACTGTACGCTGGTGGAAAGATGAGTGTTGGAACACTGTATGACTAAAACCCGAACATGAATAGCTTTGTAACTCTGTATTTTATGGTGATTGAATTGATAAAATTAAATTAAAAATAAAACTACACAGTGTAAGAAATAATGCAATACAATAAATTGTATATCCAAATAAGCAAAATGTGTGAAAAGGGATGAAGTCTCAACTCTTTATCATATCAAAGGTAGAAAAACCTGCCATTTTCCTGACAACACCCTTTGTCCACCTTCTGCTTCAGAACCACGACTAAGTCTGAGGTCTTATCTCATGGTCTCTGGAGCACCACGAAGCCCAGATTTCTAGGTATCAGACGGGGGGCTGCAGGAGAGTGACCGGTTTCCAGTCTCCAACTGCACCATGCTAAAGGACTTGGACAGATCTTGCAGACTGCCTGAGTGTGTATAAAATCAGTACAGGAGAATGCATTCCCTTGAGAATGTACCTTTCTGTGCAACTCAGGTTGCACTCAAAGCTCACTGACTGGAAGTCTCACTGGAATTTAGGATGAAATCCTCATTAATATGTGTTTCTTCCCTGCTATTTTGCCCCCACGTAAAAAAAAAGAAACTTATTTAGTGGCTTTATTGGAAGGAAATGGAGCAGGAATCAGAGATTTCTAGCCTAGTAAGTAATAAGAACATCATCTTTTCCATTATCCTTAATACCCACTATGTGCTAAGACTGAGAATACAGTTTTTCCTTTGTTTCAAAGTTTATTTTAATCGGAGGTATTATTGCGCCTGCTACACTGCTCATAATTTGGGACTTATATAATTTAGAATTTAATGTCTCATACCAACAAGATATTCAAGAACCACCTTCTCCCAGAGGAAAACGTGCTAGGAGTGGCTGCAGGCAAACTCGAGAGTTCAGAGAATAGAATCCTGGTACTACTGCATATTAAATGCAGGACTTTTTGAGTAATTCACTTGAATTTTCTATATGCCTTAGTAAAATGGTAATGAAAATAAGGCAGCATATTATAAGGATGATGTATATATTATACAGCATTGAACAGGGCCTGGCACATATAAAATACTGATGGCTGGAGAAAACCCTTATTTTACATAGCATAAAACATTTAACCTTCAATTCCTAAAATGCTACCAATTAATTCCATATAAATATCCCCTCAACACTTCCTATAGCAATAAAATAACGAACATATCTTATTAAAAAGTTCTTGTTTTATTGAATTTCATTGAGATTTTATCTCTGATTTTTGTCTCTCTGCTCATTTTGTTTGTATTTCTCTACACATATTAAAAATCACCCAACTGTCTTATCATTTCTAAGTCGTGCCAAGCCTACCTGGTGAACATTCACTGTCACCATCACTGTCCTCCCACTGTTCATGGATTTTGCTTGAGTGGGCTCAGTAACATTGTGAGACTTGTTGTTACTGTGTTTGGCAGTATTTTTAGAATATACCTGTTTATCCTCATGTAAACCCTAAAGGTATGTTTCACTCATCTGTTCTCTAAGTAGGCAAATGTATACCTAAGGCCATGCATTAATATGGGTCATTTTGAAAGTTAGCTCGAAACTATGTTGCCAAATGAAAAATTATTCCTAAATAAGCTATAAATAATAGTTAAATACTTAAAGTTCTTTCTCAGATAAAATCCTCAAGGCAAAACATTTGAGTGCAGAGGTGATGTCCAGAAGAGAAAACTCAGGTGAAGTAAAAAACAAATTATAAGCAAGATTTCAAAGAAAAAGTGAGGCACAAACTTGTCCTAAGGAGAACTTTAAAGAGATAACTGGATAGAGAGCTTTGTTTAAGCAAGTATATCGAGTCTAAAAAAAAATTACACATAAGCAAAACGGAAAGCACTTGCTTGAGCAAAAGTTCACCATTTGTAAGAGGAAAAAGATTTGGCAAGGCTAAAAATGAATCCATTTATGAAGGACTAAAGAAACTAAGTGAACTTTTAAATCAACACAACAAACCAAAAAAACAGACTGAAGAAAACAACCCTTGTCTCAATGTTCTTAAACATTCCCTTCTCTTAGTCAATACAATGTTCAGCTGAAAATGATTTTTCTCCAGGATACGTAAAACACACCCTCCTCTTAGAGGGCTTAGCTGGGTGAACATAGTACTTCTTCCACTATTCCAATAATTTCTCACCTATTTGTTTTCCCTCACTCAACTGTGGAAACAGCAGAAAACAGGGAATTTATTATATGTGTTTCTGGATTCCCAGCATTCATCTTAATGTCTAGCACACAGCAGGCACCTAATAGATGTTTGTTGCTTGAGTGAATATTGAAATGAAAGGCTCTGATGAAGACAAATGACAATGAAACTGGTACATAATAAAATACATGTAGATTGAGCTGGAGAAAGAGACTAAAGCAGTCAAAGTGCGTGTATTATAAAATACATTAAGAATGTGATTTGAACAATATGCAGAGAGCACCTTTTATTATAATTTGTTGCTTCTAATAAGTCATTATAATAACAAATGTGATTTATAATAAATCACTCTAATCATACCAGAAGTTAATCCTGTGACCCTTATTCTGCAGTGTTAGTCTATCAAAAGCCATAATATGAAAAAAATTGGTTCAGCTTAAATACATTTGGAAAATTAGGAAAATAACATTTAGCTTATATAAAACGCTATGAGGAAAATTTCTGTATCACTTTTTAAAGCTGAGACTTGTATGAATATGATTCAACAGGAGAATGAAGATGATTATAAGACTTGATTGTTAGAAGCTATTGTATGTTTGGTTGTCAGAGTCAAGAAAATTGTAGACATAATTTAACTTATAAATTCCATTAGAGTTAAAATTTACAAATAAAAATATTTTAATATTTATGATGCCTGTTTCTGAAGTTTATTCTTACCCTTGCTTAGGGATCATTTAATATGCCAGAAGATTATACCATTATTTGGGGAATAAAAAGGAAAAATAATGCATTTTATGGCCTTATTTTTGTGTCCTTAAGTGATAGATGATTAGTATATGCCAAACAATTAAAATATTCCACGGAACTATGTGAACTGGCTTAAATGAAATTCTGTCATATCTGATTAATATTAAACAATGATATTAAATATTAATATTATACTATATTTCCTCTAAAAATGTGTACATCTATGAAATCATCCACTCATAAAAACAAAAGCCAATTTAATAGATCCCTACTATTGCTGAGTGAATACCACCAGCTGCAGGCAAAATCCATTAGAATAACATCTTTACCAGAAGGAAACACCAAGCCAGTGAACGCTTATATGCGACATTTTGAAATTCAAGCTTTGGGCTGATGGAAGTGATTCAAATGACTGCTTCTCATTAAATGTTGAGAACAAAATAAAGCTGATATGTCACTCTAAATGAGCAACGTTTTCAACTATTATATAGAACACTACAGTGAGTATCTTTAACATTTCCTTTTATATAAATACAGTTAGAACTAAACTGATAGTCAGTGACATAACAACCATTACATAAAGCATTGAAGACAGATATAATCTGCCCTGCCACTGTATCAATATGGTGCATTATAAAGTCAAAACACAAACACAAGGAGTCATTATGCTAAAACAGAACTAGAGAAAGTTATTACAAGATATTTTGTTCATAGTTATCCACAGCTAATAAATTTGTTTTTGTTTTTGTTGTATCCAAATAACATATTTGAGTAATAGGTTACTATACTGATTTTTAAGATATGTTGCTGCATGGATAATAGTTATTAAACACATATTAGAAAGATACTTTAATTTATTTTCCATTTTGAACATTTAATCAAACATCTGATCATTTAAATATTAAAATTAATTTTCTAGAAAATAAAGAATATAAATGTCAATTCATTACAAGGAAAGATCAAGGCATCATTTAATGACAAAGTTAATAAACTTGGGTTTATTATATGGGGTATACATGTATATATACATATATACATATACACACACACTTATTAGTCAGTAAATAATGTTGGGCAAGATGTTCTCCCTAAAAGAACATTAAGAATAAAGAAAAGAATATAAAATATAGAAATGATTAGACAGTAAGGGCCACAACGTGTAAGCAGTGAAATAGTAAAACAGAAAACAGAAAAAGGATCCAAAGTGTTTAAGAAGTCCACATTTAACCTCTTAGAACCTCCTATATGGAGAATACAAACCTTTTACAATTTTTCATCCTGGTGCTTTTATATTTTTGTTGCCTTTTTTTATCAATACTAGAGAAGTTCCCTTTGCATGACACTCAGTTTCTATTTATGCTCCTAAGTGCTGTTCTTGTGCATATAAAAATTTGCCAATAAAAAAAAATCTCAGTCACTGAGTCATTACAGGAACAATTAAATGATATATCTTGCTTCCTTTTCAGGGGCTGTGCAACTTGTACCAATGATAAAGAGAGATGATTCAGATCAGTTAAAGTAGATGCCAAGAGGGAATGTGGGCAGCTTACGGTAAGAAGTCCTCAGCATACATTGTTCCCCACTACAATTACTACACCCATTATCTGTTCCTTTGGTTCTACTCTCTGCCACCAGAAGTTACCTTTTATATGGATTTTATCATTCAGGCTTCTTTACATTCTGACATCCATTAAAATTTGGCTAGTAAGAAAAACCTACAGGAAAGTTGAAAAGTAGAGGGAGAATTATAAGAGTAGAAAGAGATGACTTCCCACATCCCTCCTCCCCTCTCCCTTAGTTGGCCATTCTATTGTCTGCATTTGATAGGCTACCTCTCGTGTCAGTCATTCCTATCCGGATCAACAAGTTCTTCACTGCAGCAACAAATTCTTGCCCATTCAATCAATGATCAATAATAGTTACTCCTATTTTGCCAAGGTCAAATAGTTCAGTAGTCTTCCTTCATTTACTCTCTCCTGACCACAGTGATTTTTCTTTTCATTAACTTCCTCTTGGTTAAATCCTCTGAGAATGGTTTCCTTTCCTGTAGGATCCTGACACACTCAGCAGACAGTTGTGCTGTATACATTACACTGTTCTCCCCCAGAACTACAGGGAAAGCCAAAGAATCGGTTACTGTGGAAGGAGAGCTGGAAATACTACTCTATAGAGAAGACCACCCTTCTGACTTTCATTCTCCAAAATCCATATGTCAGAATTCTGACATACCTCAGATATATTGATAAACACATTGCCAATACAAGACAATGCATTTGTCAGTGTATGTTTAAAATGAGCCAATAGAAATGATGCATAAAATGTTCATGTCCAAAATTGTGCGATATATTTTACTATCATTCTATGACGGTTTCTTTTTCCTCATAATATTACAAGCTATGGAACATCTCCTTATTTGCTTTTCTTTTCTTGAATTATTCGCTCATTTTAAAAATAATAATAGTTAAATTGTTAAAATATTAAATTAATAGTTAAATTATGTAGCATTGTCCTCCCATTGTTCATTGATTTGCTCGAGTGGGCACCAGTAACGTCTCCATTGTGAGACATGTTGTTACTGTTTTTGGCATATCAAATATGTCACAGGTAGCTTGCCAGGTTTTGCTGTGCGGGCAGGATACTCTCCGTACCTTGCTGGGCTCTCTGTGAGGGGCGGAGGGATTAAACCCTATTTGGCAAATGTCCTACCTACTATGCTATCACTCTGACCCAGTTAATTTATAAATAGTTAAATAATTAGCTTAATATTAAATTATATTAGTGGCTGACAGGGATTAAGTAATATTTTGCAACATTCCAGAATTTGTGCAATAATGTGCATAAAGTCTCAGAAGTCTAGGAAGTCTTGTTAGAGACATTGCTAGCGGATGATTGTGTGAGAGATGAGAGCGTGGAGAAGGGTAGCCAATGCTACTAGAACACCTGGCAGTGAGGCTCCGAGCCCAACACCAGTCCTTGTGGTGGCAGAAACTTCACTGGAGCTTTATGACACCTACAAGTTCCCTTCCTCTGACACAGCCAGAGAGCAAGCCGAGGTCAGTCCTAAATGACCTCAGAGCAAATGGACTCATTATACTTCACCATTCAAAAAGCTTGTCTACCTGTGCCATGACAATTTACAGCTACCATAGCAACCCACGTTGCTACATCTGGTCAAGACTCCCAATTACAGATATTCTCATCCATCTGGGGGAGGAGAGTGGTAGGAACAGACTGATAGGAAACTGAAATCCATCAAAGGAGAAACAACGAAGACACAGCTCAGGTTCTACTTTGGACCCGCCACTGCTTGTTTATACCCGTGTTTTTTCTGCTTTCTCCCTTCAGTAAATAAACAACTTTATTCTACTTTAGCTAATGTTAGCTTACTTGCATTCTCTGCCCTTCTAAAGTGAATACTTGGTTTAATTCTTTTGTGTTCACCATGGAATCCGTCCTAGGGAGCACAAAAATCAGGGATGAGAGGCTATGTTTTGTTTGCAAATGGTGCCCCTCATACTTTATCGATTAGGTCAGACCTATTGGGAAAGGCTTTGCATGCCATAAGTAAAAACATAGAACATTCTACTAAGAGAAAGTATTCCCAGATTGTCCAAGAATAGTAATTTCTTACACTGACTAAGTAGCACCACTTACAAATTTCAGTATTATTAAAAGTGGAGAAATTTATTTTTCAAATAAAAGAAGGTGAACTTAAACTTCTGAGAGAAATGTGCTATTTTTTCTTTAAATAAAATCATATTGTTTTCTATTGAGATTTCAAAAAACCTGTTATCTTCTATGTATAATTACTAACTGCATGTTACTACATATTTAATTCTCAGAAGCCCTGGTAAATGCCGAACAAAATGAGAAACAAAACAGTTCTTGCAGATGTACATCAATGAGTTGTTTATATTATTCATTTTTCATGTTCCAGAGGCCAGGTTAAACTGCAAATGTGTTCTAGGAATGTAAATGTGATTGGTTACAGGAATCGTCTCTAGCTCTCTTTTGGCATAAAGGTGGCTACATCTTCTCTTTCTTAGTATTAACAAATTAAATAGGGATATTCAGAATTCAGAAGAGAGAAAATAGGTCAAAATAATCAATACATGATCAAATAAAACCTATTTGAATATTAATTTTAATGAATGAAATCTTCAGAGGATAACTTTTTATTTTCCCTTGTTTGATCTTTTTCATTCTTGTCATCTAAAAAGTACAAACCTTAAAAAGCATCTAGGTGGATAGACAGAAACACTGTCTACCCATGTCCTGGGAGATGCACGGAAAGAAAATATGAGGTGAAAGGTATACTAGATGGAGTAGAAAAAAAAATGTGTAATTAGAGAATTTTAGTTGCATCCTGGTGGCCGTCGAGTGAATGCTAGGAAGACCTGGGCAGAAGTTCCGAAGTGCCCTGTGGTCTAGGACTACAGGTAAAGAGGCAATAAGAAGCCAAACCAGCAACAACAAACGTTATTATACAAATCAGGAGGAATCTGTCTTTATCTTGACTTCTATGGCATTCATACCTACATTTCTTTTACTATATCCATCCGAATCATAAAATGCCACTTTTTTGATTCCTGCTTCCTACCCCCTTCCCCAAATAAAGATATGTAGAAGGAAGCAGAGAAGTACACAACAGATGCTATGCTGGCCTCACATGTGGCCGACCCAGCACTCACCCTGGCAGCCCATCTACTCCCCTGGACCCCACCAGGAATAATCCCTGAGACAACAGTCAGGAGTAAGACTTAAGAATAGCCAGGTATAGTCCTAAAATAAAAACAAACAACCCCCACCCCCAAAAAATCTTCTGTCCTGAGGCCCCTACTCTAAATCATTACCCATTTCTCACAGAGTAGCTAGATTGGACTGTACATCTTGTTATTCACTTTCTAAGAGTCTCCCCTCCCCTCCGCCAATCTGAACTTCCTAGCACAACAAATGAAGCCCAAATTCCTCTTGAATTTGTCCCTCGAATCTCTATACCGAGACAATCAGCTTTCCTCTTGCCGGCACACTAGCGTCCACGATTCCCAATGTGTCAAGTCACTTCCTAACTCAGAGCATTCCAACAAACGTTCATTTCTGCTGCTATGTCTTCCTCTCCTCTCTCCCGCCTGAGAATGAATACCTCCTTTCTCGTGCTGGGTTGCGTCCAATATCCCCTCAAGAGAGACCCTTCCTGATTGCTCCCAGCGAAAGTAACCCCAGTCTCAACTTCTTTTTCTCCCATAGCACTCTATTTATTTCCTTTCACATTAATTTTTTTTATTGAATGAACATGAGATACAGCTACAAAGCTTTCGTGTTTGAGTCTCAGTCACACAATGAGTTGACACCCATCCCCCCGTCCCCAGTGCCCATCTCCTACCACCAATGTTCCCAATATCCCTCCCACCACTCCCACCCCACCCAGCCTCAGTGGCAGGCATTTTCCTTCTTCCTCTCTCTTTCTCTACTTTTGGGCATCATGGTTTGCAGCACAGAAACTGAGAGACCATCCTGTTTGGTCCTGTGTCTACTTTTAGCACACATCTCCCATCCCGTGGGACTTAGTGGTCCCTTCTCTGTCCCGACTGCCTTCCACCGCAGCGCTTGCGGCAGGCTCTGAACCTTGGCATATTCCTCGTGGCCCTGCTTCACACATTTTAACCTAATACAACTATTTTTGTACATGCTTATTTTCTGTCTCTCTGTGTTCATTGTCATTGCTTCTAGAACAATTTTAGCAGCTTTAAAGAGTACTGATTTGTTTTCTCATGGTTTTTCCGGGTCCGGAGTGGGGGTGTTTGCTGCCTCCTCTCCGAGGATTCTATTAAGACTGTCAGCCAGGCCCAGGGTCACATATGCAGGCTTGACCGGAGAAGATTGCACTTCCAGGCTCACTTAGGCTGATGGCAGAATTCATTTTCTTGGGACTATGAAGCTGAGACCTTGGTGTCTTCCTGTCAACTAGGTTGCTCCTTGACACACAAGCATCTTTTTTTGGTGGCTATTTAAGGACACAGTCAAGATGCCCAAATAGTAAAGGAGAACACAGGACTCTATTATCCTCACAGCAATATCTACACCAAAACGTGAATTAAATACAGAATTTTGCATGGAGCCTCGCTGAAGAAATTCACTAAATAGTGTAGCCATCACTTACTAGAAGGTGTTGGAGGCAGTGAAATACATCAGAAGGAGAAATACAAATGCCCGGTGATTTCACACATGTGTTATAGTAAGAAATGAAGCAAAACATAGACCTACCTGATGAATCTGGTAACAGATGAGTTTACCAAGTGTGTTTGGGAAGACAGAGGAGATTTATGAAAAAGGGACCTAGAAACAGTGAGGGAAGAACTAGCAGTACCTTGGTGGGTGTGGTGTCATAACTCTGCATACACTAAAGCATAACTAACACTATTTAAGCCACACTAATTAAATTCTTCAAAAGTGATGAGGTCAGGTATGAATTTCTAGAATAAAACTGCAAACAAGACTGGATTTATAATATGATCATGAAGTATTGTAATATGAACATAGCATTAGAAGTCTTGGTTACAGCAATAATGCAAGGAGAAAAAGAAATCAAAGGAATATAAATTGGAAAAAAAGAAATAAAACTATCAGTACTTTCAGATGACATGATAACATGTAAAAGAACCTAAAGAGTCCACAAAAAGAGGTCCTAGAAACAATAAACCAATATAGCAAAGCAGCTGGGTACAAAGTCAATACACAAAAATCAGTCTCATTCTTATATACAAAAAAAAATGAACAAAGAAAAAACAATCAAGTTTTTCCCCACTTAAAATAGCACTGTAGCACTGTCTTCCCATTGTTCATTGATTTACTCGAATGGTCACCAGTAACATCTCACAACAAACTGTGAGACTTGTTACTGGTTTTGGCATATTGAATATGTCACGAGAAGCTTGCCAGGCTTTGCCCTGTGGGCGAGATACTTTCTGTAGCTTGCTGTGCTCTCCAAGAGAGGTGGAGGAATCGAACCCGAGTCTGCCTCGTGCAAGGCAAACACCCTACCTGCTGTGCTATCTCTCCAGCCCATCCCCCTTAAAATAGTACACAAAAACATCAAGTATGTAGAAGACAGCATAACAAAAGACATTGGAGATCTATACTGTGACAACTTTAAGTCATTTAAGAAAGAAGTTTTGGGCATCTATCCCTAGGACATAAAAAAAAATCTGTCAAAAGGACATATGCACACCATTAATTATCAGTGTACTCAGTACAATAGCCAAGATATGGAATCAACCTAAGTGTTCAATGACAAATGAATGGGTTATGAAGTTCTAATGTGTTTGTTTTATATTATATTATTATTTGATGAGGAAGGACTTGCAAGTGATACTCAGGATGTCTGGGGTCCAACTGGTGAATCTTGGCCAATTGGGCAGTTAGTTCAGTGCAAGAACCTAAGGTACTGTGTTGCTCGGACCCTGCGGTACAAGGGAATCCCAGTTCAATCTGGCAGTGCTGTGCGCCTCCAGAGTCACACCAGGCAGTCACACCAAGAGCTGCACCCATCAATGGTCAGTGACCATATAGTCAGATAGATAACCCTAGTCTGCACATGCCTTATTGTCCAATCTCCAGGCCCCTCTTAAACTATTTAGTTAGCACTTAAAAAAGTCTTTATTAAGCTAAAATCTGCGATACCAAATATATGATAATGGAACTTATAGGCTAGTGGGAGAGACAGGATGCAAGATGACATTGTTGATTTGAAACAATCACCCCTAAGAACGAATTAAAGGTTTCAAATAAATTGAAGAGGGGGGATGGAGAATACCTAGCTGTGCTTCAGGCGACACCTGGCTCCTTGCTCAGGAGTCAGCCCTCAGGGTCATGATGCTAGGGATCTGAACTAGGACTGGACATATGCAAGGCATGCGCCTTAATGTATGTACCATCTAGCCCTAAAAGAGAACTGTTTAAGCAGATATGCATTACCAAACTCAAGATCCAAGCTCAAGACACTCTGTGGAGTTCCACGAGTGAATCACCTACCTTCTTAACATTGTTCTTAGTTTATATATGGATAAATGATGTGTAGAAAGAACATGATATTCTTTGGAAAAAAAGAAAATAATACTCAATTTCTAATATTTTTCAGTTAATTTTAAACTGATTTCTAATATTTTAGTTAGTAACAAAAGAAAATTATTATTCAGAGCTTTTTTGGGGGGTAACACCCAGCGATGCACAGGGATTACTACTGGCTCTACACTCAGGAGTTACTCCTGGCGGTGCTCAGGGGACCATACGAGATGCTGGGAATCGAACCTGGGTCAACCGTGTGCAAGGCAAATGCCCTACCCACTGTGCTATCTCTCCAGCCCCTTTATTCAGAGCTTTATTGCAATCTCTTGATCTTATCAAGTCAACTTAGCACTACTTGTGTTGAAAATATACAAAGATTAAAGTATATTTGAATCTCTTGTATGTCTTCAATAAAATTCCTGTAGACATGAAGGTGCAGTGAGGCAGCGATCTCATACTTCTAGCAAGTCAAAATCATGACAGATGGGCTTGAACTGTGACACGCTTGATGTTTACTTTGACTGCTGGTATGTTCTTCACAGCAAGATAAAAATCCATTTTCTGTAGATTTTGGAAGCCTCTGTGGTAGTTCTACTAAGGTGAAAGTAGACACTTGCCACCATAAAAAGCAGAATGAATTGGTTTGTTCACAAGCAAAGATTAATAAGCAAAGTGCTGATAAAAGACATAGGAATAGGAATTGCCAATCAGAGAAATTATCTAAGGAATCTGAGATCCTAAAAATTCTTAAGAGTTAACTCAGTAACAATGTTCTGGATTAGACTTGAAGGGAAAAGGAAATATGGTGTTTCAGGACAAAGAGAAAAAAATACACTAAGATTCCATCAGTAAGGAACTACGAAATCATGTATTTCACTGCAACTTGAATAAAACTGGAGGATGTCATATTAAGTGAAATAAATCAGAAGAAAGATAAACACTGGATGATGTTAATTATGTCATATATAGAATAAAAATACAAGAGACTGATGATATCAAATAATTATCTTCCCTAGAGTATGCAGGAAATGAGAAAGACAGGAAAGGAAGGAAATCAAGGGGAAAAGTTAGAAGAAGTAGATGGGATGTAACAGGAAAAGGAAAAGTGTCCTCAGGTATGTCAGTGATATATAAATGTGGAATTTCCATACATCTAAAACACCATCAACAGCATGGAAAGCAGGAGATCCAAACTACAACAACCAAACTCTAAAATGTGCCTGTCGAGGTGGCAGATGGGTGAGGGGGAGTAGGAGAGAACCTAGGAACTCTGGTGGAGAGCAGACACTGGTGGTGGGACTGATGTCGGAACACTGTATGTCTACAATGCTGGAACATTAGAAATTACCACAAGTGTATGGGGAGATGGGGTGGGGCTGAGGATAGATAAGATAGAGGAGAGTCCAGTATGACAACAGTCAGAAATGATCACTCAGGATCACTCAGGAGAACTGAATGTTGAAAGTAGGTAAAGGGTTATACACAATAACCTTTCATCATCTTTATTGCAAACCATAATGCTTAAAATGAGAGAGAGAAAGAGGGAGAGATAAAGAGAGAGAGAGAGAGAGAGAGAGTGAAAGGTGCCTGTCATAGAGGCAGACTGAGGTGCGGGGACTTGGCAGAGGGTGGCAGGGAAACTGGCGACATAGGTTGTTGCTGGGAAATTATTGGAGGGACGGGTGTTGGAACATTACATGATTGAAACCAAATCATGAACAGCTAAGTCATGCTCTATCTCATGGTGATTTTATTAAAAATAAATAAATAAATTCAACTATGAGTAAATTTGAAAATCATGGATGCTTAACATATCTGTATTTTAAAAAAGCCCAGCTGTGAAAAAGAACACGCAAAGAGACAAAACCAAAGAAGCAGGGCCTTGCAAGTGGCCAACATGGATGACCCGAGTTCGATTCCTCCGTCCCTCTCGGAGAGCCCGGCAAGCTACTGAGAGTATCTCGCCTGCACGGCAAAGCCTGGCAAGCTACCAGGGAAGTATTTGATATGCCAAATGCAGTAACAACAAGTCTCACGATGGAGACGTTACTGGGCCCACTCAAGCAAATCGATAAACAATGGGAGGACAGTGACAGTGACAGTTCTAGAATAAGTAAAGACAGCAATATGTAAAACACATATCTTGCATGTATCAGTCACTGGGTTTTATTCCTACCAAATCAAATAAACAAATAAATAAATGGACCAATTAAGACATCCTTCTTTCTGTTTTAACTGCATCACCTTGCATAGCCAGGTTAGTACCCTTTTCTGCTACCTCAGCAAAACAGATGCTCAGTCTCTGAAATGTTGATCATTAGCCATCCCAAACTGGCCACACCAAGAATTCTATACTGTGTAGAAGCAAAGAAAATTATAAACAGAATTTCGGAAAAGCGCTTTTTTAATGTTAAGTTTTCAGAATTATTTTATTTTTTAGTAATGTGGAAGCAATAACTGAACAGAAATTTAAATTTATTTTTCAAAAAGCTAACCACTCAGAAAATCAATGTGATTTTCCTTTGATGCAAAAACATCCAGGTTTGCACTACCAATATACCCTGCGACAATATCTGTGCTGTGCCAGTGCTGGAAAGGAAATGGAACCAGCATTGAGAATGGAATTAGCATGTCGCAAGTCCAAGATCTAGTTCTTCAAGACCATTAACAACAACAACAACAACAACAAAAATATGGACTTAAGTCCTAACATCCCCAGAGAATTGGATTTTTGCCAGGACCAGTACTGGTGAACATATCTGGGACAGGAACCCCAAGAGACATAAATAAGAGACACAAATAAGAGAAAAATCATGGGGTCAGGGGACTAACAACCTCATAGAAGAGAACCCTATCAATCAGTTACAATATTTACTGTTTATACCAGTAATCATCAGGAGGAGAAGAAATATTCTTTGGCCAATAGCCCATTTTAATTCATCCTGGCTAGACTTTGTATATCTGCAGACTTTAGTAGATAGGATTATACATGTTTGCAATGGTCTTTTTCAAGGATGAGGAGAAAGAGCAGAGAGAGAGTAGTTGCAGGCTCCAGCTCGTGGCAACGGCATCCTGACTTCAAAGGCACAGAAGCTGTCCTTTCTGCTCTTCTTCTCTATCTCAGCTCTCAGTCCCCAACAGATCTTGATTTCCTGTACCTCTAGTGCGGGTTTCTCCCACAGAAAATGCCTGGAGAGTCATCAGATCTTGGCTTGGGGGCCGGAAAATAAAATCAGAGAGCAACTATATTGTCTCATGATTCCACAGACTTACCCAGCATCAACGATTCATTTGCCAAACACTTCTCCAGGGACTATAAGTCGATGCCTCTCTGCTCTCAGCAGAAATGTGGGTAGCTCAAGTGACCTATAAATTCCATCCACTTACTCCTTTGTTTAGTTTTTCGTGACCCAAATCATCAAACCTTGGGTCACAAATTTTTTTTAATATTGCTAGAAAGAGTTTAGCTTCTTTCAGCATTGTAGTCTTAAAAATAAATAAATGCACATTTTTTAATTCTTGGAAGCACTTCTTATTTACATTTTTTTTTCTGGGCTGGAGCGATAGCACAACAGGTAGGGCATTTGCCTTGCACGCGGCTGACATGGCCAACCTGTGTTCAATTCCTCCATCCCTCTTGGAGAGCCCAGCAAGCTACAGAGAGTATCTCGCCCGCAGGGCAAAGCCTGGCAAACTCCCCGTGACATATTCGATATCCCAAAATCAGTAACAAAAAGTCTCACAATGGAAATGTTACTGGGCCTGCTTGAGCAAATCGATGAACAATGGGAGGACAGTGCTACAATGCTCTGTAGTATCATTTTTAAAGATGCACTTATGTTCACTTATGAATATATTAACTAGATTAATTTTCTTTATAGTATAATCTTTTTCAGTTTTTAGTTAGGCATGGTGATTTACAATGCAACAAATGGTAGCGTTCAAGGCTTTCAATGTTCCAACTCCAAATCCACCACCAGTGTCAGTGTCCCTCCACCAATGGCTCAAGGGCCCCTCCCAGTCTCCACCCCAACACCTTAGCAAAGTCATTTCTTACGTTTCATTATTAAACGTTGGGTCACTTGGTTACACTAGTAGTGTCAAGCTTCAATGCACACAGGCTTTGATGGACCTCACCTCTGCCCCACCATCTTGTCCAGACCTCGGGAAATTCAGCTCCTGTTCTTGTACCAACCTGTAACTCCTCACAGACCAAGAAGCTCCAATTTTCTGAATGAAGACATATTCAAGCTTTGTTGATCACATTCCAGCTATTTCTTCAATCTCTCCTCTACTTATTTTCTTTGTTTCACTATTTTTCCTTTACCTCAATTAATTCCATAGGCAGCTCATTTCAGTTTCTTTCTTATTACTAATCAGATGGTTTTGAAATTATATGCTCAAGAAAATACACAAGCAGAAGTGCTTATTCCCTATGGCAGTTTTACTGTTACCATAGAGACATATCAGTTTCTTATCAAGTGAGAGAGCAGAATCATAGCTCATGAATATTTATTTCACTTTATATCTGATTATTCCATTTTAACATCTGTGGGGGAAAATGATTTTTTATTTGCAAAAGCTCTCTGGTTCAAGTTTTTCCCTTTTCCCTTTAAAACTGGCACTCAATTTTTTTAAATGAAGCTAGATAATATTATTTGAATATGGTCTTAATAAATTAGTTATATAACTCACATACCTGCTGGAAAGTCTACCATGTGTATTTGCAACCAATATCTTCACCTACAGAATCAGCAATATTATTAAGTATTATCTTTACTATAAGTTGCCTGCTTGTCACTTGCTGAGTGCAATTCCTGTCGTTCATATGGTGAAGAATATTTTAAACACTCATCAAATCAGAGTAATTCTCTAGCATTCCCCAAGTCTAATGGGTGATTCAGTGACTTTTACATTTCTGGATCACTCTTCAGTTTTTCAGTTTTTAAAACACTTCCTTAAGTGTGATATTAGGTATGAGCATTCAATTATATGTTATTGTACAAACCGTTTGCTCATCTTTCCTTTAAGGGTTGTATTAGAAATAAAGAATGCATTTATATTTATATAAGTATACATATCTATATCTCACCTCATTTTTAAGAGGCATGATTCACAAAGTCACCAAGAGTTGAATTTCAAGCACACAATAATTTTTTTTAATTTTTATTAGTGAAAAACCATGAGGTACAGTTGTAGATTTACAAATTTTTGTGATGGGGTTTTGATTATACAATGATCAACTACCCATCCCTCCACCAGTGCCCATTTTCCACCACCATGGATCACAGTATCCCTCCCACACCCATCCCCCCATGCCACCCTGCCTCTGTGGCAGGGCATTCCCTTTTGTTCTCTCTCTCCTTTTGGGTGTTGTGGCCTGCAAAAGAGGCATTGAGTGGCAATCATGTTCGTTCCATAGTCTACTTTCAACATGCATCTCCCCTCCTGGGAGGATCCTCCAAATACCCTTTATTTGGTGCTCCCTTCTCTATCTGAGCCACCCTTTCCCCTAGAATGCCCAGCTGGTCTCTAAGCACACAATAATTTAACACCAATCCTTCCACCTATATGTCAACTTCCCTCCACCAGCGTTCCCAGATTTCCTCCCCATCCCAACCCCCACTCCACCCCCACCTGTCAGCTTGACAAGCAGAGTTTCAGTGGTTACCAATTAGATCTCATGTTTTCAGTTCTGTTGAATGTGTCTTCTTTATATGCCTGTACCCCTCACTCATACCACAGGCACAACTGAAGCCCTGATGCCTGTTAGCTCATTGTTTCTTGTAGACTTCTTAAGATTGATTTAGAGTGGTTAGTTGTTGAGCTTTGCTTGGTTTAAGATTTGAATTTTGATTTTATATATTCCCCTTAGAAATGGTGTGTAGAACCGGAAAGCCACTCATTTCATTTTTTTCTAATCCTTTCTTTAATACATGGAAATGATGTGTCAGACAAACTTATTTGGTTGTTTCCATGGAATAAAGAAGCTTATGTAGGTAAAGAAGGTAAGCTAAATTCTAGATCCTAATAGGTACAGTGGTTTGTGATCTAGCCGCTGCCATTAGTTAAAGCATAAATCAAGTTACTTGCCCAACCTGATGTCGCTGGGGGTGGGGGTAACAGTAATCCTAGTGTGTCTAAAATACTAAGAACCATCCTTCTTGAGAACCGGAAGCATTACTGGAAAGCCCACTGTCTACTAACATAGCAGATAATAAAACCTAAAGGATCCATCTAGTTGTTCATGCCTTTTTACTTACATCTGATCTAGAAAATAGGTGATTTTCCTAGTCACTTATCCTCTCTCCAGTCTCTCCTTTACCACACAAAAGTAATGTTCAAGAGAAAAGGAACATATTAATCTAGAAGTTGATGCCAGTGGGAGACATAACTCCCACTCACTCGGTGATCTATGTAAAGTGGGTGGGAGAGAGTAGGCAGCCTCAAAAAAGCAATGTACCTCTTCCCTCTCTACCCACTGCAGTATCCCAGGAAAGTGCCTGGTATTGGTGAGATTCCACCAGAAACACCTTCCCCCTGTACCTGCCTCACAATCCCAGGGGCAAGTGCCTGGAGAAATCCAAGACAGATGAGTAGGTGATGAGAACTTGCATGGGGCAGACTTTGCATCTCACCAGGCTCCCCAGGAAGCCTTCAAACAGCACCTGGACTCGCCTTGTTCTGCCCAGTGTGGGAGATGACCCCTGCAACCTTTCTCTCCAGGAGGCGAGGAACCCAGGTTAGAGTGAGGACTTTCTCTCTGCAGGAAAAAAAAAAAAAAAAAAAACACCAAAACCTGGTGTTCCAGATTCATTTTATTCCTTCACAGAAAATAATTTCAAAATAGAAGTCAAACAGTTTATTCTGGAAATAAAGAGAGGGAGAGATACAGATGCTCTACGTTGAATACGGGATTCTCCAGCACTGAGAGAGCGAAGTCTCTACCCCAAGCAGGCAAGTGCAGACCATTTCCCCAGAATAGGCCAAAAAAAGTTCTCAGAAGAGATTCTGCCAAATGTACACCTTTTCTTCTGCCAACATAGTGTGTATGTGCTTTCCCACAAACTGTCCCTATGAGAGTTCATTTCTATGTTCATTTGGTTGTTTGCACTGCAGTGGCTTTTTGATGGTCTCTGTTAGCCAGCCTACTCATGGTCTCTGTTTCAACAGTGGAGCTTCTCCTCCCAAGGGTCCAGCCCATGCTCTGGGCCTAGAATTCTGCATCATGAAGGTTTTCTGGTCCCTCAGAGTCCTGTGTCTCAAAGACCCTAATATCTTTGGGCTGATTTAGGTTCCAGACAGTGTTTTTTTTTTCCCCAGTATATA
The DNA here is from genome assembly GCF_029834395.1 of Sorex fumeus. Lineage (NCBI taxonomy): Eukaryota > Metazoa > Chordata > Mammalia > Eulipotyphla > Soricidae > Sorex > Sorex fumeus. The sequence continues at coordinate 12,176,470 of NW_026606059.1, read as the reverse complement.
CAGCATGGCCCCCTACCATTCTATCTTGTCTGAATGAAACCTGGTATATATGCTTCTAGCCATAAATTGGCTCAACAAAACATTGTGCTGATCATAATGAAATCTTAAACTCCACTTGTTCCTGTACTTTGAATTATACAAATTCATTTCTGCTCCACATCACCTTCTTAGGGCTAGGGCAGTCAATATCTCTGTTGGAGATAATTCGTGTTCATCATTCCTGTCTATATATTCACTCTATTATGGCTACTGCAAAAAGCTCCACTTTGCTATTCTTCCTGCTACCAAATTCCATTAAAATACTAAGAAACATCCTTCTTGAGAACTGGAAGCATTACTGGAAAGCCTGCTTTCTACTAACCTGTCACTGTCACTGTCACTATCTTCCCGTTGTTCATCGATTTGCTCGAGCTAGCCCAATAATGTCTCCATTGTGAGACTGGTTGTTACTGTGTTTGGCATATCGAATATGTCACAAGTAGTTTGCCAGGCTTTGCCATGCAGACAAGATATCAACATAATTATTAATATTATATTTATTGCATTCATATTACTTAACTATAACAACAATAAAAATAAATTTTTAAAAATTAGTCAAGACTAATGTTGCTTAAAGACATTATTCTCTATCAAGTAGAAAATTGAGCATCTAATTATGCTGATCCAATAATCACCCACTAAGAAGGATTCAAGAACATTAAATGAGCATGTATATCATCATTTTCTCTAAACCAAAGAGAAAAGCTTAAAGGAAAATCTATTGCAGAATAAGGTACATTGTTTTTTAATTTTTTTCCTACCCTAAAATATGTCAAGCTACCCATGACGTATTCAATATGCCAAACACAGTAACAACAAGTCTCATGATGGAGACGTTACTGGGCCCGCTCGAGCAAATCGATGAACAACAGGAGGACAATGCTACAGTGCTACCCTAAATTCTGAATACAGGTCTCATTGGAGACGCTATTTAAATCCCCAATTTCTGAAGCAATCACTTCTCAAAACAAATTTTGTAAGCAAGAATCATGAGTTCCAGATGCTAACCATGGTAAGAGTTCACCACAGAAAAAGCTTTAAAGGTATTTAATCAATATTTGACAGTTCTATAGTGTTAGAACCACAGAAATGGTTTAAAAGTCATTTAATCAATCAATCATTGACAATCTACCTAACAGATAATAAAACCTAAAGGGTTCATTTAGTTGTTCATGCTGTCCATTTAGTTGTTCTCAGTGAGTCAACACAATTCTATTTCTGTAGGGGCTTTCCCACAGATGATATTTTCATACTCAAACTGGCTTATTAAAGATATATATTTTTTCATAGAACAGTTTCAGAAAAATCTAGGAGGTTTTAATATTGTCTCTTGATTAGGCGCTTAGCCTGATTAAGGGGTTCCAATATCTCCTGGACTTTGGCTTTCATTTTGTCTATTTTTTCATTCTTGAACTCTTAGTGCTATAATTGTCACCCAATTAAAGCTTTCAAAAACAAAACAAACATGTTTTTCAATAGTTAAAACAAAAGTAGTATATTAGTCTATCATTCGCTTTTCACTGAACTATTACAAATTGTGATTTTATATTGAGCAGGTTTGAATTACATACAGTCTTTAGAGTGAGGCAACACTTTTAGAATCACATGGTCTGATAGTGAGAAAGAGTTTAATCTCCTAAAATAAGATTGAAGTGCTTGCATCAAAATATAAGACCAGCATGCAATTCTTGACTGTTAGTGGTAGTGGAAGCATCATAACTTTAGAATTTGCTGCAATCCTCAAGCAATTGTAGAGTTAGACCAAAACTATTGTAAAATATTTATAAGACAATTATATGATAAAATATCCCTTGTCAAAATAAAAATTGAGAAAAATCATTAATAGTTTGTAAGACCTGCAAACATTCAGCTGGCAGGAAGAGGAGAGGAAGTAAAGAGATGTTTGAATTGGAGAACCCCAAAATAGCCAACAGTTCTGAAAAGCAACAGAGGATAATTTGGGGAATGATAATAAAAATCTATTCTAGTCTATTCCAAAAATGGCTGTGTGCAATTTAAATCTGAAGAAGATATAGTAATCAAGCATCAGTGGACTTTCAAAGTATACTTTCCAGAACTTCTACCCAGGGTAAACTGAGCAGAAACTGCTAGAGATGGAATAAAAATTAAGCAGCATAGTGTGGGAAGCAGTCTTATGTAACTTTATTTCATAAATAATATAGCATCCCTTGTGATTTGTTATGCTTGTTAAAAGCAAGTGACTAGTCCAGACTCCAGAGACATAGATAATTATAAAGAATACCAAGAAGTGTGTACACAGGAAGCCATGGCCTTTATAAACTGTATATTATAGAGATCTTTCTATAACATAACAGGAAAGTTTTAATTAAAAAGCTCAGTATCAACTAGATCTTGAACAGAAGTTAGCAGTAATCAGACAGATTATCATATAGAGGAATGTCTAGAAAGAATGTAGCACAAGCAAAAATTTACATACTTGGAAACATCTCATCCTTACTGGGTGATGGATAGAGAATAAACATGAATAGAGTACTTCTAATGACAAAACCAGAAAGGAAGGTGAAAGTTGAACTATAGGAGGTCTAATATAACATACCAAGTGCTGGGGGAACAGGAAGTCATGGCGTATATGTTATATAATATGCAGATCATTCTTTAAAAGAATAAAGTTGGGAGGCAGTGAATTGCCAGAAATTTCAAAAATTGATCAGCATAGCCAAATATGTTTTCTGAACAGGCAATGTAGGTCATTTCTGCAGATTTGTTACTTCTCATTTCCATTTGTAAGATCATAGCCACAGCAGCATTATTCCTTTTTGTTATATATTCCATTTTAACTCATTAGTTGTAAATAAAGAGAAATGTCTATAAACTGGAAATTGCATGTCTAATTTCCATCAAAAAGAGAATATATTATGGAATTACAATTAGTATACCCACTGCATGATTATCTTCCTTCCTCCCTTCCTTCCTTCCTTCCTTCCTTCCTTCCTTCCTTCCTTCCTTCTTTCTTTCTTTCTTTCTTTCTTCCTATGAGTGTGTGTAGGAGGGGAATTCTGGGCTTACACCAGCACAGCTCAGATGCCATTATTGATTCTCTGTTTGGAGGTCTCCCTTGGTGGTTTTGGGAGTGACATGGGCTGTCAAGGATCAAACCTGGGAGTCCCAAATGCAAAATACACACTCCAGCCCATTGAACTATATTTCTGGCCCAGCATTATTTCTATACTTGTTCTCTTAGCACTTATTAGTGAAATGTTATTTATAAAATATAACTTAGAAGAGATAAAATACCTTTCCTTATTGATGTTTCAAATTAGGTGAAAATATATAGTAGGAAAAATATTTCCTAGATTCATGAACTGAGAAAAGTAGACTAAAAATTATGTTTTAAAATTGGACAAGTACATGGCACAATTTTAAAGAGAAGAAATCTAAAAGCAAATTAATAAATTTCACTTAAGCATTTTCAAGTTAAGAGTTGTAAGTGAAACATTTTAAAATTCAACATTAATCTCTTAATTTGCTCGATTTGCTCGAGCGGGCCCAGTAACGTCTCCATTGGAGACTTTGTTGTTACTGTGTCTGGCATATCGAACACTCTCGGTAGCTTGCCGGGCTCTCCGAGAGGGGCTGAGGAATCGAACTCGGGTCGGCCATGTTGGCCGCTTGTAAGGCGAATGCCCTACCCGCTGTGCTATCTCTTAATGCTCCTATAAAACTTTAGTCAATCTGTGCTAAATTGTCTACCTTTTTAGATACTTGCATCTCTCACAAGACATTAGTCTTGAAAGTATAGAAACCTTTTTTTAATGTACTTTTGCATCTTTATGTAAGCATTATGCTTAAGAGAAAACTTGGAGGACTTGCTATAAATTTAGGTATATTTTCAAAATATAAATTAAATAAAGACAATGCAGGAAGAATATGCTATCACATAATCAAGCAAAATGTGAAAACTTTAGTCAATAAAATCACCAGAGTAAAAATCTAGAAATATTAACAGTACACATTCCCTATGCTCAAATTATTTTCAACAAATTCACTAATGGTTCATTAATGTCCATGCATTCATAAATTTAAATTTTCATATGTGGTAGTAAAGAAAATATATTCCAATGTTTTTATAAATATTAAACTTCTGGGGGCTGGAGCCATAGCACAGTGGGTAGGGCATTTGCCTTGCATGTGGCTGACCCAGGTTCGATTCCCAGCATCCTATGTGGTCCCCTGAGCACCGAAATGAGTAATTCCTGAGTGCAAAGCCAGGAGTACCCCCTGTGCATTGCCGGGTGGACCCAAAAAGTAAAAAAAATATGAAACTTCTGATAACTACTGATGACAGTTATTTACATCAATTATTTGAAGAACACTATTGTTCCTAATTCCTCTTCACTTCCCCCTTCTTGTTGTGGTTGTTGCTACAGTGCACTGTGGCACTGTAGCATTGTTGTCCTGTTGTTCTTCGATTTGCTTGAGCAGGCACCAGTAACATCTCCATTGTGAGACTTGTTGTTACTCTTTTTGGCATATTGAATATGCCACAGAAAGCTTGCCAGGCTCTGCCATGCGGGAGGGATACTCCCAGTAGCTTGCTGGGCTCTCTGAGATGGATGGAGGAATTGAACCTGGGTTGTCCACGCGCACGCCCTACCCGCTGTGCTATCGCTCCAAACCAGAATTATTAGGATACTTGATTGCTGGCTTGTTGGGGATTGTGCATCGCCTGCACACATGCTCACTTGGAATCACACTTTTTGGTTATTATACACATATTCGGGTTGTGGTGTTTTTCTGGAATCACATACTTGAACTTGAAAATACAAACTTATGACTTCTCTGTATCAGAGATCACACATCATGCTGTGGTGTGGGGGTCACAAGCAGTAGAAATGCCAGGAATGTAAGGTCAGTAGCCTGGGGACAGCCTCATGCTTGAAAATAGACACTCTTATCATTGGGCCACACCAGGCACCCCCAAACTACTCCTGTAGGTGACTGTGATGACTTCTGTTGTCTATCACCAAGCAGTAGGCGGAGTTTCAAATGTTATGAGAGTTATCCCACATGACGCAAGACTTTCTGTGCGTTAGACATTCATATAATTTCAGAGGTTCCTAGATTATCATCATTAATGGACAAATGCTGCAAGTTTGGGGATTTTTATTACTACCCTTCAGGCTTAATAATTTGTTGTATAACACAGAAAAACAATTTTCTTACAATTAGAGTACATAAAGACAAAGACCAAAATCGGTCAAAGGCAGAGATGCATAGACCGAGGTCTGGAAATGTCCCAAGTGCAAAATTTCCATTATCTTCTCTCCTTGAAATCAAGACACATCAACCCTGAGCAAATCGGCATCTGACAATATACCAAAGATATAATAAGCACAGAGAAGCTCATCTGAACCTCAAGATCTAGAATTTTTATCGAAGTTTCATTATGTCAGTATGATTTATTGAACTATAATCCAAGAGGTTGAATTTAATCTCCTGTCCCTCTCTCCTCACTGGAGTTTGAGCTAACCTCATGCATCTCAAAACTCCAACTCTTTAATCACATGGATGTTCTTGCAAGTATGACAAGCTTCTGTTTTGAGTCATTTCCTAAGTCTAAAATATCCAGAGGTACGCAATAAATCATCTTGTTATTATAAACTTAGCATAAGGTCTTCCTATGACTAAAAAAGATAACACTGCCACTAGGAAAATTATAAGGATTTGAAGACCACAATGATTCAATTTAATAGAAATAAAAATTAGCTAAATTCATTCTGACACAAGAATGATGATCAAGTATTACTAATATGGTTTCTATAATTTTTAATATATCTGTTGAGGTGAAAGTGGTACTAGAGATATGAGGAAATACAAGTTTGGAATACAATAACTTCTCCAAGGTCAATAGTTAATAAACGTAAAATATTCACCCAATAGACATCCAACAAGGGGTTGATATCAAGGATGTACAAAGCACCGGTTGAACTCCACAAGAAGAAAACATCCAACCCCATCAAAAAATGGGGTGACAAAATGAACAGAAACTTTCTCAAAGAAGAAAACCGAATAGCAAAAAGGCATATGGGAAAATACTCTACATCATTAATCATCAGGGAGATTCAGATCAAAACAACAATGAGATATCATCTCACACCACAGAGACTGGCCCACATGCAAAAGAACAGAAGCAACCGGTGCTGGCATGGATGTGGCAAGAAAGGGACCCTCCTTCACTGCTGGTGGGAATGCCGACTGGTTCAGCACTTTTGGAAAACAGTATAGACAATTCTCAAAAAATTAGAAATTGATCTCCCATTTGACCCTGCAATACCACTCCTGGGAATATATCCCAGAGAGGCAAAAAAAGTATAGTCGAAGTGAGATCTGCACTTGTTTGTTCGTTGCAGCACTGCTTACAATAGCCAAAATCTGGAAAAAACCTGAGTGCCCAAGAACTAATGACTGGTTAAAGAAACTTTGGTACATCTACATAATGGAGTACTATGTAGCTGTCATAAAAGATAAAGTCATGAAATTTACATACAAGTGGTACTACATGGAAAGTATCATGCTAAGCGAAATGAGTCAGAAAGAGAGGGACAGACATAGAAAGATTGCATTCATCTGGGAAACATAAAAAAATAAAATAGGAGACTTAACACCCAAGAATAGCCAAGATAAAGTACCAGGAGGTTTACTCCATAACTTGGAGGTCAGACACACATGCTAGGGGAAAAGGGACCTAAGATAGAGAAGGGAGCACCAAATAAAGGTGTTGGGAGGATCCTCCCAGGATGGGAGAAGCATGCTGAAAGTAGACTATAGACCAAACATGATTGCCACTCAATGCCTCTCTTGCAAACCACAGCACCCAAAAGGAGAGAGAGAACAAAAGGGAATGCCCTGCCACAGAGGCAGGGTAAAATGGGTGGGATGGGGGGTGGGAGAATACTGGGACCCATGGTGGTAGAAAATGGGCATTGGTGGAGGGATGGGTACTTGATCATTGTATAATTAAAACCCAAGCAAAAAAAGATTTGTAAGTCTGCAACTGTACCTCATGGTGTTTCACAAATAAAAATATAAAAAAATAAAAATAAATGGTAAAGTTAGGATTGGAAGATATCTCCATTATGCCATCCCCTCTCTTATTTGAATCAATTTCCAAGTGATCAGGTCTCAATTTCAATATATTAAAACCTTTAAATAATTTTCCATCTCATATCAATCATATTGTCACAACTACGATGAAATAAATTAGGACAGAAAAAATAAATTCTAATTCCTGCCAGTTTGTATTTGACCCATAAGTGTGTAAACTCACACAAAAGGGGCACAGCACACAGCGGTGGTGGCTCTATCTTTCCCGCCACCCGCGTTCGGCAGTCTCACCCTTCTTCCCCCACCCTGGGGAGGTCAATGGTGATGGGCAGGCAAAGGAAGGAATGAGGGCCAGACTGGTTGGTTTTAATCGCAGTTTATTCCAATCTTTTCTCCATCTACACCAGTCTCTCTTCTCTGCCTCTGCCCCTGCTTCTTCCTCCCCCATGCTACTTCATTCTCCTTCTCCATCCCCCTTCATCCTCCTTCTCTGAAGTCTGGATTCTGATCCCTCTTTCTCTTCCTTCTGATCCCCTGCTTCTTCCCTCCGAACCCCTGCTTCTTCCTTCTGATTCCCCAGCCCACTCTTACAGTACCATTTTATCTCTCTCCATGAGGAATTAGGGGATCAATTACACGTAGGTGTGGTCACAATCAATAGGGATAGAAATCTTAGCCTCAGGGAAAGCCTCTCCTAGGACAGATCCTCATTATCAGATCAATCCACCCTAGAGCGGATTCTCCTGGGTGTGTTTCTCCTCTCCTTGTCTAACAAACATATAAGCATATATAATGTAAATCATTTTGTATGGATACAGTAAGAAATATCTTAAACTTATAGAATTGCTCTCCTAGGGCCATCTCGATCTCAGACTACAGTGCTCAGGCCAGATAGTCTTTCCCACCCTAGCAGGATCCTAGTCTCGTAGTTATCTTTGGATCATTACAGAATTTATCTATGATCAAACTCCTAACTTATAGTTAAGAATCGTGGCACCTTGGCCTGGCCCATTTCAATGCCAGGGTAGCTCACCGCTTGCCCTGGGTCCATTCAGTCCCTCGTTGGGACCCTGCTTTTGGGGTGTTAGGAACTAAGAGCAACTGAGGCTTAAGTCGAGAAAGCAGATGCCCGGGAGTGAATAATATTCAAATCCAATCAAATTCTAAGTTACAAAGCATAATGTTAACAGTCTTCCTGTATCTATACAAAAAGGATATTACCTTAAGGTAAACTATTCATAAGGCATAAGGGGAGAAAGGCAATATTTCACTCATACATATAAAATCATAGATTTCTGGGAAATCTAACCTTACAAATTAACAGAGTCTGATTAGGGGGAAAGCTGATTAACTGGGTGGAGAGGAAAGCATAGGGAAGACTGTTTACAGATAAACACAATGGAATGGAAGTGCCTCAGGAGCACTGTGATGGGTGTAACCAGATAAACCTAAGCTTCTTGAGGAAGAAGGACAAAGCAATGTTATCCTACAATAAGAATATGACTCTACTCAAAGTATAATATCCAGGCTTTAGCTTATAACTGAATAGTTTCTTAAATTACAGGATTATTATGAATTTCAAGTTACAGTTACCTAGGGTTGGAGAGATACGGTTCTTACCTCAGATGCAGTCAGGTTTGATCCCCAGCATCCCATATGGTCCCCTGCACACCCCCACAAGGAATTCCTTAGCTCAGAGACAAGACAAGCATCTAAACACCTCTGAGTATGACCTAAAAAACAACAACAACAACATCAAAAGACAAAAACACAGTTACCCATATTTACCACATAACTGTCACAAATTTTCTGCCCATTTTTAGGGGAAAAGAAAGTTGAATAAGACCATTTTGTGAAGTTTCAGAAAAAAAACACTGCATTGTATTATTAAAAACAAAGTGCAACAATTATGCAGTGGGGATGATGTCACAGTGAAAAATGGTTTGAAAACAGTGCCCCCAATATACCCATTTTCCATAGTAATATCTGGGATATTTTGTATGCTTTAAACATGTATAAATTTAATAACTAAATCAGATTTTAAACTGTACAAAGATAATATATCTCAAATAATCTAAATTATGTTATGATAAGTAGAAATTCAAGATTCTTAGCACACACAGATACAGTATCAACTGTAAATAGAAATTTAATCTATTCAAATCAATGTATCACTAAAGAAAAAAATAGTAGTAGTAGAGAAAAAGTATTGTTTTAAACGTGCATTTTCATAGAAAGATAACAGAACATTAACATATTACTGAACCAAGAGAGAAGGAAAGTCAGAGGGTTTTTTTTTTTTTTTGCCCTGACTGTATTTTCTAGTTATAAGAAGTGCTATGAGTAGCATAAAGACTAAATACTCTTTTAAATAGATTTTCTTCCCTCCCTCTCCTTCTCATTACTGTACTCTAGCACCCAGGGTAATCTAGGTACCTGCCTTTGATATCTTGTATTCCCCCAATTAATCAATAATGCTGTTATTCTATATAACACAGATAAGTGAGATCATTGGTATTTATCCTTCTTCTGACTTCTTCTGAACTCAAGTTGTAGAAAATTGCATGATTTCATCATTCCTTGCAGCTGCTAAATGCTATTTGCAAGTTAAAATAACTGAAAATAGTTTCTTATCCAGATATTGACTTGGTGAAAACAGTCCTCAAAAATAATTTTAAAAGACTATATGGTAATATCTCTACACACAACCCCAAATGCATGAACATCTAATTTTTGATAAGGGAGCAAAAAATGTGAAGTAGAGCAAGGAAAGTCCCTTTAACAAATGGTGCTGGCATAACTGGACAATCACATGCAAAAAAAAAATGGGCTTAGACCTCGACTTAATACCATGCACTAACGTCAGATCAAAATAGATTAAAGACCTTAACATCAGGCCAGAATCCATAAGGAACATTGAAGACAAGGTCTGCAAAACCCTCCACAATATTGAGGCTAACGGTTTCTTTAAAAATGACATGCCACTGACCAACCAAGTGGAAACAGAGATAAACAAATGGGACTATATTAAATTAAGAAGTTTCTGCACCGCAAAAGATACAGTGACCAAAATACAAAGACAATCTACAGAATGGGAAAGGATATTCACCCAATACCCATCCAATAAGGGGTTGATATCAAGGATATACAAAACACTGGTTGAACTCCACAAGAAGAAAACATCCAACCCCATCAAAACATGGGGTGACGAAATGAACAGAAACTTTCTCAAAGAAGAAATCCGAGTGGCACATGAGAAAATACTCTACATCACTAATCATCAGGGAGATGCAGATCAAAACAACAATGAGATATCATCTCACACCACAGAGACTGGCCCACATCAAAAAGAACAAAAGCAACAGGTGCGAGAAAGGGACCCTCTTTCACTGCTGGTGGGAATGCCGACTGGTTCAACACTTTTGGATAACAGTATGGATGATTCTCAAAAAATTAGAAATTGAGGTCCCATTTGACCCAGCAATGTCGAAATGACATCTGCACTAGTATATTCATTGCTGCACTGTTCACAATAGCCAAAATCTGGAATAAACCTGAGTCCCTGAGAACAGATGACTGGTTAAAGAAACTTTGGTACATCTACATAATGGAATACTATGCATCTGTTAGAAAGGATGAAGTCATAAAATTTGCAAACAAGTAGTTCTACATGGAAAGTATCATGCTAAGTGAAATGAGTCAGAAAGAGAGGGACAGACATAGAAAGACTGCATTCATCTGGGGAATATAAAGTAACAGAATGGGAGACAAGCACCCAAGAATAGTTGAGATAAGTACCAGGAGGTCTACTCCATGGCTTGGAAGCCGACTGCACATGCTGGAGGAAAACGCAACTCAGATAGAGAAGGGAGCAACAAGTAAAGGGTGTTTGGAGGACTCATTTGGGATGTGACACACGCGCTGAAAGTAGACTATAGACTGAATATGATGGTTACTCAATACCTCTATTGCAAACCACAACACCCTAAAGGAAAGAGTGAGCAAAAGGGAATGCCCCGCCATAGAGGTGGGGTAGGGTTGAGGGCTATTGGGTTAATTAGTGGTAGAGAATGGGCACTGGTGGAGGGATGGGTACTTGATCATTGTATAACTGAAACCCAAGCAAAAAAATATGTAAGTCTACAACTGCACCTCATGGTGTTTTACTAATAAATAAAAAAAGAAAAGAAAATGTTAAAAAAAATCTGAAGCAAAATTTTATGTTTGCAGAACAAATTAGGAGACAGTTTCTATAACCATAAAAAAAGCAACGAACAATAAAACATAGCCTAAACTTTTTAGTCAGAAACCAAAAGATTTATAATTGTGCTATATGTGTGTGTTATTTATTGAACAATAAACAGGAAATAACAACAACAACAAAAAGAGTATGTGGTATAACTGACTCTCAATCCAATGAAATAAAATTGAAAATCTGGAGATAAACCTCAAATTGGATTAAAGACCTTGAGATTTGACCAAAATCTATAAATTACAAAGAAAGCACGGATAGAATTCTACAGACTGTGCACCTTCGAGGTGTTTCACAATTGACTTTACTGAAATGATAACAAAAACAAAAGTAAACAAATGGGACTACATAGCAAAATATCACAGTATAAAATAAAAAGACACCATACCAAATCAGATGCAATCATCTTCCATATATCAAATATTAATATCTAAGATAACATAATATATTTACAAAGTTCTACAACAAAAATAAACAATATATCCAAAAAATGGGAAGAGAGAATAACAGAAACTGCCAGAAAGAGAACATATGGATGGCCAGTAGATATAATAAAAACTTCTCACTGTCACTCATTATCAGGGAAATGAAAATAAAAACAAGAATGATTCTACATGCATGGGAAGGTTATATACTAGTATATATACTGGAAAAAAAAAACGGTATCGGCATGAATGCAGAGAATGAAGACACCTCTTTCACTGTTGGTACAAATGTCATCTGTTTCCACCTCTGTGAAAGACAGGATAAATATCCCTATAAAATTAAGAATATCTCTCCCATATGGCCCAGTATTCCACTTGGCATCAATTTCTCCCAAAACAAGAAGCATTCATTCAAAAGATAAATGCACACCGATATTCATTGCAGCACTAAGTACATCAGCAAAGATATGAAAGACCTGCAATGTCCAATAACAGATGAATGGGCAAAGAAACAGTGGCATATATATATACACAAAAAGTTTAGCATATGCCTACATCGTGATACAGCTGGAAGAAAAGACAAAATCATGCAGCTCACTGAGAAGGTGATGGAACTGGAGGGCACCATGTTAAGTGAAACAAGTCAGAGGAAGAAGAAACATCAGATGATCTCACTCAGCCGTAGAATAGAGAGAAATAAACAAGGGAATAGACCGTGTCAGAATATGAAAACCCTTGTCCTTGGGTTGCAAAATTGAGATTACCAAATAGGTGGACAGGAAGCAGGGAATGAAGAGGCAGACTAGAAGTAATAGAAGGACATAGAACAAGGGTACTGGGCTCATCATAAACAATTGTTTCTCAAATCTAACTCACACTGCAGTTATAAATAAATAAATAAAAATTACAGATATTCAGGGAGGAGACCTCAGATCATTAAACCAGAAAGGGTCCTTTGGCGTGACGAGGAGACCTATTATATGCTATCTGTGGGTACAAGGTCACCAAATCTTTTGAAGCAATGAAAGCACTTTAATCCAGCTTCATGGTGCAGAAGAGAGGATATGGCAAAGTCAGAGCTAATTATAATTTCCAAGGCATGCCATTTCTTCCTACAACTAATTCACTCCCAGTAATTAGCTGGGATGGTTTGGTTCGATTTGTTTTAGAATAAATGCTCAGCAGTAGGGAGACGGTTCAAAGGGCTGGAGAAGGTGTCTGTGCTGGAAAGGCCCAGAGGTCATGTGATGGTCGTGTGATGACTCCCACATCACGTGACCACAGGCAGCCTGCCCTCCATCCAGTACCCATCAGACTGCGCCTACAGCACCGGTGGACTTGGGCTTTGACTCTTCCAGTCTGTATGCTGGTCAGGCACTTCATGGACTATTAGTAAGCACTGCTTGAGAGAATTTGAGCCCCCTCTCCCTCAATACACACACACACACACATGCACACATGCACACGCACACAGGCACACACACGCTAAATAAAAGTCTACAGAGTAGAAAAAAAAGTTTACAGATACGTTGTAAATAAAAGAGATGTGCTAGTGAGACAATTCAAGTGATAAGATCAGATCAAGCCCGTGCAGGACCACAGGTTTGGTTCCCACCTCTGCTCAACTTTTAAGCACCACCAGGTATGGTCCCTGTTTAAAGGGAGAAAAGGGACTTTCTCTAGTTAGCTCATATAAATAGAAATACATCATCGGCAATAAATACTACAAATTTCATAGCTGAGGTAAGGACACAGTAAAAAAAGAGTATGCTAAGATGCTGACATGGCTACTCCCAGTTTAAGAACAGAAATGAAGAAAATATATCAATATTATAGTCAATCGACACATTCAATATGCCAAAAACAGTAACAAGTCTCACAATGGAGACGTTACTGGTGCCTGCTAGAGCAAATCAATGAACAACGGGAGGACACTACTATTACAGTCGATCATATAATTATGTATTTGAAAAAAAAACTTTAAAAGGGAAGTTTTAAACATCTCTATGAGAGTCCAACCTCTCTATGAGAGTCAACCCTACTGAACTGGTCTTGCAAACTTGAGGTTTAGGGTTCAATTCCTGCTATTGCAAAAAAAAAAAAAAAAAAGAAAGAAAAGAAAAAAAAGAAAAGAAGGAATTTCCAATGTATTTCTAAATAATTCCATATCCCTAGGAAGAGCTCAATGCATAAGCTTAATATAAATATTTTCTTATATTTAATTGGTAGAACTGAAGCGATAGCACAGCGGTAAGGCCTTTGCCTTGCACTCGGCCAGCCCGAGTTCAATTCATCTGCCCCTATCGGAGAACCCGGCAAGCTACCCAGAGTATCTTGCCCGCCTGGCAAGCTCCCCGTGACATATTCAATATACCAAACACAGTAACACCAAGTCTCAAAATGGAGATGTTACTGGGCCTGCTCGAGCAAATAGATGAACAATGGGAGACAGTGCTACTATTTAATTGGTGACAGAATCGTTTTAATTAGACCTCTGTCTCAACACCACCACTGCAAGTATTTCTCCTCGCAAGTAGGATCTGGCAACACTAACTTTGACACTCAATAGTTCCTCTACTTAGCTTGTTCCTCATCAGCTATATGCAAGGCTGGCTGAGTTTGTTTTAAATTCACTTATTTCAAAAGAAGTTTCGTAAGTACAGTAACCATCATTTTCCAGTCAAGTAGCCCATTATTTATATCTTTCACTACCTCCAGTCCCTCATCACTATTGGAAATCACATCATTATTTTTCAGCGGCATATAATCTCCTTTTACTCACTTATGAAGCCCTAGAGAGAAGAGTATCTATTGATACCCTTCATCACTATAAACGGCAAGTAGGATCATTCCTGGATTCTGTAGCACTGTAGCACTGTTGTCCTGTTCATTGATTTGCTTAAGCAGGCACCAGTAATGTCTCCATTCGTTTCTGCCGCATGCTAGTGTAGCCCAATGGCGACTGCCCACTCCAGGAACAAGAAGTGAGACTTGTTATTACTGTATTTAGCATATCAAATATGCCACAGGGAGCTTGCCAGGCTCTGCTGTGCAGACGGGATACTCTCGGTAGCTTGTCAGGCTCTCCAAGAGGGCCAGAGGAATCGAACCCAGGCCGGCCGCATACAAGGCAAATGCCCTATCAGCTGTGCTATCACTCCAGCCCAACTTGGAAGGTAGTAGATGCTAAGGTAAGGTAAGGTAAAGGCCCTCCCGTTGATCGTCGATTTGCTCGAGCGGGCCCAGTAACGTCTCCATTGGAGACTTTGTTGTTACTGTGTCTGGCATATCGAATACTCTCGGTAGCTTGCCGGGCTCTCCGAGAGGGGCAGAGGAATCGAACTCGGGTCGGCCATGTTGGCCACTTGTAAGGCGAACGCCCTACCCGCTGTGCTATTTGAATGAGTTACTTGATTTCTACAATAAAAAAAAAAACTTTATACAGGTTGCTGAAGAGATAATACAAGGTTAAACAGTTTGTCTTGCTTGCAGCTAATCCTGGATTGATCACTGCCATTGCATATGACCCCAATGTTATAGCAGACTCAGCTGCTCGGGTTTCTGCCCTCATGCAGTTAAGAGAGAAAGCAAGAAACTGAAGATTGAATGGCAGAATTAAGTAATGATTTCACATCAGGGGAAAAAAGAAAAAGAAAAGACAGGAAAGGCTGCGGGTAATTAAAGCAGTACCCTGAAGCATTCCAGAGAAAGGCAGAAACCTTTCTCAAACAAGTGACTGGAGAGGGTGAGCATTTCTTTAATATGTTCCAAGAATGTGGGTCATTAAAACAGGGGTGAAGGTGTTGAGATGACTGTGAAGATGTTGAGATAATTGTGAAGATGTTGAGAGGATTAGTCACAAGTGTTCTAGATTATTTGGTCACCTAGGTTATCAGGCAGGGCCTAGGTTGTCCAACAAACACCCAGGCTCACGCTTATGACATTCCAAAATCCCATTTCCTTAGCAATATATTCTTAATCTCCTTCTGTCTATTCCCTTAACATCCCTATCACCTTACACACAACCAAGAGTGATTACTGAGCACAGAGGCAGAGTGAGCCATGAATACAATTGAGTGACCCAAAAACTTAAAATATATATACATCTATATAGTTATACATTTCAGTGTATTAGCTACCTATCGACATATATGTGCACATAATTTGGGAATAAGAGAACGGGTAATCTAGGAAGTTATTGAAGTAAGTAGAATTTACCAACAATTCAGACTGCAAACTATCAGTTCCTACTACATGTTAACTGAAAGTCACAATAATTATATTTCATATTTCAGATAAATCAATAACACCAATAAACTTTGAAAATTTTAACTAAATGTATGTTGATCAAAGGCTGGAGCAATAGCACAGTGGTAGGGTGTTTGCCTTGCACGCAGCCAACATGGCCGACCCGAGTTCGATTCCTCCGCCCCTCTTGGAGAGCCCGGCAAGCTACTGAGAGTATCTCGCCCGCACGGCAGAGCCTGGCAAGCTCCCCGTGACGTATTCGATATGCCAAACACAGTAACAACAAAGTCTCCAATGGAGACGTTACTGGGCCCGCTTGAGCAAATCGATGATCAACGGGAGGGCCTTTATGTTGATCAAAAAGGCTAACTCAAAATGGGCAATAAACTGTGACAAAGATAGTTGGAAATGATCACTCTGGATAAGAACTGCATGCTGAAATTAGGTAAAGGAACAAACATGATTACCTCTCAGTATCTGTATTGCAAACCATAATGCCCAAAATGAAAGAGAGAGAGAGAGAGAAATAGAGAGAGAATGAAAATGGCTGCTATAGAGAGAGACTGGGGGGTAGGGAGGACAGGAGGAAAACTGGGGACACTGGTGTGAAATGTACATTAGTGGAGGGATGAGTACTGGAACACAAGAACAACTTTGTAACTGCATATCTCAGGAGATTCAATTAAAAATTAAACAAATATATTAATTTTAAAAATAAATAAGTAAAATAAAATGAGCACTAAGTAGAAAATATTTGTCCTACTTAAATCAAATAATAACTTTTGAATATGTGGTTCCAGTCATTATATGAAAAATTACACTAAAAATTATAGAGACGAAATATTTTTAGAATATTGAAATAAGATTAAAAAGTTAAAAGGCCATATGATTCAGCAACCCCATTTCTGGGTATCTATTCTCAGGACACAAAATCATTCATTCAAAAATACTTATGCACACACTATTATTCATTGCAGCATTCCACACTAAGATATGAAACCAACCTAGGTGCCTAACAACAGATGAGTGGATAATAAAGGCATGCTATATAGACCTAGTGGCATACTATGCAGCTGTAAGGAACGACAAGATCATGCAGTTCCCGAAACTTGGATGGAAATGAAGGATTCCATGTTAAGTGAGGTGAATCAAAGAAGAAAAAAAAATGGAATCAGCTCACTCATCTGTGGCATCTAGAATAACAGGAGAAGAGAATGGATGGAGTCAACTGGCAGATAGCCAGATAAACTTCATCCTAAATCATAGAAATGAGGACATGGCAGAAAAGAAACTAAGATTGGGGAGGAATAGGAAATGGGCGGAGATAACAGGGGTAGGGATCAGGGCCTCTAGCACACTGGTGATGTAGAGATGAGGTATATGTATAAATCTAAACCAACAGCTCTATAAGCAGAAATCCGAAATTATAGCAGCCACTTAAATATGCAATTGTTATAGCAGTGTTCCTGTCAAGAACGCAGTCTCTGGGGACTGGGAGGGATCTTGGGAACACTGGTGTAGAGAAGTATACACAGGTGGTGGGACTGATGTCAGAACATTGTATACCTCAAATTAACTACGAATAACTATGCAAGTCATGGTACCTTAATAATGAATAAAACAGGCGCCGCCCCCCCCCCCCCCCCACGCTCAGAGGAAAAGGGGATCTGCGTCCCTCTCTGCCTGTCCCTTTGGTCCGGCCGCCCATCAGAGCTGCTTCCTTGTCCCCCACCCAGTCTTTACTTCCTGGACAAAAAGCAGGTATCCACGGAGGCGTGGCCACTTCAGATGTGGGCGTGGCTTTTAAAAGTGGGCGTGGCTTAATTTTCGATGGGCGGCCACTCACGCGGCCGCAGGTTGTTCACTCAAACCAACAAATATTACCCCTCCACATACACAACAACATGAGGAAACAACGCAAATCCCCACCACAGGGGGACCATGAGGAAATCTGTCAAGAAGCCTCAGTAGGAGCTAGCCACCTTAGGGACCTCTCTGACAAGGAATTCAGATATGAAGTCATCAAGATGTTCAATCAACTCGATGAAACAGTCACAAACATATCCGCTAAACTGAAAGAGGACATGAAAGAAACAATCGATCGCCCAATTGACAAAATACAAGAAATGAGAGCCGAAATTGGAAAGCTCCGCACAGAAATGGCACGCATCACAGATTCCATAGACGAAGTCAAAACCTCACTCACTGCCCTCAACAACAGAACGACCACAGCTGAGGAAAGAATCAGTGACTTGGAAGATCAGCTGCACCAAGCCAACAGACAACAGCAAACGATGGCAAGGGACCTCAAAATAGCTCAAGAGCGAATCAGAGTCCTACGAGATGATTCCAGAAGAAACAACATTAGAATCATTGGACTACCAGAAGCTCAAGGAAACAATCCCAATGAAAAAAACCTGCTGAAACAAATTATTGCCGAAAAATTCCCAGCGCTCCATGATACAGCCATCCAGATTCAAGAAGCCCGAAGGGTGCCAGCTAAAAGAGACCCCAACAGAAACACCCCAAGACATATTATAGTCAGAATGATCGATGCTGCCGATAGAGACACAATACTGCAAGCAGCAAGGGCAAAAAAGGAAATCACATACAAAGGAGTACCCCTGAGATTCACAGCAGACCTCTCAGAGGAAACCCTACAAGCCCGAAGAGAGTGGCGAGATATAGTCAAAAAACTCACTGAAATGAATGCTTCACCAAGAATACTCTATCCGGCTAAACTCTCACTCCAAATAGATGGAAAGCTACACTATTTTCTAGATAAACAGCAGCTCAGGAACTTCATAGACTCGAAACCAAACCTAAAACAAGGACTAAAGGGGCTACTATAAGACAAGACAAACCCTACAACAACAACACACTCGCACAGAAACATGACACAAAACCCCATAACCATACTCTCTCTCAATGCCAACGGTCTCAATTCACCATTGAAGAGACACAGAGTGGCAAAATGGATACAGAGACAGAAACCAACATTCTGCTGCCTACAAGAAACTCATCTCAACACTCAGAGCAAACACAGACTCAAAGTCAAAGGATGGAAAACAATCCTGCAAGCAAACAGCTCCTGTAAAAAAGCTGGGGTGGCCATACTAGTATCTGACAACATTAATTTCACCCTGAAAAAGGCTAGAAGGGACAGTGAAGGCCATTTTCTATTCATCAAGGGACACGTACAACAGGAAGAGATCACACTCTTAAATGTATACGCACCTAATGAGGGAACAGCCAAATATTTAAAACAACTGCTAACAGACTTTAAGGAGGACATTGCAAGCAGCACAATAGTACTTGGAGACTTCAACATTGCCCTATCACCTCTGGACAGATCAACAAGAACAAAACCCAGCAAGGAATCATTGGCTTTGAAAGAAGAAATAGAAGAGAGAGGGCTTATAGACTTATACAGGGCTTTACACCCCAAAAAGAAAGAATACACATTCTTCTCCAGTGCACACGGAACATTTTCCAAAATAGACCATGTGCTAGGACACAAAACATACCTCAACAAAATAAGGAAGATAGAAATAGTATCAGCCATCTTTTCAGACCATGATGCACTGAGGATAGAAGTGAATCACACACAGACACGGAGAACCAAATCAAACACCTGGAAATTAAACAACTCGATGCTGAACAATGAATGGGTCAGGAACGAAGTCAAGGACGAAATCAAAAGATACCTGGAAACAAATGAGAATGAAGACACGAGCTACCAGAACCTATGGGATGCAGCGAAAGCTGTATTAAGGGGAAAATTTATAGCTCTGCAAGCATATCTTAGGTCTGTAGAAATGGTGCACATAAACAACTTGACCTCACAGCTCAAGTCCTTAGAAAAGGATCAACAGAAAGAACCTAAATCAGGCAGAAGGAAAGAGATCATAAAACTTAGAGCAGAAATCAATGACATGGAAACCAAAGAAACAATCCGAAAGATCAATGAAACCAAGAGCTGGTTCTTCGAGAGAATAAACAAGGTAGATAAACCACTCGCAACACTCACAAAGAAACAGAGAGAGAGAACCCTAATAAACCGAATCAGAAATGAGAAGGGGGATATCACAACAGAAACCAAAGAAATCCAAAAGATCATCAGAGACTACTTTGAATGTCTGTATGCCACGAAACAAGAGAACCTAGAAGAAATGGACAAATTCCTGGACTCCTATAAGCTCCCAAAGCTGAATCAAGAAGACCTGGAGTATCTAAATAGACCTATTAACATCAACGAAATAGAAACTGCAATCAAAAGCCTTCCCAAAAACAAAAGCCCGGGCCCAGATGGATTCACTAGCGAATTTTTCCAAACATTTAAAGAGGACCTGCTGCCAGTCCTTCTCAAGCTCTTTCAGGAAATTGAAAAAACGGGAACTCTCCCAAACAGTTTCTATGAAGCCCATATCTCTCTAATACCAAAAGGAAACAAAGATATCACGAGAAAAGAAAACTACAGGCCGATATCCCTGATGAACACGGATGCGAAGATTCTCAACAAAATACTAGTAAATAGAATTCAACAACTCATCAAAAAGATCATACACCATGACCAAGTAGGATTCATCCCGGGGATGCAAGGCTGGTTTAACACTAGGAAATCAATCACCATAATCCACCACATCAACAAAAGAAAAGATAAAAATCATATGATCATATCAATAGATGCAGAGAAAGCATTTGACAAGATCCAGCACCCATTTATGATGAAAACTCTAGCCAAAATGGGGATAGAGGGGACTTTTCTCAATATAGTTAAAGCCATCTACCACAAGCCTACAGCAAGCATTGTCTTCAATGGCGAAAAACGGAGAGCCTTCCCTCTAAGATCAGGGACGAGACAAGGATGCCCACTCTTTCCACTGCTGTTCAATATAGTATTGGAAGTACTTGCAATAGCGATTAGGCAAGAAAAGGATATTAGGGGCATCCAGGTAGGAAAGGAAGAAATCAAGCTCTCACTATTCGCAGATGATATGATACTATACTTAGAAAACCCTAAAACCTCTATCAAGAAACTTCTAGAAACAATAGACTTGTATATTAAAGTGGCAGGTTATAAAATCAATGCCCAAAAGTCCATGGCTTTCCTATATGCAAATAGTGAAAGAGAAGAAAAAGACATGAAGAAAACAATCCCATTCACAATTGTGCCCCAGAAAATCAAGTACCTAGGAATCACCTTAACTAAGGAAGTAAAGGACCTGTACAAAGAAAACTACAAAACTCTACTTCAGGAAATAAAAGAGGATAAGAGGAAATGGAAAAATATCCCCTGTTCATGGATCGGGAGAATTAACATTGTCAAAATGGCAATACTTCCCAAAGCACTGTATAAATTCAACGCAATCCCTATTAGGACACCCATGACATTCTTTAAAGAATTGGAACAAACACTCCTGAAATTCATATGGAACAATAAGCCCCCACGAATAGCTAAAGCAATTCTAGGGAAAAAGAAAATGGGAGGAATCAACCTCCCTAACTTCAAACTCTACTACAAGGCAGTAATAATTAAAACACCATGGTACTGGAACAAAGGCAGAGCTGTAGACCAATGGAACAGGGTTGAATATACTGACGTCCCCCCCCAAGTATACGAGCATCTAATCTTCGATAAGGGGGCAAGAAAAGTGAAGTGGAGCAGGGAAAGCCTCTTTAACAAATTATGCTGGCAAAACTGGACGGCTATATGCAAAAAAATGGGCTCAGATCTCTGCCTAACTCCATGTACAAAAGTAAGATCTAAGTGGATTAAAGACCTCAACATCAGACCGGAATCTATAAGATACATAGAGGAAAATGTTGGCAAAACCCTTCATGACATAGAAGCTAATAGTGTCTTCAAAGATGTCACACCGCTGGCCAAGCAAGTGAAAACAGAGATAGATAAATGGGACTATCTTAAACTAAGAAGCTTCTGCACCTCAAAAGAAAAAGTGACCCAAATACAAAGACAGTCAACTGAATGGGAAAGGATATTCGCCAACTACACATCTGATAAGGGGTTAATTTCAAGGATATACAAAATACTGGTTCAACTCCACAAAAAGAAAACATTCAACCCCATCAAAAAATGGGGAGATGAAATGAATAGAAACTTTGACAAAGAAGAAATCCGAATGGCTAAAAGACACATGAGAAAATGTTCCACATCATTAATCATCAGGGAGATGCAGATCAAAACCACAATGAGGTATCACCTCACACCACAGAGACTGGCCCATATCCACAAGAACAAAAGCAACCGGTGCTGGCGCGGATGTGGTGAGAAAGGGACACTTCTTCACTGTTGGTGGGAATGCCGACTGGTTCAGCCCTTCTGGAAAGCAGTATGGATGATTCTCAAAAAACTAGAAATTGGGCTCGCATTTGACCCAGCAATACCACTCCTGGGAATATATCCCAGAGAGGCAAAAAAGTATAGCCGAAGTGACATCTGCTATTGTCTGTTTATTGCAGCACTCTTTACAATAGCCAGAATCTGGAAAAACCCTGAGTGCCCGAGAACAGATGACTGGTTGAAGAAACTCTGGCACATTTACACAATGGAGTACTATGCAGCTGTTAGGAAAGACGAAGTCATGAAGTTTACATACAAGTGGTACTACATGGAAAGTATCATGTTAAGCGAAATGACTCAGAAAGAAAGGGATAGACATAGAAAGATTGCATTCATCTGGGGAACCTAAAGTAACAAAATAGGAAACTAACACCCAAGTATGGCAGAGATTAGTACCAGGAATTTTACTCAATGACCCGGAGGATAACCACACATGTTAGGGGAAGGGGGATCTCAGAAAGAGAAGGGAACACCAAATAAAGGGTGTTGGGAGGATCCGCCCATGATGGGAGAGCATGCTGAGGGTAGACTGTCGACCAAGCATGATTGCTACTCAATGCCTCTTTTGCTGACCGTGGCACTCAAAAGGAGAGAGAGGGAAAAGCCCTGCCACAGAGGCAGGGTGGGATAGGGGCTGGTCGGGGAGGGGATGCTGGGATCCAAGGTGGTGGGAAATGCGCACTGGTGGAGGGATGGGTGTTTGATCATTGTATAATCGAAACCCAAGCACAAAAATGTGTAAGTCTACAACTGTACCTCATGGTGCCTCACTATTAAAAAATAAATAAGTAAATAAATTTAAAAAAAACAGATAAAAATGCAATGGAGACAATAACTGATTCAATATATAAGGTAAAAGAATAAAAAGAAGAAATGGAATAAGGAACAATTGAAAACAATGTTGAATCATGAACAATAATAAAAATGATACATGGAATTGGAAGGACAGAGCACCAGGTAAACTTGAGCACATAAATCACACCTGCCTGAAAGGCAAATGGTCAAAGCAGGTAACTGCAGGACTGGTGTGGGATATAGAAGTTAAAAGGAAGACCCCCAAACAAAGTAACAACATAGGAGACTAACACCCAAAAATAGCCGAGATAAGTACCAGGAGGTTTACTCCATGGCTTGGAGGCCAGCCGCACATGCTGGGGGAGAAGGAAGCTCAGATAGAGAGGGGAGCACCAAGTAAAGGGTGTTGGGAGGATCCTCCCAGGATGGGAGAAGCATGCTGGAAGTAGACTATAGATCAAACATGATTGCCACTCAATGCCTCTTTTGCAAACCACAGCACCCAAAAGGAGAGAGATAACAAAAGGGAATGCCCTGCCACAGAGGCAGGGTGAGATGGGGGATGGGGGTGGGAGGGATACTGGGATTAGTGGTGGTGGAGAATGGGCACTGGTGGAAGGATGGGTACTTGATCATTGTATTACTGAAACCCAAGCACAAAAATTTGTAAGTCTACAACTCTACCTCTTGGTGTTTCACTAATAAAAATTTTTAAAAAAAGGGAGACCCCAGACAGCAAACGTGTTCTGTGCCCCTCAACCACACCCAGAAAGCGGACTAGACACCAGGGTTCTAACCCTCAGGCAACTGCTCATGGACAGACACTAAGAAAGACCAGGGTTCGAGGAGCCACTGAGGTACAGCTCTAGACAGGTCCAGAGTCGTGTCATAAAGGGAATGCAGGTGGGATGGTTCCAGGTGCACACTCCAGATCAGAAACCTGCAAACTGAACAAAGAACAGCAGAGGGAGAGGACCATGTCGTCATGCACTGGAGGTGAGCAGAGGGCGAGAGACAGGACTTAGGACAATTACACGGGGTTGGCATCGCAGGATGGGTAATGTTTTAAGTGGTAAAAGGAGAGGTCTGGGCATTGGGGAGGGACCCAAACCATCTATTTAAAATGTACAATGAACTCTGACATCGTAAGCGTCTGAGTTTTATATGCTAATCTTTTATACAATTCTAAACCACCCAGGAATAATTCCACTTTTGTACTAACATAAAATGATTCACTAATCTTCATGTGTTTTTTTAATTTTATAAATGGACATTTTTTAAGTTAAAGTACCGATTTACATATGTGTCAAATGTTTCTATGTTAGGAGTGTAATGGTAGCATACCATATACATCACCAGAGTTAATATCTTCCACCAATGCCCCTTGGGCTGGAGTGATAGCATATGGGGTAGGGCATTTGTACGCAGCCAAAATGGCCAACCCAAGTTCAATTCCTCCACCCGTCTCAGAGGCCAGCAAGCTACCGAGAGTATCTCGTCTGCACGGCAAAACCTGGCAAGCTCCCTGTGACGTATTCCATATGCCAAACACAGTAACAAGTCTCATGATGGAGATGTTACTGGGCCCAATCGAGCAAAATTGATGGACAACGGGAGGACAGTGACAGTGACACCAATGCCCTAAGAATATTCCTGTCCATCCCTCTATCCCCCGGGCATGCAAACCTTGTGAAATCAACCTCAGAATTTGTTTTTATTGGCATTGTCTACTCCCTTTATCATCTCTTTAAAATAATACACATGAGGAATACACAAGATTTATATTTCCCCTTCTGGACTATTTTCCATTAATGCTGCAGGTGACTTGGTAAAGTGGGGTTGAGGGAGGTAGCCCCGAGAAAGGACCCCTCTCCACCTCAGCCAGCAGGGAAATGTCTGGTTGCATCTGGACTGGTTAAGTCCGCTATGAGCACACAGCATGGTCACTCACATCTTGCCAGGGCCATGAGGCTGCTGCCTCTGCAGTCCACATTTTCTGCGTGATCTGTGAGACAATCTCTCTACCGCCAAGGGAACCAGAGTCCCAGGCTGGAGTGAGGAACTGCTTTTTGCAAAGAAAGTCAGTCATAACCTCCTAACTCAGTACATGTATTCCAGGTCTGCAACTTAAAAGGAATTTCAAGAGGAGGAAAACAGTGATGGAAAACAGTTTTTATTAAAAGAAATTTACAAAGAGCTATGTGATGGGAGACAAACAAAGGAATCAGTGTTAAAGACAGAATAGGGACTTCTCCAGAGTGGACAAAGCCCAAGAAAGAAAGAGTTTCTGTGTTCAAGAGAGAAGAACTCAGGTTTTGGCTAAGTGGGAAAGCTGAGAATGGCTTTTGGGAGAAGGCTATAACATTTTTCCAAATTGTCTCAGCCTGAAGTTGTCTGCACATGTGAAAGTTAATCTGTGCAACTCAGAGGGAAAGCCTTTGCACTCTTGATGGTCTTTCATGTTCTTAGCACAACCTTTAGAGTCTTCTATAGTGTCCTTCCTAAGGGGTGTACCCTTTGGTTGGCCTCTATTTTCTCCATCTCCAAGGAGCTCAGGATTTACATCTCAATGGGTGTGTTCCTCATGCCCTTGGGCTAATTCAGGGCAGGGCAGTTTCTTCTTAAATTCTTTCATTTCCCAAAAGCTCATTACCAGAGTGCTCCTAACAATCTTCCTGCACTATTTTGAGAGATAGAGAAGCAAAGTCAGTGCCATGACAGGCTCGAAGCCAGAAGAAGCTAGGCCTAGGTTTCAGTTCCAGAATTCCTGGAATTGAGCACAGATACCTGGACGTGAGTCATGACTTCCCAGAAGTGAGATAGCCATAGTGAGGTCAACTAAGGGTTGCCAATCAGATGCAGGTAGGGAAGCCCCCCATCAATATAACCCTTATGTAACTCTTATGCATCCCTTATGTAACTCCAATTTACAACCAATCAGCTAAGTACAGCAGTAGAAAGCCACTCAGACTGCAACCCAAAGGTGGTCCATGGAAAGTCCCTGATATATAATGTTATGGTATTAAAGCCCCTCACTTTTGAAACTCTGGGTCACTCCTTCCAAGAAGACTGCCACTGTGTCAGTGAACTGGATGAGGGCCCTAGCTGGAGCTTGCTGAACTAGCCAATAAAGACACTTTGCTCACTGCATCACAACCTGCCTTCCTGTGATTTGTCTGGGGAGATTTTAGCCTGGTTTAACAATTTCACTTAGAATGTCAACTCTACTTTTATCCATGCTGTAGCAAAAATGCAAGATTTGTGATTTCTTATAGCTGGAGCATATCCACTGTGTGTATATACCATGACTTTTTTTTCTTAATTCACTCACCTGTCCTTGGCATCCATATTGTTTCCAGACCTTGACTCATGCAATGAACATAGGTGTGCATATATCTTTTGAATCAGTAGTTTTATATTGTTGGAATACAACAATACCTAGGAGTGAAATATTGGATCATATGGTAGTTCTATTTTTAATCTTTGAGCAATCTGTTTTTCCAGAGAGGCTGAATTTACATTCTCACCAACTGTGAATGGAGGTTCCTTTTGCGCTACATTTCTGTCAGTAGTGTGAGGTGATATTTCATTGTCATTTTGATTAGCACTTACCTGATAATCAGTGATAATGAGTTTTTTCCTGTGAGGTGATATCTCATTGTCATTTTGATTAGCATCTACCTGATAATCAGTGATGATGAGTTTTTCCCTGTGCCTTTTGACCTAATGGAAGTCTTTGAAGCATTTCTTTCTTGGGGCACAGATGTATACTTTCCTCTTAGTTTTGTTCTTTGTTTCATTCTTCTGGTTTTCTTATTTTCTTTTCCTCAAACTATCATTCCAACTATTACATTTAAAAAACATTTTTATTGAATCACCATGAGATACAGTTATAAAGCTTTCGTGATTGAGCTTCAGTCACAGTGTTCCAACCTCCATTCCTCCACCAGTGTACATTTCTCAACATCAATATGCCATATCCCTCCTGCCATCTAACCCTTCACAGCCTGCCTCTATAGCAGCCACTTCTTTGTGTCTCCACTTTGGGGCATTATAGTTTGCAATACAGATACTAAGAGGCCATCGTGTTTGGCTCTTCACTCATTTTCAGCACACATCTCCCATCCAGAACGATCCCTCCAACCATCATTATCATTATGGCCCCTTCTATCCCAACTGCCCTCTTCCACAGCCCTTGGGGCAGGCTTCCAATCATAGACCAATACTCCTGGCCTTGGGTTTTAGTATCATACTATATTGTTTTCTTTTTAAATATCCTACAAATGAGTGAAGTTATTCTATGTCTGTCCCTCTCTTTCTGACTTACTTTGCTCAACATGATACTCTCCATGTCCATACATTTATCATCTAATTTCATGACTTCATTTTTTCTAACAGCTGTATAGTATTCCATTTCATAGCTATACCATAGTTTTTTAACTAATTATCAGTTCTCAGGCACTCAGGTTGTTTCCAGATCCTGGCTTTTGTGAACAGTGCTGCAATGAACACACAAGTACAGATGTAATTTCTGCTGTGTGTTTTTTTAAGTTGCTTTTCTTTAGGAGGTAAAAGAGAGGTTCCACTGGTATTATTTAATAAGGAGAAACTTTACTATGTGTAGGAAATGAGTTTCTTATGTGAAGCATGTTTTATTTTAAACCAAAATTGTGATATCGGCTAATTTATGGAATAATAGCCAATGTAATCCACCTGTTGAAAGTGATTAGGTGATCACTAAATGGAATTGGTGAGAAGTAGAGGCTAATTTTGTTCATTAATATTTAAGTGTATATCACTTGCCTTGGTGCTAAGCGAAAAGAATATATGACATCAAACCTCCTTTCATGGGACTCAAAATCTGCAAGCAGTTTGGTTTGGATGTAGATAATTATAACACAATTGTTGCAGGCAGGAAGATGGGATGTGATGGCTGGTAACATATATTAGGGAAAACATTGCCTGGAATATAACCAGCCCAAAGACATTAAGGCAAGTGAGACAAAATGTCCATCTTAAGATTCTGCATGGAGATGTAGAATTCCAGGCCAGGTTTCCAGGTGGCTCTTGAGCCTCCTGGTTAAGGAGAGGCTCCACTTCTGGAATAAAGGCCAGGGAAGAATAGTAAAAGATGATAATCAGCTGCTCCAAGCTCTCCCCCTTGTCAGTCATCCGGGCGATGGAATTTTGCAGGTGGGACAGCTTAGGAAAATGATGTAAACTCACGTGGGAGAGGAAAGGTGTATAATCTCTGGTATCTCCCCCATGAGATGTGACTTTCTTAATTTGGGGTGCATTTCTTGTAAGTGACCTGCACATACTTGAGATATATACTTAGTTCTTTCCACTCTAGAGAAGTCCGTGTTCTCTCCTGAGCAAGATAGCTTGATGTCTCTCCCCCACCTTCTTTATTTCCTGAATAAACTTGTTTTACTCTTACTTGACTCCTACTGAAATTCTCTACAGTAGTGGAAGTCACTGAGTTACCTGAAATGCCTGGCTAAGATTTTGGACTAATTTTTCTTCTCTGCAAAGATAAACTCCTTGTCCCAACCTATGACTCCCTGAGAGTTCCGCTGACTGAATGACTTTCCACACTGGACAGGCCTCAGGTAGAACCCAGGTGCAGTTTGGTGACAATCGTGAGACTTAAGGTCAATACCTTGTAAGGACTCATCACAGACTCTCATCAGCCCTGGATGTGGGGTCAGCCAGAAATGGACATTTTGAAGCTTGCACATGCAGCTCAAAAGACTGACCTTGATGCTAGCTAAACAACCCTGCCCGGGCCTCCTGTATTTTAATATAAGCTCCCCCTCAAAAAACAAAAAACAAAAAACGGAAATAAAACACAGGCAGGTGAGCTCCTCATTAGCTTCTCTAGTGCTCTCTTTCGAATAAACCCCATTTCAGCCTCATTCTCCTCTTGGACTGAGTTTCCTCCTTCCCACAATCCCACCCCAGACCTCTCACTAGATTTCCCCAAGCACTTCCCGGGTAACTGAGGTAGCTAGAGAAGGGAGCAGCACACCAAGCTGCGGCCTCATCTGCCCCCACTTCACGAAGTCACCCCAGAACCCGCTCCTTCAATGCGGAGTCACCTCTCCCACAGGCAACATGATGAAGACAGGAAAAGACCAGAGAGACATTTCTTAAAACAAGAAAAATAGGGGTTGGAGGGATAGTACAGCGGGTAGGGTGTTTGCCTTGCATGCGGGTAACCAGGGATCAATCCCCAGCATCCCATATGGTGCCTCCTTGGACCACCAGGAGTAATTCCAGAGCGCAGAGCCAGGAGTAACTCCTGAACATCGTTGGATGTGACCCAAAAAGAAAAAGAAAAAGAAAACCAAAAAAGATTGTTGAATGCCGCATATCTTTCCAACTACCGTTGTATGTTTTAACTTGTCCTTATCCAAGCTTTTATAAAATATTTTTCTGAACTTATCATTTTATTATTTTCAATTTAGACTTGAAATCAAATTCCATTCACTTCATCCCACGTATGTCTCAAATCCAATGGACTGGATTTCAGCACGAGACCAGGTTATTCCCAGGCCTGTTGACACTCTTGAGGTTTCCTTGCCTCTGGCTTTGTAAGGGTATAGAACTTTCTAGACTTCTCCTTCTATGCTTTGTAGATGTATTCTCCTTTATCAGTTCCTAAATGTGGATACTTTTAAGGGTTCTGTCTTAATCATCATTCCTACAGTTCACATTTTACTCTCTTTTGGGTGGTCTCATCAAAACAACTGCAATCCCCACTACTCTCCTCAGCTATTGGTATCAGTTACAACAATATTAAATTCCCTTTCAATCTGTGACAACAGTCTACACCTCATTTTGAAGTATTGAATTTACTTGTACAATTTAGTTTTACGCATGTCTATATCAATGCCAAAATTCCTTCATTATGAGATATCTACAAGTTGGCTCGTAATCTTTCAGTAAGAAAATTGTTGTCCACCCACAATTCTCTTATAAAATTTAACAGCCATCCACAAAGTTGCTGATAACAGAAACCCGAGGGACATTATTAATATCTCTCCATAGGCATCCAGTCACTCATATCAAGTCTATCAACAAATTCTGTCTATTCCAACCTCAAAATATTTATGAAAGTAATTCATTTCCCTGCATCTCAGATCTCATTCCTACTCCCATCCTTTGTCCAAGAATATTTAATCTTTTTCTTGATATTGTTCAATAACTCTCAGCTTGCTTCCATTCTTCCAATTATTCAATAAATTTCTCTCACTGCATGCAAAACAATCATTGTTAGAACAGTTTTACATGTATTATTTTGGTGCTCAAACATTTTTTGTTTATCTTGTCTTATTTTGTTTATCCTTTTTACTCATTAATTCAAAATGTAATCATTCTGTTTTTTTCAAATGTATACCATTCTCTGGTATGAGTTTGTATTAAATGTATTCAGAGCAGTGGGCAAATATGTTTAAAGAAATAGTGGTATTGTGTGAGGCATTTAACTCTGATCCTTCTTTTTTTCCATAAATTTGTTCAGAGACCCCTGGTGCTCCTTGTCTTATGTTATCCTAACTCCATTCTATACCTCCATCTTCTCGTTGCCTTCCTCCGTCAGTCATTATGTACTTGTGTATTCACATGGTAGCTTACATCTTTTGGTAGGGTAAAAAAGGTAAAGGTAAAGGCCCTCCCGTTGATCGTCGATTTGCTCGAGCGGGCCCAGTAACGTCTCCATTGGAAACTTTGTTGTTACTGTGTCTGGAATATCGAATACTCTCGGTAGCTTGCCGGGCTCTCCGAGAGGGGCGGAGGAATCGAACTTGGGTCGGCCATGTTGGCCGCTTGTAAGGCGAACGCCCTACCCGCTGTGCTATCGCTCCAGCCAATCTTTTGGGGTTGATACAAATAAAATACCCACCAGGGAGGAGTGACATAAAAGGAAGGCATTCATCTCTTACAATTCTGAGGGCTAGACGTTTTATATCAGTGTCAAAATGATCAAGAGTGCACTCCTTGGATTGCTCTATGGTTTGGGGACAGCTGCACATGCTGAGGGAGGGGGCGGCTCGGATGAAGAGGGGAGCACCAAGTAGAGGGGCTGGGGAATTCCTCTCGGAATGGGAGATGCATGGTGGGAGTGGACTATAGTCTGAACAAGATTGCCACTCAATGTCTCTTTTGCAAACCACAGCACTCAAAAGGAGAGGGATATCAAAAGGGAATGCCCTGTCACAGTGGTAAGGTGGGATGGGGGGAAAGGGGGTGGGAGGGATACTGGGACTGGTGGTGGTGGAGAATGGGCACTGATAGAGGGATGGGTAAGTCTACAACTGTACCTCATGGTGTCACACTAACAAAAATTAAAAAAAAAAAAGAGCGCACTCCTTGTTTTCAAACTTCTCATTGTATCCTCACAGGATAGAAAGAGCCAACTAGTACTCTGCCGGCCCCTGTGTAAGGGCATTAATTCCAGTCATGACAGTCCTACCCTCAGGATGTAACCACCTCTTATAGGACTCTACCTCAACCACCACATTGAACTTAAATATTTCAACATATGAATATGCAGAAACAAAAATATTCAGACCACGATATATAGTCTTCTAGAAACACTATGTTTGGGGTTTAGGCCCTCACTAGAAACTAGTAAAAGGTAAAGGTAAAGGCCCTCCCGTTGATCGTCGATTTGCTCGAGCGGGCCCAGTAACGTCTCCATTGGAAACTTTGCTGTTACTGTGTCTGGCATATCAAATACGTCACGGGGAGCTTGCCAGGCTCTGCCGTGCGGGCGAGATACTCTCGGTAGCTTGCCGGGCTCTCCGAGAGGGGCGGAGGAATTGAACTCGGGTCAGTCATGTTGGCTGCGTGCAAGGCAAACGCCCTACCACTGCGCTATCGCTCCAGCGGCTAGGAACTAGTATGAGCTCAATTTAATAAATCATATTCACTATGGCTATATTTCCACACAATGTCAAACTCTGAGGTTCTGATAATGGATATGATTTTAGAGGGACAAATGTCCTTTAAATAACAGATTTTTATTTAAAATTCAGCATAGTGAGCATAGTGTTAAAAATAGCGTTAGATGGAGGGATGTGATTGAAACCCAAGCACAAAGTTTGTGGGTCTACAACTATGCCTCATAGTGTTTCACTAATAAAAGTTAAAAAAAAATAGCGTTAGATACCTGGAAGTAAGTAAGTGTCAATCTTAAGTGCTCTCACCACACACACACACACACACACACATACACACACATAAAAGGTAACAATGTAATAACTAATGCTACTGTGATAAACATTTCACAAATAGAAATGCATCAAATCAATATGTTAAATACCTTAAACTTACGTGAGGTTATGTTACTGTCATATTTTAACAAATCTGACTAAAAATAAAACATGTTTATACTAAGAGATATGAAACTGATAATTTTTTCATAAAAATTACATTGTTCTACTAAAGAGGAGACTTTGGTTTAAATATCTGTTAAATACAATTATTAAAATAAGATTTTGTACCTATAGTTACACAGTATAATAATTATGTAATTGGTTGCATTCCAAGAATTTGACTAGAATTGATATGAGAGAAGCTAACTGGATCTCTAGCTTGTTGCTAATTGAGTATATTCTCATAACTAAGTCAAGTGATTCAAACCTGACATATAAATTAATTGTAACATATATTTCTTAAAATGTCCTAAAATAAAATTGCTTTACGACTTATAAAAAGTTTAAAAACTTCCAACAAATTTTCCTCTTCCAGTGATTCTGCTAAGAACCATCTTACTACCATGATGAAAGGTAACCTGGAAATAAAATTAACCACACAGTTGGGAAGAACCATGAAAAGACAGAGATAAAGTCGAGTCCTAAGCTTTTGGCTTTGTGTTACAATGACCAACTTTTATGCATAAATAAGCAGGTTCAGAGAGAGATCCACAACTTTCTGCTACAGGACACTTGGCAAGTTACTTCATCCTCAAAGTCTCCTTTTTTCTAACCTCATAGTACCTAACTACTAGTTTTGTAAAAACAGAATAATGAAATACAAATGGATGTAAAGCACTTAGTCTAGGATTTATCAGTTATAAGTGTTATGTGATTTTAAAGTACCCTCAGTATTATCATCATAATTATTAGACCAAGAAGCAAACCCAAGATCAATGGTCAAATCCTGTTTCCTATTCTAGTGCTTCTTCCACTTAAATCAAGTTGTTTACTTTGTTGTCACTGCAATAAGGTTTCTCGTTTAGATCTTAGTAATAACGCAATTTATTTTGCATATAGAGAATCTTTATTGTACAAAATCTATTGAGCTAAACACTGAGAAGGCAGCTGTGAACAAAGATACTTTTATTTGTCAGAGAGTTTATGGGGAGCTTGAGAAACTGGAATAGGACAACATTCACTACAGATGAGTTAGTTATACATGAAGCAGATATTTTTGGCTAGATGATCAAGGAAATTTGAATATACACGTTTGTAAATCATTGTTCTAAAGCACCTTGTTTGGAAACTACAAGAATAAAAGAAACTAGATAAGAGCAATTATAACAGATCCGGCCATGCAAAGCTATTGTGAGGTGCAGTTATAATGAAAGCAACCTAGTAGGGAAGGGAAAAATTGCAGCAAGAAAAATGCTTCTCCAATCTAAATTCATTCCAATTATCTTTAACTATAGGCATCTCTATGATAAATATTATTAAACTTCCGTTTGGATTGGCCTCTGTAACCAAAATCTGTTAATATTCTTGAACATTAAGCAAAGTGCTACATTTAAAAATGTAAATTCAAAGAATAAGCAAACTTGCCAAACTTTGGAACTAAGGTAAGTTCAATAGAATCCTAGAAGAAGCATTTCTATTACAAAATGAATAAATAAAACTCTTCACTTTGTGAGTATGCACTTTCCCATGCATATATACATCATATAAGTATTGCATCACAGAGGATAAATAGCAGAGGTACAATGCTGCAGAGGGTTAAAAGCTGATCAAAATATTTGGGGAGATATGAGTAGAAACAACGAAAGTAGAGATGACAAAATTCTTGTGAGAAAAAAAAGCATGAAATAAAATTAGCAAGGAAGGAAATATGAATAAAAATAGGAAAAGTAAAACAGCTATGCACCATGAGGAACAAGAGACAGGAAATCTATGTAGTCAATGAATAACCACCTTGTCTGGGAATCTGCTTCCATCCAAAGAGGCCTATTTGAGGAGTTGGCAAAGACAGGAAAAGCTGAATCACACTAGTCATCAAAAAATAAAAAAAAAGGAGAAAAGACAGAAAACAAACAGGTCAAAGATAAAGGAAGTATGCACTTAACTCTTCCGTGAAAATGATTACAAATCCACTCTGGTTTTCTGTTTCCAGGGAGTTTTCAGTTGTCTGGGCTTGTGATGAAGTGAATAAAGGAAGAAGCTTCTCCTTTTCTCTTAGGGTTTGAACTCCCTTTTCATGTGAGCAGAAATCATTCCAAAGTACCTCTGAGTTACAACATAATTGCCTTCCTTTTCGGCCCTGTTTTCTAGTTTTCCTTTCCTGACATATTCTTCCTTACGCTGCCCTACTGAGACTAACACCGCTCAGACTGAAAACCAAAGAAAGAAAAAAGAAATGTTGAGCCAGGAGTGGGTTTTTGTGTCCTCCGCTGTGGCTTCCAGCCCCCACCCTCCTTATTATACATTAATAAGGATAGCACTGTCTGCCCGTTGTTCATCGATTTGCTCGAGCGGGTCCAGTAACATCTCCATTGTGAGACTTGTTGTTACTGTGTTTGGCATATCGAATACATCACAGGGAGCTTGCCAGGCTTTGCCATGCGGGCGAGATACTCTCGATTGGTTGCCGGACTCTGCGAGAGGGGCAGAGGAATCAAACCTGGCTCAGCCAGGCAGGCGGCTTGCAAGGCAAATGCCCTACTGCTGTGCTATCGCTCCAGCCCATTAATAAGGATATATATGATAATTATTACAGTTGCTGCCACACTCTTTCCACTTGTGTATGATCCCCGAAAAGGCAGAGCTTAGCACACTGTAATCTAAGTCTTACCTAGGAAAACATCCAACATTTTATGTAAAGTAAAGTAAAGGCCCTCCCGTTGATCGTCGATTTGCTCGAGCGGGCCCAGTAACGTCTCCATTGGAGACTTTGTTGTTACTGTGTCTGGCATATCGAATACTCTCGGTAGCTTGCCGGGCTCTCCGAGAGGGGCAGAGGAATCGAACTCGGGTCGGCCATGTTGGCTGCGTGCAAGGCAAACGCCCTACCGCTGTGCTATAGTTTTAAAAATCTACTTGTATTGATGTGATTTGATTTACAGTATACCTTGAGTGGTAGGGTCCCCGTGCATGCAACGTCCCCACAACACCCCTCTGCAGGAGAGTCTGCTCCCCCCCTACTGCTGTCTCAGGTCCCTCCCAATCACCCTGTGACATGCTGCCTCCTGACCCTTGGTGAACTCAGTTTTGTAAACCAGTTTTCAGGTTTACTGTCTCTCACAGGAAATGCATTTTTTTAAAATCCTACTCAGTAGTCAGGCATCTGTGCTAATTGACATAGTGGCAAATCTCAGACTCACTTGAAAAAGTACCAAATCAAGAAAAATTCTTTCCACGACTCATCTATTCTTGAAGAGTCTGGGAAATTGGTAATAATGACATCAACAAGAGTATATAAATCGCCTATTGTATTACATTAAACTTTGTAGAGACTTAAAATGGTTTTTACATATGATCCAGATCCTAAAACTATAGCAGAGTGGAAAATGCAATAAGCAGGATGGCATGAAATAAATGACATGTGGTTTTATTTAAACTAGCATGTAAAACAAATAATAAATGAACAATGAGTGAATATAATAAGTTAAGCACATTGTGCACAGGAAAATAATGCATACTAAGTAATAAAGGAAGGCAAAAATTATTCACTGCTGGTGGAAATGTTGTCTGGTCCACCCCTATGGAAAACAGATTAGAGGATACTCAGTAAACTCAGAATTGAGCTCCCATATGACCCAGCAATTGTGCTTTTTGTCTATCCCAGGACAATATAATATTTATTCAAAATAACATATGCATACCATTATTCATTGCATCATTCAGTACCAAAGTTAATACCTGGAATCAACCTAGATTTCCAATGACAGATAAGTGGATCACAAAGATTTGGTATCACAATGGAATACTATACAACTGTAAGGAACAATGAAATCATGCAATTTGCTACGACACGGATGGAACTGGAAGACTTTATGTTAAATGAAGTAAGGCAGAAGGAGAAGGATGATATCACTTGTATGTGGCATTTAGAACAACTGGATGAGGAAATTCAATGTTTTAAGGGGGTAGGGGGATGCCCTAAACAAGATTGTTTCTTGACGACTGAACATAAAAAAATAAATAAATAATTTTAATTTAGTGAATTCTCATCACATTTTTATAGCATATTAATTCTGCATGTCTTAATGAGGAAATGTTTTGAGGAGAAAATAATTTTTGATTCTTATAATGCCTTTTAAAATTATGAATCCAGATATACACAAATATCTTAAATCACTGGAAATTAAAGTTTGATCACAAGTTAGTCATCTAATTAAAATCTAATAAATACTTTAAATATTCTTAAAATTCACTTCAACCTTGGCCCCGGGAGGAGAAGGAAAGAAAGAGGGGAGGGGAGGGAAGGAGGAGAAGAGACAGATGAGAAGCAACTGGGGCCAGGCTAGGGGAGCCAGGTACAAAGGTGGTGTTAAGGAATGACAGAACCAAATATCAATATCACAGGGTGCACAACACTGAAATCAAAGCCCAAATTTTTTTAACAACCAAAGTTAGAAAGGTTTCTTGTCAAAAGGGCAGGCTGGGAGAAAATCTAGGAACACTGGGAAGCTGACACTGGTGGTGGGATCAGCGCTGCAATATTGGATGTCCAAAACTCAATTGTGAATAATTTTGTAAATCGTGATGCTTTTTTTTAAAAAAGTGCAAAAAAGAAATGACATTCAAAAATGAATGACAACATAGAGAGGTTTACAATTAAACATCAGGATATTGGGGTTTGGGGTTTTGGTTTTTGGGCCACAGCCAGTGGTGCTTAATGCTTACTCCTGGCTGTGTGCTTAAGGATCACTTCTGGCAGTCCCTGGGGGCCCCGGAGAGCCAGAGATCCAACCCAGGTCAGCAGTGTTCAAGGCAAGTAGAGTCATAACTACTGTATTATCTCTCTGCTTAGGAGATTGTTTCTTGATGAGTGAACATAAAAATAAATAAATAAATAATTTAAATTTAGTGAATTGTCATCACATTTTTTATAGAATATTAATTCTGCATGTCTTAATTAGGAAATGTTTTGAGGAGAAAATAATTTTTGATTCTTATAATGCCTTTTAAGATTAAGAATCCATATATACACAAATATCTTAAATCACTAGAAATTAAAGTTTGATCACAAGTTAGTCATCTAATTAAAATCTAATAAATACTTTAAATATTCTTAAAATTCACTTCAAAAAATTGATTTTCTAAACAATATTTATTCATACCTGGATGAAACTGAGTTTACACTAGTTTCTTTTATTATTTTGTTATGCCAGAAACTCATAAATAATATTAAAGAGAACGCATATAATAAAAAATCATCCAAATGACTCCTATACACAGGCAATTATTAGCATTTTAGAATATATGCTTTAGCCTATTTTCTATGCAATATACATTTTTATTATTATTGCTATTATTATTATTAATTGGTTTTGAGTTAGACCTGAGTTCTCCAAGTTGCTCCAGGCTCAGTGCTCACAGGTGATCCCAAACAGTGCTCATGTTGTGTTAGGGTTTGAACCTGGGTCATCAATGCCAAGGCTAGCACCTTAGTTAATCTGTCATATCTCTCAAGCACCATATTTTATTATTATTTATTTGATAAGAATAGTATATGTTGTTTTTACCTGTTTTCTTTATCAAATAAATTATAATAACTACCAAACATATATAGTAGAAAACATTAAATATTTTAGATTTTAATTTTGGAATTTGCTTATACAAAATTTACTTTTATACAGTATATAGCTTATTGAATTTTAGTTTATATATTTTTCTACTTCACTTTGTTTCAAATTGCATCAAACATGAACAATGAATAACGTTTAATAGTAACAAAATGAAAAACAATATGAAAATCCTCTCACTGTAATCTGATGTGATGCAGAGTCTATACCAACCAATAATGCCAAATCGGGACTAGCCCCAATTAACTTTGTTCAAGTTTTGTCTTTACTGTTAAAAATCCAATTTCTATTAGGTAAACTACTTACCACTGCAAAATGTACAGATGAGGTATCAAGCGCCTCTGTAACTTCATGAGCACAGATAAAGAATAACCCATAAAAAGACTATTTACCCAACACCTATCTGATAAGGGATTAATAACCACGATATACAACGCACCAGTAGAATTCTACAAGAAAAAAATCTCCAACCCCATCAAAAAACGGGGAGAAGAAGTCAACAGAAGCTTCCTCAAAAAAGAAATACAAATGGCAAAAGACACATGAAAACATGCTCTACATCACTAATCAATCATCAGGGAGGTGGAAATCAAAACAACAATGAGATATCATCTCACACCACAGATACTGGTACACATTCAAAAGAACAAAAGCAACCAGTGTTGCGTGGATGTGGGGAGGAAGGAACTATCTTTCACTGTTGGTGGGAATGCCGACTCGTCCAGCCTTTTTGGCAAACAATATGGACATTCTTTCAAAAACTAGAAATTAAACTTGCATATTACCCAGCAATAGCACTTCTGGGAATATATCCTGAGGGTGCAAAAAACCAGAATAGAAATGACATCTGCATCTGTATGTTCACTGCAGCACTGTTCACAAGCCAGAATCTAGAAACAACCTGAGTGCCCCAGAACAGATGACTGGTTAAAACAACTTTGGTACATCTACACAATGGAATACTATGCAGTTAATAGAAAAGATGAAGTCATAAAATTTGCTTATAAGTGGATGGTCATGGAGAGTATCTCGCTAATTGAAATGAGTCAGCAAGAGAGAGACAGATGTAGAATGACTGCATTCATTTGTGGAATATAAAGGAATATAATATAAAACTGACACGCAAGGACAGTAGACACAAGGGCCAGGAATATTGCCCCATAGCTGGAAGCCTGCCTCATGAGCGGAGGGGAGAAGGCAGCTGGAATAGAGAAGGGATCACGAAGTCAAGGATGGTTGGAGGAATTGTCCGCGATAGGAGATGTGTGCTGAAAGTAGATAAAGGACCAAACATGATAGCCTCTCCGTATCTATATTACAAAACATAATGCCCCAAAGTAGAGAGAGTAAGAGGGAAATCATCTGCCTTGGAGGCAGAGGGAGGATTAGGAATGGGGGAAAGAGGGAAATAGTAGGGGCATTGGTGGTGCAAAGTGTGCACTGGTGGTGGGATGGGTGTTCGAACATTGTATGACTGAAACTCCAACACGAAAGCTTTGTAACTGAATCTCACAGTGATTAAAAGAAAATATTCCAGTAACAGTAATTCAGTTAAAGCTTAAGCATTTAGATGGTGTTAACATGGTTTAAAACAATGCCTCGTTCTCAGGTTTCTAGAGGATAGATTCTGTATAAATCTGTGCATAAAATAATAAATGGATTTATTGTTTGTTTTGGTTTTCTTTTTTGAACCACACCTGGCAGTGCTCAGGGTTTATTCCTGGCTCTGCACTCAGAGATTACACTTGAATTGGCTCAGAGGACCATATGGGATGCTGGGGATTTAACCAAGTTGGTAATGTGCCAGGCAAGTGCCCTCCCCACTGAACTACCACTGTACCATGTACACCAACTGTAACATGTACAGCCCTGTGAATAAATATTAGTCTTGTATTCTACAACCTACTTTTTCACAAACATTGCTCTTTTGAAAAATCTATCTTGTACACAAAAAGAAAACTAAATAATAAAATATAGGTTCACCTAGTCAATACAAATGACTTTTCTTTCCTAAATATACGTACCACTACAAATAAAATTCATATTGTAAGTACAAATAAACACTAGCTATATCTAACCATTTTTATAGGAGTCCCAATAAGTCATACCTCAAAATCTTTGAATGCCCAGGACAGTTCCCTATGAACTACAGCCTGGTGTTGCTGGGCCAACACATCTCTACTCTTAGTTGTAATGAGGAAAGTGAACATACAAATTATTCATGAGAATGACCACAGGAAGTGAACATTAAGAAAATATAAAAAGGTTTACTCTTATACTCTGGTATGCAATAAAATAGATTTTTGTCACTTAAAAACCATGCTATATAATATATACATGTATATAATACATACATGTGTACTTGTTGATCCTAAAAAATTGAATATTCCTTACAATTACAAATCAGTAAGATTGAATAACTGACCCTCAGTGTTATCCAGCTTCCAAACCAAAAATAAGTGACAAATACATGAAAGAGTGAAATCCTGGATTACTAAGGAAATGTTTGGAATTTAAAGTATATTCATTCTTTTCTGCCTCTGAGCACTTAACTACAACTTACTTTTCCACCAAAATATTGTATCCAAATGTTAACATAAATTATCAGAAATGTTCAAGCAAAATAGTAGAGATTTAACTCCTTTGTTTATAATAATATATTTATACTTAAATAGAATTTGAGAGTGCAACTTGTGTTCGAATTAAGAAACATAATTAACATTTAAAATTTTTGAATGCTAAAATTCTTATGGCTTTAAAGCAATTAGAAATAACACTTCTTGTAAATCTTTCTAAATTGTGGTTAATTAAGATATATAACTGAGTTCTTTGATTATATAAAATATGCAATTATTAATGTGCTCTAGGAAATATGCAATGCATCAAATACACAAGCTAAAAATGTGTCAAAATCTCCAAAAAAAAAAAAATTGCTTGAACACATGAAATGCTTAACAGTGAATTAATTGGAAAAAAAATTGACAAATTTTCTACTCTCATTCTCTCATCTAACCTCCAAGGGAAATCTTCAGCAGGGAAAGCCTGTATTCCAAAGGCCCTGGGAAAAGAAATAAGTGTATGGAGAGGAATTCTGGTGATTAAAGGATTGAAGATGTGCTTTAAACTACATGATTGGACCTGAGATTAGAGTGAAGGTAGTTTCACCCTGATACTAGGGTCAGATAAAGACTTTGGAAATTTAATCAACAACTGAAAGTATGAAAACGTTCTTATTCACATATTCATGTAATCTAAATTTAAACAATATGGGAAATGTGGGGGGAAATGTGTTCACTATAACAGTAACCAAAATGAATAGCACTGCACTGTAGCACTGTCCTCCCATTGTTCATCAATTTGCTCAAGCAGGCCCAGTAACATTGTGAGACTTGTTGTTACTATGTTTGGCATATCAAATACATTACGGGGAGCTTGCCAGACTTTGCCGTGCAAGGCAAACGCCCTACCCACTGTGCTATCGCTCCAGCCCACCAAAATGAATAGCAACAACAAAAACCAAACAGCCCAGTATATGAAATAGGGGTGGGCAAGACATGGACAGATATTTCTATTTTCTTAAAAAAGACATATAGATCCAATGGGCACATGAAACGTATTCATTCCATGGGGAATCAGGGAAACAAAAATCAAAATAATGAGATGTTACCTCACACCACTGACAATGACCGACTCAGAGCCAGCGCTGGTGGAAGTGCAGTGGGAAAGGAACACACACTCACTCTTGGTGCAATTACAAACCAATTCTACCTGGGAAAAACACATTCTGGAGACTTCTCAAAACACTGAAAATAGATTTACCATAAAATGTAGTCATTCCATAATTTGCTACATAATGTAGTCATTCCATTCTTTGGAATCTATTCCAAGAACTGAAAACACTAATTCATATAGATACACACACACACTGATGTTCGGTGCAGCCAAGATTCGGAAATAACCAAAAATTATTTTTCAAACCATACAACAAATAAGGGCTGGAGTGATAGCACAGCGGTAGGGCGTTTGCCTTGCACGCAGCCAACATGCCCGACCCGAGTTTGATTCCTCCGCCCCTCTCGGAGAGTCTGGCAAGCTACCGAGAGTATCTCGCCTGCACAGCAGAACCTGGCAAGCTACCCATGACGTATTTGATATGCCAGACACAGTAACAACAAAGTCTCCAATGACGACGTTACTGGGCCCACTTGAGCAAATCGATGAATAACGGGAGAACAGTGACAGTGACAGTGACAACAAATAAATGGATAAGATTAAGAAACCGTGTGGGGGTGAGAGATATTAGAGCTGTCAAGGTGCTTGCCTTGCAAGTGTCTGACCTTGGTATATGCCGAACACCCCTAAGATTCCCCAAGCCCCTCTAGAAGTTATCCCTGAGTGCAGGTTCAGGAGTAAACTCTGAGCACAGTTGTGTGCACCCCCCAAAATTATGTTCTTTCATAATATACATAGTATATATACTATATACATACTATAGTATACAAAGTATACTTCCACTTCCCAAATTATACTATAGTATAATATTTAGGACGTAGTATATATACCATTGTATATATAGTGTAATATATAGCATATATAGTATTCCAGAGCATATGTTCCATATAAACTATATATACAAGATTATATATTATATATACTTTATATATATACATATAGATAAATAGCATTCCAGAGCATATACATGTATACATATATATGTATATATATATGTATAGCACCATCCTCCCGTTTTTCATCTATTTGCTCAAGCGGGTCCAGTAATGTCTTCATTATGAGACTTCGTTGATACTGTATTTGGCATATTGAATACGTCACAGGAAGCTTGCCAGGGTTTACTGTGCAGGCGAGATACTCTCAGTAGCTTGCCGAGCTCTCTGAGAGGGGTGGATAAATCAAACTTGGGGTGGCCGTGTTGGTTGCATGCAAGGCAAACACTCTACCCGCTGTACTATATGCTCTGGAATATTATTTATAAGAAAAAAAATAAAATCTTGCATTTTGTTACAACATGGATAGAACAAAAAGGTGTCATCTTAATCACAATAAATCATATGGAGAAAGGCAAATAGCAGATGGTCTGCACTTATATGTGGAATAGAAATAAAGCAAAGCAAGGGAATATACCAGCTTTTCCCAAAGTGGGAAATACTGCTCAAATGATTTACAGTTGGGAGTAGTAGCCTCTGGTGCAAATGAGTGGATTTTTTTTTTATTTTCTCACTACAAAAAAGTAGATTTGCAGTGGGCATGTTGAATATCTGTATGTTTTGCAAAGTGCACTAGGCCAACTAAGTTTGGGAATTTCTGGAATATATGATTGGCATGGAAAACAAATATCCATCCTCAGACCCTAACTACGGAAATGAGTTTGCCAAGCAGGACCTGGTGGTGGAGGAAAGTGGAGGAAAATGCCAGGGATTACGGAAAGAAGGGATGGATGGAAAGGGACTTAGACAGTGTTGGAATACTATGACTGAAACCTAATCATGAACAGCTTTGGAAGGATCTATCTCACAGTGATTCGCTAAAAAAGAAAAAAAAAACTAATAACTTTTTCTTTCTTCAAGGGGTTCACATAGTTAATATTAAAATTGTCATCATTCACCTTCTCCAGATGGAATCCCGGTGACCATGAGCTACTACAAGCATGGGTACCATATGTGGGCAACACGACTATTCTTCTGAACTGCATGGGGATGCCGACCCAGGCAGTTCTGCCCCTCCTCCCAGCCATCCCCTGATCCTGGAAGTCATGCCCACAAC
Source organism: Sorex fumeus (assembly GCF_029834395.1). Lineage (NCBI taxonomy): Eukaryota > Metazoa > Chordata > Mammalia > Eulipotyphla > Soricidae > Sorex > Sorex fumeus. Next base: position 12,132,476 of record NW_026606059.1, on the reverse strand, counting down.
CTTCCCCCAGCGCCATCTTTCAGCACACAGCAGCAAAGAAAACTGGCCGCTGGGCTCCACATCTCCCAGAGAAATCTCTGGGCACCATACTGAGCCCATATCACTGAGAAGTCCCAGATGGGGTAGGTGCTGTCTCTCCGCCTTCTCCAGATGGAATCCCGGTGACCATAAGCTTCCACAAGCATGGCTCCCATATGTGGACACCAGGACGATTCTTCCAAATAGCGTGCCACTTATGCAGCCGCGCAACATTTCTTGATATGAAAAGTGAGCAATGAAAATAAACGATCTAGCTTCTGTCCCTGGAAGGCAGGCTTCGATGGTGGTGGGAAAATCTGAGCAAAATATAATGGCCAACCAAAATGCATCTGGACTGTGCATTTAACTATGGTGCTATGCCGCCCTTGGAGGGGAAGGGTGTTTGTCCCTCCGCCTGTCCCCGCTTGTGGTTGCTGCATAGTGGCCTCCATATTTTGGAGCCTAATGGACAGCCAGGAATGGGACTTCATTGAGGAGGCATGCAGGGCCTCATGGGATTGGGGATGGAATCGGCCCTGCTCCCTGCCCTGACAAGTCCCCGGACTGCCACCCACAAATACCTCCTCTGGCTCCTGAATGATCATGATCCCAGAGGCACACAAACCAATCTCAGAACCCAGGGGCTTTTGGCAGTAATACCTCTAGGCTTATTATTAAAATATCAGAAATCCCAAATCTCGTGACTGCTATTGTGGCCACACGACATCAGATGCTCTTCATAATCAGCAATAGAAAACAAATAATCTAATGATGTCTTTTCGGCAGGTCTGAATGTTGGGGAAAATTCCGAATAATAATCTTGGGTCTTTTGTCGTAATATTGAATGTGATCTACATAGAGAGAGAGTAAAGTGGAAATCTGCCACATAGGCGGGGCAGAGGAGTTGGAAGGGGGGGTATACTGGGGTTCTTGGTGGTGGAAAATGTGCACTGGTGAAGGGATGGGTTTTTGATCATTGTATGACTGACTGAGACTTAAACTGAAAGGCTTTGTGACTGTTCTCACAGTGATTCAATAATAAAACTTTAAAAAAATTTTGTCATCATTGAGACAATTGTATGTAATTTTCCAAATTTATATTTTCTTCATTTTATGTGTGCAGTTCAGTATGTGAAAAAGCCTGATCTGAATTAGCATATGAATTCATTAAACATGTTTTTTATGGATTGTTTTGTAAAGCTCATCAATAAAACTTTGAGCTCAGAAAAAAAGAAAGAAAAGAGACCTAGAGACAGTAGTGGAGGGATATTGGTCCTTTGGTAGTGGGTTTGGTGCAGTAAAATTGTAAGTTTAAAGCATTATTATTGTAAACTACATTATATTTTAATGAAAAGTGCAATAAATTTAAGCATTGGCACATTAGTGTATTATTACTGGCGTATAAAAACAGGGATATCTATATTATTGTGAGTTGGGACTTCAATAAAATATTTACAAAAATAATTTAAATGAAATGAAATAAAATCTATAGTTCTTTTGAGATAACATTTGTAATTGCAAATTCCTGGACAATTTCACCAAGATTATTAGACTTGTGTTATATTTTCAAACTCCTGTTTTGCTAGAGACTTGGAAAAAAATAGTTCTGAATCCCATTTTCAGATAAAGATGTCAGAAATGTAATTGGGCCTCTGATGGAGTGATCTCTGAAAGCCTGTGGCAATAACAAGTAACTGTGGCAACGGAAGATAAAAGAAATTTCCTAGATCCTAATTCTTCCACAAATGATGCCCATCTTCAAGGTTTCAAGCAGATTTAATCAGAAAATCTATCAAGAAGAAAACGGTCACCAGCCCTAAAGGCCAGCTGATTTTCTGTGCCTGAAACCAGTGAATCTACAAAGAGGAGGGGAGTCCCAGCAATGATGGTGATTTAATCTCATGCTAAAACCAGGAGGGAGGGAAATATTTTTAAAATGGTATTTTATTTATGGACATAATGAAATATGGCATTTCTTAATCCACAGTTTGAAGTATCTTCTTCCTTGATCTAGCATTGAGGCTTGCCCCGTCTCCTATCATAATCACATTTGTCCACTGTCCACTGACCGTTGTTTATCGATTTTGCTCAAGCAGGCCCAGGAATGTCTCAGTTTTTGAGACTTGTTACTGTGTTTGGCATATTGAATATGTCACAGAGAGCTTGCAGGCTTTGCCGTATGGGCGAGATACCCTCGGTAGCTTGCCGGGCTCTCCGAGAGGGGCAGAGGAATCAAACCGAGCTCGGCCGGGTTGGCTGCTTGCAAGGCAAACATCCTACCACTGTGCTATCACTCCAGCCCATAATCACATTTACAGAGAGAAAATCTTTCAAGTAACCTGTTGATCACTACACCAGGCACCTGACAATAGACAAGTTGGAGACAAGTAGTATAGCTTTTTATAGAGTTTTGTAATAAGAGACTATACATGCATGAGAGATTGGACTAATATTTACTTTTCCCTGTGACTGGCCATACAATTGGGCATTTCAAGAGGAAATATATATTCTACTGTGGAATATAAACAACAGATGATTGGCTATTGACCATAAAGAACTTTATTTACTCCAAATGGAAAAAAATATTATTGTGGGTGGATAGTAATAGGTGTAAATACACAAAAGTCAATGAAATAGTCGAAATTTATCACTCAGTTCTTTCAAAATGTTTATTCCATGGGATAGAGAGGAGGAAGAAAAAAATTTAAAATTTTATATCCGTGGTTACTTTTCAGAAAATCACTTAATCACTTAACTTCCCGTTAGTCCTCAATTTGCTCGAGCGGGTGCCAGTAACGTCTCCATTTGTCCCTGTCGCATGCTAGTGTAGCCCAATGGCATCTGTTCACCCTGGGAACATGAAGAGCCTCAAACTGATCATTCATGATCTTGAGGAAGAAGTCTGACCATCTGGTAGGTGGGCGGCCACGCGGTCTTTTGACATCCCGTGGAATCCAGTCAGTAACAGCTCTAGTCCAGCGTTCGTCTTTAAATCTCATTACGTGACCAGCCCTTCTGAATTTTGACACCTTGGCAAATGAACAGTGTCCCTGATTCTTGATCATCGACGGATGTCAGAACTCCGGATTTTTTCTCTCATTTTAGTGAAACGTGATATTCCAAGCATAGCTCTTTCTATTCTTTGAGAGACCTGAATAGCGTTCTCATCCTGTTTGCATAGGGCCCAGGTCTCTGAGGCATATGTTAATGCAGGAAGAAGAGAGGAATCAAAGAGATGTGCCCAGAGCCGGAGGTTCTTCATCCTCTTAGCTATTTCTTCGACGTTCTTGAAGGCGTTCCAAGCCGCTCTCTTCCTCCTGCGCAGCTCGGGTGCCAGGTCATTTGTCATGTTGACTTCTTGACCTAGGTACACATAGCTGTTGCATTCGGAGATGGTCGTTCCGTTGAGAGCGAATGGGTCATTAGGAACGAGGCTGTTTCTCATAAACATTGTCTTTGTAAGATTCAGCTGTAGTCCTACCTTTCCACACTCACGGTCAAAGTCGGCCAGCATTTGTGCCCCTTGGCTAATGTTTGGTGTTATTAAAACAATGTCATCAGCAAAGCGGAGGGGTTTAATTGCCGACCATCTATCTTCACTCCCATTCCTTCCCATTCCAGTCGTAGCATGATGTTCTCAAGGGTGGCACTGAAGAGTTTCGGTGAAATGGTATCACCCTACCGAACCCCTCTCTTGACATCAACGATCACTTCTTTGTAGAATGGTGAGATCCTGGTAGTGAATCCGCAATACAGCTCACGGAGGATCTTGATGTTTTGGGCTTGAATGCCCTGATTGGCTAGGGCTTCAATGACCGCTTCCGTCTCAACAGAATCAAAGGCCTTCTTTAAATCAATGAACGTTAAACAGAGCGGCATCTTTAACTCCCGAGAAACCTCAATGAGTTTGGTTATTGTGTCGATATGGTCGATGGTGCTGAATCCTTTGCGGAACCCAGCTTGCTCGAATGGTTGTCCTTCATCTTGTGTTCTGCCAATCCTATTTAGGATGACTCGAGTGAACAACTTGTAGATGACAGACAATAGGCAGATCGGGCGATAGTTGCCAATGTCATGGATGTCTCCCTTCTTGAACAGTAGTACGGTCCTGCTGGTTTTCCATTGGGACGGAACCATGCATTCATACAGGTAGCGAGTGAAGAGCTGAGCCAGTGTATTGATGAGTACTGATGGCAGGTTCTTCAGGTGTTCAGGTCTGACCTTGTCTGGGCCGGGTGCTGTTTGTTTCTTTACCGATGAAATGGCATGTCAGATTTAGGAAGGGAGAACGTTGGGAACGACATATCCATCCTGTGGAATTTGGTATGTCGGCAAGTGGACATGGCTATCGAAGAGATTTGAGTAGAAGTCATGGATAATCTTCTCCACTGCCGTTCTGGAAGATGTGATGGATCCAGCAGGACGTTGGAGGGCAGTCATCTTGGTCTTGTAGTTGGAGAAGGACAGGCGGACGTTACAAATACTTTTTCCGGCTTCTGCCGCATCTACCAGTACTTCTGCTCTTCTCTCTTTGAGGTCTTCCTTGATCGCATATCTGCACTGCTTTGCGAGCTCGGACGTCAGTTTGTGGTTGCCTGAGGCGTGCGCCAAACCACGCTGGCGAATTAGCTCAAGAGTTTTTGAAGACAGGCGTTTTTTTGTGGCTATCTCTCTCTTGGCGTTCCTCGCACATTCATGGAGGTGCTCAACCAATCGATCGTATTCCTCGTCAATGTTGTCAACAGTGGCATCTTCCCATGTTGCCGCAATAGTGCCAAAGAGTTCCCAGTTGGTGGTCATTCTGGGAGTTCTCTTTTTGAACTTTGCAGCCCTTTCTCCCCGCTCTGTGAAGTAGAATTTTGCATGAAGGAGACGGTGGTCCGATCCCGTTCGAAATTTTGGGACAACAGCGACATCAGTCAGGCAAAACCTTCGATTGAATATGATGTGGTCTATTTCGTTGTGGAATCGTCCACCGGGAGACTCCCATATCCAACGTTTAGATTCTGCCTTCTGGAACTGTGAGTTACCATGGATGGTCTTGGTCGACATGATGAACTCAGACAGTCTCTCACCCTGTTCGTTCCATTCTAGGCCATGGGTCCTGATGTGAAGTTCTTCAGCTGATCTTCTTGGTCCTATCTTGGCATTAAAATCACCCACGATGATCTTGTAGAAGGTGTGGTCTTCTTTATAGAACTTCTCCAGCTCCATGTAGAACTTCTCAATTTCTCTTTCATCATAATGAGATGTTGGTGCATAGACAACGAAGATAGAAACTGCAGGCAGTGAGCCACATCTATTCAAATGTAAACGTCCGATTCGGGTTTTTAGGCATTCGAATGAATCAATGCTCTTGGCCAAGTTTGTGTTGACAAGGACACCGACGCCTCCGACACCTCTTTTATCGCATGCTCCCATGAACAGTTCTTCTCCAGTGTCGAAAATGGCATGGTGAGATTCGTGCCTTCTTGTCTCGGTCAGACCAATGATGTCGTACTTGATCATTCGCGCTTGTACCATCAGGTCCTCGATGGATGTATCTGATGCTAGCGTACGTGCATTGAAAGTACAGATGATCATTTTTGTCTTCCTTCGTTGTGGCAGTCTTGTTCGGCCTTGAGATTTTGTCGGCCTCTCCTTTCTCATCCTTCTCAGTGCTTCCATGTCGATGAAGCCTTCGGGGTCAGGTGAATGAGACCAGTTGTAGTGACTGGTCTCATAGCAATCAAAATCCAGTGCAAGTGAAGAAATATTATTGACTCTTTTTGAATGTCTTAATCGATATTCTTAAGAAGCAATGGTACAGCAGGTGGACTGTTTGCCTTGCACAAAGCAGCCTCGGAATTTATCTGTGGCATCTCGTACGGTCACTTGAACCCATCAGGTGTAATTTCTGAGTGCAGAGCTAAGAATAATCCCTGAGCATGCCAGGTGTGGCCCAAAAAAGGGGAAAAAAGTTCTTAAAAGGAAAGACATACCATGATTTCTTATATTTAATATCTAAATGCTTGTCAAATATATAAAATAAAGCCAAAGAAAGTAATGACAATTACTATATGAAATGTTAGAGTAGTTGGGGGAAATGTCAATTGTTTTTTTTTTATTTCCATCAGCTGGCTTAATATCTAGGGGGGTATATAATGCTGATATCCTGTAAAAGAGCTCCTCCAAGTACGAATATAAATTAATAATAAGAAGATTCAGTAGAAGGAAAGAAAATGTAGAAATAAGTCAGGATTTACACTTTGCACAAATTATTAAATATAAGGAACAAAGACAAGAATGTAAGGAAAATAATAAAACTAAAAAGGCACTCAGAAATAGTTATGTCTAATGAGCACATATGTTTGGAAGAATTTATCAAGAGAAAGAAAAGAACTGCATCAGAATTACTAAAATTATGAAAAGCAAAATTTCCATGGAAGGTTCCTCACTAATTAATACACTAGGGAATACAATATAGTGCAACAGACATCGGACACCCTACAGGTGGTAGGATATTCATTGATAATGAGCTTCACTTTTATCATTCAACAACTAGGTTCACTTTGGCCATTAGCAATGACCTAACTAGGGAAGACAACGGAAAACTGTAAGCGACAAAAGGTTCCAAAGGAAAAGATTGATGGGCAGAAAAATGAAGAATTTTTTAGCGTATTAGAAGCAGACAAATTCTACTCTTCGAAATTTTCCCCACAAGGGGAAGACAACGGGAAGTACAGTTCTGAACTACAGTTCCCAAAAGCAAATAAGTCAAACTTAAATTTACTTAAAATGAACCAATTAAAGAATTCTATAACCTCACTGACACCTAAACTTGATAAAGTACTCAAAAGGCCATCTGATTAAATCACTTACTTGGAACTTGAGTAGCTACTTTGTCAAATTAAAGTAGTATATAAATAATGTCCTTATCAAATGTGTAAACTTTTTTCTATTTAAAACTTACTAATTTCAGGACACCACCATGCGTGGTCCCAAAACATTATAAAGAAATATATAATGATTTAAATTCAAAGATTTGAATGCAAATATTAATATGAAAAATAAAATTTTATGAAGAACAAAAGCTGTTTTATATCTTAAATTCCAGTTCACTATGGAATAAATATTAGTGGATATGCTTAATAACATTGCACATTACAGAAGAAAAGCTCAGTTATTATAGCCTTTTTTACAGATAAACAGAAACATACAAGACTGAAAATCTTACTGACCTCTGGAAAAAAAATCAAAAAGCTTAAGAGACAATTAAAATCATAAAAACACAAGTGATAAACAACAAGAGTGAGGAAAAGTTCTTTTATTAAAAATTTTCAAATTTGATGAGAATCACATATGCTGAAACCCAAGGAAATAAAAAAAATTCCAAACAAGATAAACATACATTAGCAATGGCAAAGCCTAACACAATAAAATATATAAAAATCAACGATGCTGGAGCTTGAGTGATAGCACAGCGGGTAGGGCATTTGCCTTGTGTAAGGCCAACCTAGATTCGATTCCCAGCAGCCCATATGGTTCCCTGAGCACTTCCAGGAGTAATTCCTGAGTGCATAAACCAGAAGTAACCCCTGTGCATTGCCAGGTGTTACCCAAAAAGCAAAAAAAAAAAAAAAATCAGCAATGCTGATAAAAGCTTAAAAACAGTGGAAGCTTATAACTATCTCACAGTGATTCAATAAAATTTAAAAGAAAAAAAAAAGAAATATTGATTACCTCATTGGTCTAGTGGGTAAGGTAGATAAAAAGATAAAAGAATTCTGAACAAAGAAAAACAGTGGAAAGCTAAAGTATTACATTATACATGTATATATGAGGAAACTCTGAGGAATATCTATATCCCATCTATAACTGGGCACAACAATAAACTCACCAAATCAAAAAGACAGAGTGGTGAGGTGAATCAGGAAACAAAATTTAACCTGTTGCTTTTTAAGAGACTCTTGAACTTCATGAACAAGTAAAGTAAATCCAAACCTAACAATAGACACTAAACAAAATGACAACAACAACAAAAAAAACAGAGGTAGATGTATTAAAGCTTAAAAAGAGAAGAAAAATCTCAAATACAAGGTAAAAAATATATATATTTACAGCAGAATTCTCCAGTAAAACTTTGTAAGCAAGAGGAGAATGAAATGACACATACTATGTATTGAATGAAGAATGTCCAAGAATCCTCTACTCAGCACAGTTGGAAAATGGGGTCAAAATAACAGTCTCAGACAAATACATATGAGGATACAGTTAAAATCTAAATCAGCTCTTGCGGGGGTACTGAATGGCCTCATGTGAAAAGACTCTTATAGGCATCTCTATTTCAGAAAAGACCCAAAAGTATATTCTCCTCTCAGGAAATCTGGAACATTTCTTGAAACAGAGAGGGATGAGACAAAAACCAAGGTTCAGCACACTGATGATGATTCACAACATTCCCTGGATCTTTTCAGATCTCATACTGTGTAGGTAGAAATTGAACAAGTAAAATACTACCAGGAGATAATCAAACATTTGGAGCCTAAACAACATCCTAATGAATAAGTATTGGCCAGGTCGGAAACCAAAGGAAAAAGAAATCCTCGAGATTCCTAGCTGCTTAGTAGGGTCCCAGCAAACTCCCATCACCTGGTTCTGCCCCAGTTGCATGGACAGACACAGGACACACTCCCCTGTGCCATTTTGGATCTGGGCATGACCCTCTGTGCTACTTGTCATCTCCACCCCAAATTTATGACTTTTTCACAGCAAAAGAAACACTAGATAAAACAAAATCACTCCACTGAATGACAAAAAAAGAAAATCCATTCAAAACATCAGATAAAGAACAAATATCCAACATTTATAAAGTACCCACAAAGCTTACCAACAAAAAACCAAATGACCCCATTCAAAATGGGGGAGAGGAGATGAAGACACAAGTCCCCAAGAAAGACATTTAGGTGATCAGTAGGCAGAGGAGCGTACCCATTTCGACTTATCAGTAGAGAAATAAATCAAAAGTGAGATATAATTTCACACCAGCGAGAATGGCATAGTTTATGAAGACTAGAAATAGCCATTGTTGGCAGGGATATGGTGAGAAAGGAAACTTCACTCACTGTTAGTGAAGCAACACTGTCTGCTTCAAACTCTTTGGAAAGCTGGTGGGGAGATGGAGAGAAAAAGAGCTTATTTTACATGTAAATTACAGGAAATAGTATACTGGATATGGAACTTGTCTTGAATGCAACCAACCTGGGTTTGATAGTCTCCCCCAAGCACCACCAGAAATGATTCCTGAGCACAGAGCCAGAAGTAAGCACTGAGTGGTTAGGAAAAAATAGGGAAGGAAGGAAGGAAGGAAGGAAGGAAGGAAGGAAGGAAGGAAGGAAGGAAGGAAGGAAGGAAGGAAGGAAGGGAGGGAGGGAGAAAGGGAGAAAGGGAGGGAGGGAGGGAGGGGGAGGAGGGAGGGAAGGAAGGGAGAAAATGGAAGAAAGGAAGGGACAGAGGCAGGGATGGAGGGGCAGAGGGAGGGGAAGGAAGGAAGGAAGGAAGGAAGGAAGGAAGGAAGGAAGGAAGGAAGGAAGGAAGGAAGGAAGGAAGGGGAAGGAAAAACGTAAACTAGTTCAGCCTTTAGGAAGATCAGCATGGAGATTTCTTGGAAAAAAATATCTATAGGACCAAAGAAACTAAGTACAGAACATAAGGAATCTGCCTTTCATGCACCCAACCTGGGTTCAATACCAGGCACCAGACAAGATCCCCAAGCCCTTGCAGTCGTGATTTCCGAGCACTACCAAGTGGGCCCCAAAACGAAAACAAATAAAATATCATTCAGCAATTCTACCACTGTATCTATCTCCAACACAGAAAAAAAAAAAAAAACTAATTCAAAAATATTCACACAAACATACTTTCACCACAGTCTAGTGAAAGTCACCAAGATCTAAAACAACCCAAAGTCCCAGGCTAGATGAGAAAAGAATTCCATATAAATACATAATGAAATACTACTGAGCTACAGAAAAATGAAGTATTAATTTTCTGGTATGATGTGGATGGAACTGAAGAGCATTACGTTATTAAAAAAAAAAAGGTCAAACCCAGATCTCACACATTTGCAGTAAAGAAAGAAACAAAGAAAAATAATAGAAAATGAAAAAAATAAAAATCCTTGGGCTGACCACAAAATTGAAGTTTTAAGAACATTATGATGGTATTGGCTAAAAGCTTTCTGTTGACTTTAGTGTAAGATCTTGGAACTTGGTAGAGAGTATGGAAAGATACCTATTTTCCCTAAATCATAGTCATTATGGCCATACAAACATCAACAAGTTAATAAATAAATCAAAACAATGGACAAAAAAACTAATGAAATGACATGTAAAGAGCTGAAAGAAAATATCAACATAGATATCTATATCCAAAAAAATATTTTTCACAAATTGAAGTCATTTTCAAGCAAAATTTCTCTTCCATAAAAGTTAAGAGTAATTCTTTAAGCAGAAGGAACAGAGTAACAGATTTTTAAAAATTAAATCTAACTAAAGAATAAAAAGCACTAGAAGTTCTAAGTAGAGGATAAATATAGAAGACTGTTTTGTAACTTATAAATCTTCTTAAATGACAACCAGTGTTTAAATACTTATGTGGATCTAAAATATATAGCAACAATAATGAAACGAATAATAGAAAAACTGGAAACTATGGTAGGCAGAATTTTGCAAATGTAGATTTCAAGTCCTAATCACCAGATTAGGACTGTGATACTGATGAAATATCAAAGCTTATTTAGTTTATATCACTTGAAAAAAGGTGGGCTGTAGGTTTAATTAAGATTCACTTAAATAGGTAACTTTTCTTTCCTCAGCTTAAGGTATTTATTATTTATTTATTTATTTATTTATTTATTTTGCTTTTTGGGTGACACCTGGCTTTGCACAGAGGTTACTCCTGGCTCTGCACTCAGAAATTACTCCTGGTGGTGCTCAGGGGACCATATAGGATACTGGGAATCAAACCCGGGTTGGCGTGCAAGGCAAAAAGCCTGACCCGCTGTGCTATCACTCCAGCCCCAGCTTAAGGTGTTTTTAAGATTTATTGACATTAAAACAAGTAGATTATCTAGGAAAGAGACAAATATTTGTCACATGAGTACTCTAAAAGTACCTTTTTTTTTTGAGCTCCTCAGAACATATAATCAAAGATATGTAAGGCAGCAGAAGTATTAGGCTTACCTATTTCTGAATGGCTTCAAACTGGAGCCTTGGAAACAAGCTAGGAAAGCAGTAAGTCTCTTGGAAAAGAGTGTGACCCTGAGCAGGAACAGTAATGAAATAGGAACTCGGTGCTACCACGACACAGAACTAAATTCTGACAACAATCAAGATTAGCTTGAAAGGCAATTCTTTTCCAAAAGGTTCCACATGAAAGTTCAACCTGGCCCACATCATTGCAGTTAAATGATAATGTAAGTATCACCCTATTGGATTCACTTGGATTCCTCATAAGTAGACTTTTGTTCTAATAAATGAGTGTTGAGCTTTGTCACTATGTTCAGGACAATTTGTGAAGTAGCAATCAGAAATGGAGAGAATTGCTTGCAAATTCATTCATTACACACGATATGAGATTAGATTCTTTAGTTATGTATGAATAAGATTATTTAAGAATAATTTAAGTAATACATATTTGGTGTTAAATGTGTGTATCCATAAACCCTATAGCAGTGACACACATACATATACATAAATAGATATGATATGGTGAACAATCCAATAACTGAGATAAAATGGATGAGCAACAATCCTTGGTGAATTCCAAAGACTGCCTTGCTCCCTCTCAGATGCAGTAGGAACTCTGCAACACCTGTCATGTCTCATGAACGTTACTTACATATAAAGAGTAGTATCTAAACATTGATGAAATCTACTACTTACTGAATGGTCAACTTCTTGAGTTTACATGACTAGAACTTATGCTAAAAATAAATATTTCTTGAATAAGGAAAGATTTTATTTCTTGTTTGCATGTTTTGGGGCCACACCTAGCAGTACTCAGGACTTACCTGGCTTTGCACTCAGGGATCATACCTAGTGGTGCTTAGGGGACCACATGGGTTGCTGGGGACCTAATCCAAGTCAGCAGCATGCGTAGCAAGTATCAAACCCAATGTACTATCGCTTTGGCCCCATATAAGAACTCATTTTAAGGTCCATAATCAATGTAAAGAACAATCACCAGGGAAATTACCATTTAAGCAAAGAAGTCAGCAAAGACTTTGCACGTGTCTTTTCATACCCAATGTTACTCAAAAAGGTGTTTAAGGTACTCAGAACCATTCAGAAGCTGCTCTAATTGGACTGGAGGGAGTGGACAGGGACTCAAGTGTTTACCTTGCCTGTGGCTTACTTACCCTGGCCCAACTCCAGATTTCCCTATAGTTCTCCAGCACTAGCAAAAGCAATCTGCAAGCACTGAGCCAAGAATACACACAATCACTGTCTGGCATGGCCCCGAAAGCTAAAAATTACAAAGAATAAAACAAAAGAACATTTCTATGAGATGTACTATATTAGAATGTAGTATTATACTCAAATAATCCATACATTTCATGTCTGTGAAAATACAGAAAATCAAGTAACATTATATTTAAACATATGAGACCATTATAAATGAAATCTATAGAACAATTCCCTAATTTTAGAGACAGAAATATAGGCGCTAGACCTAGCACTGTTCAAACTGTTTTTGTCATCATGCTACATATAGCGGAAAGAACGTCTGTATACTTGCAAAAGTTGCACATCTAATTATAGTATGCAAGGTCAAACTGCAACCCAGAAATAGAAACTGCGACTTGAAGAAAGTGCTTATATCCTCAAATAATGCATAGTCCATGAGATAAAAACAGCTTTTTAGCAGAATCAGCTATAGCTTCATAAATTCCACATTGCTCATATTCGACCATTTGTAAGACAAATGCTTTTCAAATTCCCTAACATCTACTAAATAATACACTAAAGGATGACAACAAAGATACAAAAGTTATCTTAAAGTCCTGTTTAAGAAAGGAGAAGACACTTCAAGAGGCCTAATGAAATATACCATGGATATTCTTTTCCCTTTGGGAAAATTTCTGGCATAGGGACACTGTTCATGAGAATGGAGTTAACACCGTTGGGGTTTTAGCCCTGCTCTGTTTTATTCTGGATCATTACTGCCTAAGACATTTAAATTGCTCTGGTAGAACTGAGCATGATTGTGAAAACTCTTGTGGCTAATCATGCACCCACATATTTCTTGGAACAATCTAAAAGGTCTCCAACTAGCATTCTTAAAATTTGGAATTCTTTCTTCACTATCATATCATATAATCCTACCTTTAGACAGTCCAACAGAAGAATGGATAGTAAGTGTGACTCTATAGATACATTTAAATTTGGTCCCTTCTGAACCTCTTAAGCTGGACTTAGATAAGAACCAGGTGTGGTTTTTCACTTAAAAAAAAAAACTTGATTAAATGTGAGCATTTGAACTCAATACAACAGAAGTGCAGCCTGTTTGGACTTAGTCATTATAAAGCACCTCATTGCTTCAGGAGATCCCACTGGGAAAATGAGCACAGCCCTTAACCAGACTCTACATAATTCACACTAATTAAACACATGGTTTACGGGTTTGAACCCTGACATCAAGCTATAAATTATATTGTTTAAAAGCTGCATTTACTTTTTTTCTAGTAACCAGACACAAAGAAGATGCTACTTGTAAACAAAGAAGTGGTTATTTAATCCAAAAGTGACAAATTTGTGGTCACGTTAAATATTTAGATAGCAGCTTCACTTTTACAAGGCTATTTACCTAATATAAAAAAGGAAAGTAAATTTGGAACCAAGCTTAATTTGAATTGTAACCTATGAACACAGTAATAAACACTATAATTTAATTCTCAACTATGAACCAAGTGTTATATAATATACCAGTGATCATTTAAGTCAGCACCCCAAGTTGTCCAGTTTAAAGAAAGAATGAAAACAATGGACACTATTAAGTTCAGGAAGCTTGCTAGGTGTTCTAATGGAGGGCAATGAGTAATGACTTCATACATATAACGAATGAGCTGAACTCTAAAATGTAATTCTCTGAAACAGTTACACCAATCTGGGGAAGCATAGCAAGGAATAATGAGGAGAAATCATCCTTTGAAGAGGTGCATCAGTTGATAGAGAGAAAAAGGTCAGAATATAAAGGACCTTGCTAAGAATTTGGACTTTTTTCCTGAGGGCAAATGAGAAATCATTGCAGAGTTCTAAATGATTGAGTTAACATGATCAGAAGAATATTTTAGAGAAAATATCATCACAGAAGCATGAAGGTGGGACTGGGGAATGAGACTCCAGGACAAAAAAAATAGTTAAATGAAACAAAAATGACAGTGAAGAGATTAATTGTTCTATATCAAAGAAAATAATAAAGTAGTATCTACATGTCCTACCTTTGGCTTTCTTGCTGGAGGCTGGCCCTCACCAGTTTTTATATTTACTAAGATCCATCATTTATTTTAATCATAACAAACTCTCAGAAGTATACAGCACTGGAAATGTTTAAAAATGAACACAAATTATTTAACTTGCTTAAATGCAGGTCAAACAGGAAACACATCTAATAAAAGTCAGGTAGCTTACAACCCAAGTTCGCTTATTTCAGCAAAGGAAGTCAACATTTATTGAGTTCCTACTGGGTGTCAAAGATTGTTCCAATTGCTTATCTGTATTACTGTGGTCTTCAAAAAGTTCTATTGAGGTACATTAAGACACACTTATGTCTTATGCATGTTTGCCACTCAATGCCTCTTTTGCAGACCACAACATCCAAAAGGAGAGAGAACAAAAGGGAATGCCCTGCCACAGAGGTAGGGTGGGATGGGGGGGATAGGGGTGGGAGGGATATTATCCATGGTGGTAGAAAATGGGCACTGGTGGAGGAATGGGTATTTGATCATTGTATAATCGAAACCCAAGCACAAAAAATTATAAATCTACAACTGTACCTCATGGTGTTTCACTAATAGAAATAAAATCGATAGCACAGCGGGTAGGGCGTTCGCCTTACACGCGGCCAACATGGCCAACCCGAGTTCGATTCCTCCGCCCCTCTCGGAAAGCCCGGCAAGCTACCGAGAGTATTCGATATGCCAAATACAGTAACAACAAAGTCTCCAATGGAGACGTTACTGGGCCCGCTCGAGCAAATCGACGATCAACAGGAGGGCCTTTACCTTTTACCTTTTTAATTTAAAAAAGACACACTTATGTCTTATCTCTCATATTATGTAAAAAAAACAAAAATCTGCATAAGTTGCCTCAGGTTATCAAACCAGTAACTACCAGTACCAATATTCATATTCTTCACAACCCTCTGGTCAGACCACAAAAATTTCAGTTGCTTTGCTCTGTGTCCAAAGAAAACTGATCACTCAGTAAACTAAAATTAACCAGAATCCTGAATCATACTAGCTACACTAAGTTAACTACACTAGAAGTTAAAATATTTTAAACATCAATACACATTTCTCCATAATAATTTTATACAACATCATATAATTCTGATATTAAATTGGCTTTTTCCTGCATAGGTTAAAGCTAAAAAATTAAAATTCATCAGAGTCAAATCCTTAAAAATACATTTAAGTAGAATATTAAATGTCTTGAATAAATATATGTTAAACAGAAGCAAGATATCAGTTTTATATAGAACTAAAAACACAGAATTTAAGAGATTTTCCCTCAGAGCATTCTTCTTAAATGTTCATTGCATGGAGGGAAAGGAAAATCTTAATTCTATTTAAATGGATATCCTTAGCTACTATTACAGAAAACAAGGGAAATAGTATAATCAAATTTAATTATAAATTAAAGCACACATCTATCTTACACTACTGGATATTATTGCTAGGTTTAATATTTTAAGAGAAAGGAAAAGGGTATATTTTAGTGCTTACTGTCTAAATGCATGTCAAATACAGTAAAAAAAACAGGAAGAAGTGAAGATGACAATTATGTTAAAATCAAAAATAAATATTTGGAGAAAGTTTCTTTCTAATCTAAAATACTGTGGAAAAAGGGTCAGTAATTTTAATTCCCAAAAGATCCACCCCCTGCTTAAAAAACATATTAATCATGTGTGAAGACTCAGGAGAAGGGAAATCACAGGGAAAGTAGCAAGAATATTCACCTTATCAAATTATAAAATATTTCCCAAGGGAAAACAAACGGATTTATCTGGCTAATGAAGATTTTCACTTTATTGAATCAATGTGCTATAGTAACAAGGAACAAGACTAGAATACTAGTTAAAATGAGTGACTTCCTCTTTAAAACATTCTTGCAAGAGGAGCAACAGAGCATTTTGGAACTACTGCTCTCTTGAATTCTTTCATTTCTGCCAATAACTAACCATGTTAATTATCTTCACATCTCATTCTTTATACCTTTATTTAAAGAGTTTTATAAAATGCAAAAGTACAGAAGTAGTCATAGAGGCTGACATAGAGGTTGAATTTTCTTGCACGTGAAAAAAGTTTATACCTAAGTCCAGCCACTTGTAACCATGGCAGAAAAAAGATGATCTTCCAGATGGAGCCCAGTGCTAGGTGGAAGCCAGCTGTTTTTTTGCACTTTGTTCTCTTAAACTTAATATCACGGTCCTCCCGTTGTTCATCGATTTGCTCGAGCGGGCCCAGTAATGTCTCCATCATGAGATTTGTTGTTACTGTGTTTAGCATATTGAATACGTCACAGGTAGCTTGCCAGGCTCTTTCCTGCAGGCGAAATACTCTCGGTAGCTTACTGGGCTCTCCAAGAGGGGAGGAGGAATCGAACTCGGGTCAGCCATGTTGGCCGCTTGTAAGGCAAACGCCCTACCGCTGTGCTATTGCTCCAGCCCCAAACTTAATATATCAATGATTATTATAAAATTATTATGGGCAGAGGATATTATGACCATAACATCCTGAATGACAGTAAGAAATATGGAAAAAAGAAAGGAGATAAAAAAGAAAAAAACAGGACCTAGTGAAAGTCAAAAAGACATTTTGTTTGCTGGCAGAATACATGGCACCCAAGCATCTTCAGGATTAGTCCCTGAGCACAGAAACAGGAGTAATCACTGAACATTTTAAAGTTTGTCTGCCCCTCCTCCCTTCACACACACCAAACACCAAAAAAGATAACTTTTTATAAAAGATGTGTATGGCACGTGGCATATTCCATGCTACATGTTAATTTTTTTCAGTAGTTGTGCCCTGGGCTGGAGTGATAGCACAGAAGCAGGGCCTTGCGTGCAGCCGGCCCAGCTGAGCTGAGTTCGATTCCTCCGCCCCTTTGGGAGAGCCCGGCAAGCTACTGAGAGTATCTCGCCCACCTGGTAAAGACTGGCAAGCTACCCGTGACGTATTCGATATGCCAAACACAGTAACAGAGTCTCACAATGGAGACATTACTGGGCCCGCTCGAGCAAATCGATGAACAACAGGATGACAGTGCTACAGTGACAGGTTGTGCCCATTGCTTGTCATTGAGGTATTTGTTAATAATTTAAACTTGGCAAAAATATTGGTGTGAAAACAGATTGTTTTACGTTATAATTTCTTTGTTCTGTGAATTGCTCTCAATCTAAAATATAAACTTTGAAAATCAAAGACATTTTCCAAAGACAAAAATGTGCTGTTGTAGAACATGGTGTCACATAGTCCATCCCCTTCAATTCCACTATCTCAGTAAAATTCCTTCATGTCTACATCCCCACACAATATAGAAATAACACCAGCTACTTCAGTGGTGAAGAACATTAGATGATGCACTAGAAACTCTGGCACATAATAAGTTATCTGTATATGTTAGGAAGAGAAGGATAAAAAGGAAAATAAGATTTCTTTCTTTTGTACCTTTTTTTAGACTCTAAGTGGTAAAAGAAAAGGATTTTTTTTTTTTTTGTATTGAGACTGTTGGGCTGGAGCAATAGTACAGCAGGTAGGGCATTTGCCTTGCATGCAGCCACCCGGGCCAACCCAAGTTCGATTCCTCCGCCTTCAATTCCAAAGCCCCTTTCAGAGAGCCCAGCAAGCTACCAAACTCTCAACCACAGGGCAAAGCCTGGCAAGCTACCCGTTACATATTCGATATGCCAAACACAACAAGTCTCACAATGTTACTGGGCCCGCTTGAGCAAATCAATGAACAACGGGAGGACTGTGACAGTGACAGTGGTAGAGACTGTTAAGTATGTTTGATTGAGAATGCTAAATGGCAATATTTTTCAATTTGAGATTTTAGAATTTAAGTGTGGTCACTATTTTGTTGTCATTTTTTGTTTTGTTTTTTGGGCCACCCTCAGCTGTGCTCAGGCCTGACTCCTGGCTTTGCACTCAGGCCTTACTTCTGGCAAAATGCAGGGAAACAGCTGGGATTCCGGGGGTGGAACCCAGATCAGCCATGGACAAGGCAAGTACCTTAACCACTGCACTACTGCTCCAGTCCCAAGGTTTGGTCACATTTTAAGATGAAAGATAACAAAAGGATAATACATCGGCATTAAAAGCATTTATTCTAAGTCAGATAAACTTGAAGAACTATCATTTTTTGAATAACAATTACTATATAACTAGCTGAGAAAAATCAAGAACAATGAGATAAACTAATTAAAATTTTATACCCTTAAAAAAAGAACCTAGTTAAATAATTAAAATAGTACGAAAGAGAAGGAAAGCTCATTTAAATCTGAGATGGAAGTAACAAGAAGAAAATATATTAAAATTATTACATCTGTTAAAAAGTAGAGTTAAAAACTTCAAATTTGCTGGAAATTTTGACTTAACTATAAAACAAAAAATTTTAAAAGGCAGTTTTTTATGATTTAGGGATATCTTTAAAATTGAAGGTTACCAGATGAGTGATAGACTAATTAAAAAGAATTGTTGCAAAAAAAAAAAAAGTAGGTATGATGAGTGATGAATTTTCGGAAGATGCTTTGCCCTGGAAATTTACCATCTTGAGGAAGGGCCTCTTTTCTGACTCACTGGTTGTAGTTTTTAATAAAGCCTGAGAGAAAGGGCAGATGAGTAATGCTGTGAGTCAGAGGTTATTAACAGTTATTTTTAAGAAAGGTGATGCTAGATTTTAAATTCTTGGTGACCTTTAACATTTTATACTTAGCTATTCTAAATTATTCAGAGAAAGTTACCAAGGTTTACAGAAAAGTTGGCTGCTTCATACCTAGTATACACTAAGAAAAAGCAAAATTCGGTAAAAAAAAAAAAAGGTTTAATTGTCTTAAGATCTGTGGAGAAGCATTTAAAAGTCTAATGTTACTCTGGTATTATTTCATTGAGTTAGGGTCATAAAATCTGTTTTCTCAGTCAAAGTGTTGCTTCTTAAATGTGCTATGGACATTTGGTGTTTGCTCACCACCATGTTGATTGGCCATCTCTCGTTCCCTTTCTCTAAGATGCAAGCCAGGTACTTTGCTTTCTATAAATTTTCTATAACATCTCTCTTCAGAGTTCTTAAGTGCTATAATAAAAATACACAGGTAAATGAGTTATAATTTTTACAGCATTTTTTCTGCTAACCTTATATATATATATATATATATATATATATATATATATATGTATATATATCACTTAGGAGAGACTTCAGGTGTAGGATTTTATTATCTTTAAAATCTTCCCATAAATGGATGGACTTGGAGAGAAACATCCTGAGGGGAATGAGTCAGAAAGAGAGGGACAGATATAGGATGACTGCATTATTTGGAGTATAAAGGTAAAGGCCCTCCCGTTGTTCATCGATTTGCTCGAGCAGGACCAGTAACGTCTCCATTGGAGATTTTGTTGTTACTGTGTTTGGCATATCGAATACATCACGGGTGGCTTGCCAGGCTCTGCCGTGCGGGCAAGATACTCTCGGCAGCTTGCCGGGCTCTCCGAGAGGGGCGGAGGAATCGAACTCGGGTCGGCCATGTTGGCTGCGTGCAAGGCAAACGCCCTACCGCTGTGTTATCACTCCGGAGAAGACATATCTATGGCCAGAAAATATCAGGGACTAGGAGGAATGGTCAGTGGTTGGAATCAACCACAACTGTGTGTGTGGGGGGGGGGGGGGCAGAGGATAGGTAAGATTGAAGAGGGACCAGAATGACAATAATAGTTGCAAATGATCACACTGGACAAGAACTGAGTGTTAAAGGTAGGTAAAGGAATATACCAGATAACCTTTCAGAATCTGTATTGCAAACCATAATGCCCAAATGTCCAAAAGATGAGGGGGGAGGGGAGAGGGAGTGAGGAAAAATGCCTGCCATAGAGGCCGGCTTGGGGTGGGGGGTGATGGGAGGGAATCTGGGAACACTAGTGCTGGGAAATGTACACTGGAGAAGGGATGGTGTTGGAATACTGAGTGACTAAAACTTAATCATGAATAGCTTTGTAAGGGTCTATATAGATAGTTATTCAACTAAAAATTTCCTTTAAAAAAAGTAAAATAAAAAATAAAAAAAGAAAATCTTCATATCAAAAAAAAAAAAGCCCATATGGGATGTTTAACAGTTTGCAATAACATGGCCAGGTAGATAGTTCTAGCCGGAGCACAGGCTTTGCCTACTGGATCCTGGCTTTGATCCCCAGCACTGCATGTTCTCAGAGCACTGCTAAGAGAGACCCAGGCCCTGGAGTAATGCTGGGTGTGTCCCCCCGCCCAAAAAAAAACACAAACAAAGTTTGCAATGATAGTATAATATAATGAGCTTAACCTGGACTTATTCCTCCTAGATTTTAGCAAATACTAGCTTTCTGAGCAGAGATATAGTACAGCAGGTAGGATGCTTGTTTTGTACAAGGTTGACCCTGGTTCAATCCCTGACACCAAAGGCTCTTCCAAAAGGAATCTCTGAGCACAGAGCCAGGAGCAGGTGATCTTGGAGTACTTCCAGGTACATCCCAGTATGAAATAAAAGAAAACAAAACAAAGAAAAGAAATTGTATGTTTCTGATTGATGGAGGATCTGGCCTATAAAAGTTAATGTATTAGGCACCTGAGTGATGATAGTACAGTGGGTAGGGTGCTTGCCTTGCAACTGTTGACCTGGGTTCAATCCATTCATCCCATAGGGTCCCCTGAGCACTGGCAGGAGTAATTCCCAAGTGAAGAGCCAGGAGCATCACCGGGTATGACTTCAACACCATCCCTCAAAAAAAAAAAATGTTAATGTATCAATGGTTAAATTGTTCTGTCTGTTATACATCTTTTGGCAGTTGCTCACCAAATAAAATTAATTCCCTACTTTATTGTTCATTTTATTCAAATCTTGACATGAGGCAACTTAAAAAAAAAAGCAAGTACAACTGATAGTCTCTACATATCCATACTCAGAGCTGCCCACAAATACACCCAGATTAGAGATCATGTCCATTTCTAGAAGAGCCTGTTGGTTTGAATAACAGCAGGGAAGGAGGTTGCCCAAAACTAAGGGAAAAATGTGTCAGTTTCATATGAATTCCAGCCTAAAAGTAAGTTCATTTTCATGTTAAATATATGGAACAGCAAAACAGTCAATTAAACCACTTCAGTACATTTTATTGAATTTTTCCTATCCCCCCACCCACTTCAGTATATTTTAAATTGCGTAAAACTTTTCAAAAAAACCCATCCATTCCATGAGTGGAATCCCAAGCAGTGCTCAGAAGCCACTGAGCCTCATAAAACTCAGGAGCTGCTCCCAGCAATATGTGACTGAACAGTCCGACCGGGCCAGTGTTCAGTGCTGGACCCAAGGATACAGTCTGGGGGTCACCAGGAAGTTGTTGGACTTCCGGAGTCACAGTCCCAGTGATACTCAGGGGCCTGGAAGACTGTATCCAGTGGTGCTGGGAGGACATAGAGTGTCAGGAATCCAACTCGGGCTGAGTGCATGCCAGACCTCAACCCCTAATCTATCTCTCAGGCTCGAGTAAAGTCCACTTCGAGCTTATTTTTTGTTAATATGATGGGACCCAGGAGCAGAGATCCCCTGTCTGCTTCTCTGTCACCAGCGACCCAGGGGTCACACCCAGATGCCACTCCCTGCTGGCGCCAGATGATCTCATTGGCCACCCTCCAGAACTCACAGCTGCTTCTTCCGGAAGGGAGCACAAAATGGGGCTCCCATAACCATGCCACCAGACTCTGCGCCAGGCTGTTTTCACTTGGGACATCCCAGAGGGGGGCTGTGAGAGCCCTACTTGCCCCAAGGGACCCAGTCCCAGAAACCGACCTCCACTACCAAACTGCCATAATACTCCAAGCTGCTTTTCAGACCACGCAGCCACAAAGCTGTCGCGCTACACATTATAAGACACTTCTACCCATTTTCCATAATTACCACATCATGTTTGGGAATGATCTTCAGGTTTGCAATAAAATCTATGAAAATTAAAATACATTTGAAATGAAAATTATGGATGGCTATTGGTGACTTTTTAGAAATATCAGATGTGATTTAAGTAAACTAACTTAGTTTTTACAAAATTAAGTCTAGACTTCATTATTTGCTGAAACTGAACAAGAAATAGTCTCTTCTGAACTAGTTCCAGGGGGTATTCACACTTAGGCAGAGAAAACCTAGGAAGGACAAATTGGGGCAAGAATCTACAGAAATTCACACTTAGATTACTATGTTCCAGGAATTCTTAACATAGAGGAGAGTGGTGTTATCTTTATGGCAAACACACAATATATGTATGACTTCATTCAGCACAGTGGGTAGGGCGTTTGCCTTGATCGCGGCCAACCAAGGTTCGATTCATACGTCCTCTCTGAGAGCCGGCAAGCTACCAAGAGTATCCTGCCTGCAAGGCAGAGCCTGGGAAGCTCCCCGTGGCATATTTGATATGTCAAAAACAGTAACAACAAGTCTCACTTTGGAGATGTTACTGGTGCCCACTCGAGCAAATTGATAAACAATGAGAAGACAGTGCTACAGTTCTACATTCTTTTATTATAAAACACAGCTATACAATCTGAAAAGGATACACAGGTAAATCACAAGAAGTCAGATAAAGTAGTATAATAAAAAATATTTGAAAGAGACAAAATTGGGGGCCATAGAAAGAGGTCAACAGGCTGAGTGCAGGCTAGGTACCCAGGAGACTGAGGGTGGATCATCAGCCACCATACAGCCCACCAAGTACCACAGGGTAGGACTCCTTTGCCCCATCCCTGTGCATTGAGCTTGGAATTACCCTAAACGCTGCTAGGTCTAGCCCATAAATAGACACACACAGACACATACACACACACGGAGAGCGAGTGAGAGAGAGAGAGAGAGAGACAGACAGACAGACAGACAGACAGAGATTTTTAAAAACAGTATCAAACTTTCACTTGCCAGACTTACTTAAGGAGGAGAGGGAGAGTAACAGAATAAAATTTTTATTTGGAAATAAGGAAATTAATAATATCATAATCCTCAAATCTTTAAAATGTCTACTACCTTTAGTTATCCTAAATATTTATTAACAAACATTCATTCTTGTCATTAATGGGCCTTAAAAGCTAATGCTTGTCAATATATCAAAGCCCTCATTCTGATCAAATGACAATTATTCTAAGTGTACCTTAAAAATATGTTCAAGTTCATAAAACTCAAGCTCATCTTCCGGTATTTCTTCCTAAAAGTAATTCACATCATTAATTTGCTTAATGATGCTTTTGTAAAATGCGCAGTTGAAATTTCATCCTGACCAAAAAAAAAAAAAAGACTCAGATCCCAAATAATAAATAATATGTAAAACACTAATGTAGCTAGGAATTGTTTATTCTGCAATATTATGTAGCTTAAAATATTTAATCGTGCATTTCGAAGATATTGCCAATCATAATATTTAGCATTGTCACGGTCACGGTACTCCCATTGTTCATTGATTTGCTCGAGCGGGCCCAGTAACGTCTCCATTGGAGACTTAGTTGTTACTGTGTTTGGCATATCAGTACGCCACGGGGAGCTTGCCAGGCTCTGCCGTGTGGGCAAGATTAGCATACTGTCTATAAAAGCCCATACAAAAAATTAGTTTTGAATTTTAATTGAGAGGGAAGTTTTTCTTAGGAACTGAAATATTTCTCCTACTTCAAAAAGTAAGGGTCTCTCTGACTTCCAGGAATTTCTGAAATATCACAGAAGTACTATGACAACCTCCTTCCAGTCTTGCGGTAGTATTAACAGTTTCCATTTTTTGTCAGGGAAACTTCAAGGGAGCATAAGTACATAATGCTAAAGTCACACTGTCTCAAAATACACAACATCCCACTACTTTTTTTAAAAAATATATTAATAGACTTAAAATGAAGTTTGTCAAGGGGAAGAACTATCTCATTTCATTTACATGTAAGTTTGTTTAAACGGAAAACTGAGAATTTTAAAATGGTTCTTATTTAGTATTAATTTTATCGTTTAAGATATTTTATTATTATCTTAACTTTGAAAAAGATCTAATTTGCTGGATTAGGAGTATAGAGATGGCATTATATTGCATCATGTGTTAGGTGAGGGTGGAGAGAAGTAGCATACAAAAAAAAAAAAGAATTCCGTTAACAAACAACAACAACAGAAATGAAATCATATGCCCAAAGTTCGAGAGATGACCACTAAGTATTTTTGAAATAACTAGGAGAAGGAGAAACACACCAATATTGCCAAATTTTTTTTAAAAAATTCCCATCGATTATGCTTAATAGGTGTTTTTCTAAAGAATAATAACCAACATAGATATAAACTTCATAGTGTCTTGGCTAATGCCAGAGAATTTAATTTTGTTGTTTTCTCCTCACCAATGTCAATTACAGTAAATATTGGTAATAAACCCAAATAAATTTTAATAGCATTACATTATTCTAAGAATATGTGCAGGTTTTACATTATTTACTACCAAATCTGTGAAAATAGATCAACAGGAGGTAATAGATTACATATTTACTTTAGCCTTGGTTTTCACTCTCTCTTCAAAGTATGCCTTCTGGGAAAAAGCAATAAGAAACTGGAGGAAAGAATCAGAGAAAATACGGTCTCCTTCTCTCCCCACTTCACTGTCATTTTCACAGTTATTTAAGAAATTGGCTTTTTTATTAAGATGAAATTTAGTAATAAAATCTTCCCCCATATTGCTTGTCACCTTTGGCAAAGTCCTATCCAGTTCTCAAATCCATTTGTTCTTTTAAGAATGTTAACTATACACTGGTGGGAATGTCAAACAATCCATTCTTTTGGGGAGACAATGCGCATGTTCTTCAAAAAACTAGAAATTGAGCACCCATAGGACCCAGCAATTTCACTCCTGGGAATATACCCCAAGGACCCCAAATCACAACACAGAGAAGAAAAATGCACTCCTGTGTTCACTGCAACATTATATATAACTGCCAAAAGATGGGAACAACCCAAATGTTCACAAAAAGATGACTGGATAGAGAAACTATGATAGATAGATAGATAGATAGATAGATAGATAGATAGATAGATAGATAGATAGATAGATAGAATTACTACTCGGACATAAAAAAAAAAAGATAGTCGTGCAATTTGATGCACCATGGATGGATCTGGAGAATGTCCCATTGAGTGAAATCAACCAGAAGGAGAGGAACAGACTCAGAAGGACCTTCTCAATCGTGGGATATGAAGAAACTTCACAGAGGAATATCAAATGTTCAATGGCAAAAGAGCAGAACTCCTCCACTGGATGTTTGGCTATGGGTAGGGGATGGGGGAGGTAAGTTAGACAAAGAAACACTAGGACCATGGAGGCAGGCTGCAGAGCAGGAGAGAAACTGGACGGTAGTAGACACTGGGAAGACATTAGTGTTGGAACAATATAGGGCCCTCAATCATAAATATCTTTGTACCTTTGCAATTTGTAGTGATTCAATTTTTTTTAAAAAAAAAAGAATGTTAACCATAAATCTTGAACAGATATCCCATTTGTTTAGCTTCATCATCAAGTGGAAATTGACTTTTGGATTTTCATCTTTTCTTTACTCTGACCAACAGATACTCCCAGGATCCAGGCAAGATCTTCATTTTTCTGCTTGGGTTCCTACTAAGTCTGGCTCCAGCCTATCTCCTGATGAATGAGTGTGGCCTTTCACCCCGTGCTTCTTCTCTAGAAACATCAATTGAAAAATGACTAATACCTCTGGAGCTAGTGATTTACATGTAAATTAATTTGATAAAATTATTATATATTGAGTGCAAAGTCAACTATCTGATAAACACCGAGGAAAACAACAAAACTTAAGCTGTTTCAATCTAGACCAGAAAAATCTCTGCATCCATTGTGATTCTCAAGAGTCAGACAAGAATCATACAAACAGAGCCGGGAACAGTAAAACTGAGTATAAACAAGTATAAACACAATCAGGTAGAAATTATATATAAGAAAGAGCAATATTTTTAAGAGGGTCTTCACACACACATACACACACATATGTATATTTAATATATATATTTAATATAGCCAACCAAATGATTTTGCCTAGCCAGAGTAATGGCATACCCAAGAAAGTGATGTCTCTGCTGAGATAAAAGATTAGAAGAGTTCAAACAGAGAACACAAAAAGCACTCTTAACTGTAAAAGGTATATGCAGGGAATCTATAATGGCAGAGACAAAGAAAATAGTAGAGTCAGAGTGGCATAGATCATGTGAAAAGTAAAGAAAACGATCATGGCAGGAACCAGAAAGCTAGCATTATAATGAGCACAAAATGAGCTCTGAGGATTATACTAAGGGTTTAGGTCTTTACTCTTAGAGAAACTGAAACCAATTAAAGTTTTATTTAGACTTTGCCCATGGTGCCCTTCCAACGGCAGAATTGAATTTATGATAGACAAAATTCAATCGGGAGCACAATGAAAATGATACTGCAATAGTCAAGGCTGGAGATGGTAGTTGCTTATCCCACTAATATATCATTTTAGTAAAATCCATGCAATATGCATTTTTTTTTTTGCTTTTTGGGTCACTCCTGTTCATGCACATGGGTTATTCCTGGATTTGCACTCAGGAATTACTCCTGGCGGTGCTCAGGGGACCATATGGGATGTTGGGAATCAAACCCGGGCCGCCCGTATGCAAGGCAAATGCCCTGCAAATGCTGTACTATTGCTTCAGCCCCGAACTATGCATTTTTTAATCTCATATTACACATTGCATACTAGAACAATCCTTATTAAAGCTGAGAGGAGACTACTAGCTGTTGTGTCGCATGTCATATCAGAAAGAAAATTATGTAAAAGGAGTGGAACTGAAGCCTAGGCAGAGAGCAGTCTATTCATCAGAAAAAAAAAAATTCACGTATGTACCAGTTGTTCTACATTCCATCTCACAAAACAGAAGTAGTGGAGTGAAAAAGTAAACACATATTCAAGAGATAAATGGAAGTTAAAATTTATAACAAATTATGATGGATTCCTTCTGGAAAGTGAGCCAGTGGGTGGTATTATTTGAATTGACTGGGAGATATCGAGGATAAGGCTCTGACTTTTACAACTGGGTGGATGAGACTTCTACTCACTGAAATAGGAAGTACTTCATGAAAGTGAAACAGATATGTGGCAGGAGGGATGCTGGTAAAAATTGTAGATCATATACCTGAGAAGCAGCAATATTATAAACACTAGAAGACACCATCTTACGAAGGTTGCAAGAACATAGCTTTGTTAACATCTGCATTGGTGGGCACCAATTTTGTAACATTCCCTCCATACTAATATGTCCTGTTGACTTCTCTCCCCAAAGGACTCACCTATCATGCTGTGATTCCAGAGTTAGTAAAGAAATTCGATCCCATAGCTATCAATATGAAAGTCAAACCACACAACACAAAAGAGAACACCAAAGAACCCTAAAGAGGCATCAACTTCAAGATATGATAAAAGTGGAAAAGGCAGAGGAGGAGGAGAAAAACACATAGGAATCATATAATTATTCCAGAAAAAACCAACAAAATGGAAAAATATATACATATCAAATATTATTTCGAATGCAAAATGAGTAAATTTTCCAATCAAAGACATAGAATGCCTGGATGACCTAAAAATAAAACTGATGTGCTTACTATACAACTCAGTGGTAAATCACATTCCTCACCTCTGTGATGACCTAAAATAATGTTTTCAGAAAATGAAATGAAAAGTAGCTTCAACCAATAATCACTATTTTCAGACGACATGAGAACACACATAGGAAACCTGAAAACTTCACTAAAAAAAAAAACTCTTAAAAGACTAGAAGGCTACAAAACCAATACATAAAAATCTGTCACCACTCTATATGCAAGTAAATGATTTAGAAGAGAGAGAAATAAGAAACAGAAGTACACTT
Organism: Sorex fumeus; assembly: GCF_029834395.1. Lineage (NCBI taxonomy): Eukaryota > Metazoa > Chordata > Mammalia > Eulipotyphla > Soricidae > Sorex > Sorex fumeus. The sequence goes on along the minus strand of NW_026606059.1, from coordinate 12,104,060 downwards.
AAAATATTATCTTAAAACATCCAACAGTCAGGATACAATTTAACAAAGTAGTTCGATGACTTACGCATCAAAAGCTGTAAAGGTGTTGGGAGGATCCTCCCAGGATGGGAGAAGCATGCTGAAAGTAACTATAGACCAAACATGATTGCCACTCAATGCCTCTTTTGCGAACCACAGGACCCAAAAGGAGAGAGATAACAAAAAGGAATGCCCTACCACAGAGGCAGGGTGGGATGGGGGGATTGGGGGGTGGGAAGGATACTGGGATCTGTGGTGGTGGGAAATGGGCACTGGTGGAGGGATGGGTATTTGATCATTGTATAATTGAAACCCAAGCACAAAAATGTGTAAATGTAACTGTACCTCATGATGTCTCACTATTAAAAAATTTTTTAATAAAAAAAAGCTGTAAGTCGACCAGGAAGACAGCATAGCAGTTAAGGTGACTGCTTTGCACAAGGTAGACTGGGTTCAATTCCCAGCATCACAGATGCTCTGTTAAACAATGCGAGAATGTCACACAACAAAAGAATGGGGGCTGAAGAGATAATACTGAACATAGCTAACTTGTTTACATGCATCTGATCTGGATTTGATTTCTGGCACCACATAGCATTCTCCAAACACTTCCAGGAGTGACACATGAGCACAGAGTAGGAGTAAGCCCTAAGCACTGCTGGATATGGTCCCCAAACAAACAAACTAAAAGCATTTTATAAGCTAGTACAGTGTTAGCTAACCATTTTCCAGTTCTACTTTACAGACTTTGCCAAGGTGATCCGTGCAGTCTTCACACAAACGTAACACCTTCCTTCTTTGCATTCAGTGAATAAAAACACAGAAAATAGTTTGAAACTGTAGGAAAAGATGAAAGTATTCAGATTAAAGCTATATGAGCTGCATTGTGTGCCTATGTGTGACAAATGCTTAACATATATGCTGATCCATATAAGAATTTTCACTAACAGGAGAGAGGAAATTCAAAAATACTACTTTTAACTTCTTTCTCTAAGAGTTCTGATTTACTTTATCCCACAGATTGATTAGCTAGAGAGAAGAAAATGAATGTGTGGCTTTTTCCATTCTTCCCTATTGAGTGGCCCGTCTCCCACTGTTCATTCACGCTGGCATGAGTGAACACACTTATTAGAACGCATTCTGCACCTGCCCACATGCAGGTCGACACAAGACTGAAGTAAGGCTGACTCATGGAATCAATATAATCTCATCAAGAGTAAAACTGATACTTTGATCTGAGTAATCCTTGTTCTACTTTTCAATTGGCTTAGAAATATGGGAAGCAGGGAATAATGGTGTATCATTTACTGCTTCACAAAATTTAATGAGAAAAACAAATCTTGATGTCTACTTCTGTTTCTCTTAGCTTCTTGGTTTTTTTGTGTGTTGGTTAGTTAGGTTTTTTTTGTCATTCTTGGCCTAACAATCTAACTCAACTATCACAGTGCACATTTACTTCATATCCATTGACATCTCTGATAACTCCAGAAACAATAAATCCTCCTTTTCTGGGTATGGTCTCTTTTAATGATGGTTAATTGAAACTGTCCCCTTTATTATTATAAACAGTATATTTAAGGACTATAATTTTAATCATTTTTGTGTGAACTGAACTCTATGCTTCTTTCCCACCATCACACTCAATAAAAACTCTTCTATTTAATTCTATTATTACATTTTTGCTGAAATTTAGCTATGTGGCAGACTGCTTGTTAGGTGCTGGGATGCAGACAGAAAAGAGTCAGTCCCTGCTGCCACGTTGCTGAATACACATCTCAATCATAGTCCTATACGTGAACCACAGTTTGATAATGGAATAGATAATTACAGATGGAAATTGCTTCCCTTCCCACCTAAAAGTTTGACTATATCAATTGACATCAAGGGGGAAAGATTAATTTAAGATCATATCTCCAAATATATCACATATCTTTATGTAACATACAAATATATCACATACGTAATATTCTTATAAGTAATAAGATCTAGTAATCACTGAGAAAGTCACTATTCTAGAAGCTAATATGTGACGTAAATTGTTATTCTTACTCCCCATAACCATTTTTTGTGAAACCTCATAGGCACTTAATGAACATAAATAAAATAAATTAATGCTAATTCTAAATGGGAATTAGATATTATTTACAATTATGTCATTTACAGTTAGATGTTATAAGTATGGAAGATATTTTTAAAATATATTTAGGTAATACTGATTTACAAGAATAAATAAGTTTTAAAGTTACAATGTTTCCACAACGCAATCACCACCAAAGTGCCAATATCTCTGCACTTTCCATAGATCTTTTTCCTTCATTTTTCTCTCCATCCTGATTTGTGGTTAGTCAAATGGCGTGTTTTCACAAGAAATTCTTTAGTATCTGACTTTGTTTCTTTATTCATGGGAGAAAGTATTCCCCGAAGGAAAGCTTAGAGGCAACAGGAGTGACTGGCCCAGCTCTGTCGCCAGAGAGCTCAGTACTGGGATCTAGTGCAGCTGAAGTGCTTGGGGATCCCTAGGACTATCCAGTAGTCTAGTGATTCATGCAGTGACAGATAGCAGACCTGCTGCCTCACAAATGTGTTTGAGTCTTTTTTTTTTAAGACTATATACTGTTTGCTGGAAACCTGAGAGTTCACGGACCTTGCTCTTGTATCCTCACACCCTCTACTTCCTTCCTTCCTTCCTTCCTTCCTTCCTTCCTTCCTTTCTTTCTTTCTTTCTCTTCCCATGTTTTAATCTTTTAAGTTACTTCCCTAATCAGAGTTTTGTTCATTTATATGCCACAGATGATAGATAACTCAGTATCTTCTCTTTCTTTTTGGCTTATTTCACTGACCATGACACTTTTTAGATCCATCTACTCATATGAGCCGGAGAACAAACACAACTAAATGAAAGCAAACATCTGAATTCAGACCAGAGATATATAGTTATTGGAGGGAGGGGAGGTGGGTTGAAAGAGGGAGATATTCAGTGCATTGTGATAGATGCGTTTTAGTACAATAGTGGTAGTTGTGTGTGAAAATACCATTATAAAAGCAGGAAAGTATGCCCCTAAAACTTGCACAGTCATGTAAACTATTGCTACCTCAATAAAAATGATCTCTAAACCAGTCAACTACTGGATGAATATATATAGGTATATCTATACATATAATTATAATATATATATATATATATTGCTTTTTGGGTCACACCCGGCAATGCACAGGGCTCGGCACTCAGGAATTACACCTGGTGGTGCTCAAGGCACCATATGGGATGCTGGGAATTGAACCCAGGTCGGCTGCGTTCAAGGCAGATGCCCTACTCGTTATTCTATCACTCCAGCCCCAGGATAATTATATTTTGAAAGTAGCCACTAACAGTAATATTTGTAGGAGACATTACCACTTCAACCACTTCCAAAGGGTCTTTCCTATTCCTACCACTTAATTGGAGAATCTACCTTCAAGGAAAACAAGAAAAAAAGTACCGATTTATGCTGAGTGAATTTATGACCATTTAGAGACAGTTTTATCTGGTCCTCTCACCTAATCGTCACCACAACTGACTCCTTAATATATCATATCATCATCCTATCCTTCAACAATGATGCCACTGGTTTCTCAAATCAGCTCTTTCTTGATGATGGGGCTCTTCAATTGTTGTTCGTTCATCAGCCACCATGGTACGTGGCAAAGAAAGGTGGTAAAGAAAACATTAGATGATGGCAATAACAAAAATACTTTTACGTATGAAATACAAAATCATATCCAAAGTAAATGTCTATTTAATGGAGAACCAGGAAGCTGGTCGGTAGCCCCAGGTTCTGGTGATCCAATAGAAGTGCAGCATGGCTCTTTTCTGTTGGCGGGCTTACCAGTCAAATGTGTTGAAAGGATCAAATTTGTTGAGGGAAACCCAACACTTCTGCAGACTTGCACAAGCATATATCTCTGGCATACCACTTTTTTATTACAAAATTACTGGGTAATAACTAAGGTGGTTAGAGAAAATACCTAACATATCTATAGCCCTGTCCACCTGACTATTGACAATCTTTTAAGCAATATTTCACTATGCATCATGAGACACAAAAATCCACATGTTGTGGCCATTCTAACTGGTTTGATTTCAGAACTTCAGGTGAGTGTTCTATTCTTCAATTTTGTGCCTTCCAAAGCCCTGAATTTTAGTGATGAATTGATATAGATGAATACCTCAGCTTATCACTTCTAGGCAGAGTGAAAGTCTGGGTGTTTGAACTTCTGCATCCTATAGTTCTTTTTGTCCTCTCTCCTTCATGGTCATCTCAAAATTTGTCAAACTAATCAGCACATTTGGTCCATTATTCACTCCCAAGCCATCATAATTAGAAAGGAAAAGTATCTGTTCCTTGGCCCTATGCCACCTGCTCAAGACCTGTAACTTATATCTTAGCTCCTATTAATATGATTGATGGTATAATTCAATACCATGTAGATCTGAATTTATGGTCTGACAGGTTGAATAATGGTAATTTTATAAGTAGTATCTAAATGCTCAAAACCTGGTGCTGTTCATTAAAATGACAGTGAGTAAGGCCTTGCACTCGGAGAACTTGGGATTGATCCCCAATATCCATATGGTCCCCTCAGCACTCCTGAAGTGATCCCTGAGCACAGAGCCAGGAGAAAGCCCTGAGCACTGCCAGATGTGCCCTTCATCCCCCCCAAAACTTCATCATACTACTGAGTTTTTCTATCTCTGTGTGTATCATAGTTATTTGAATGGATCTGTTAGGTCATATAAACAAAACATTAACTGATTATAAATAAAAACTTACCAGTTACTAGGAAATGGAAAATAACTATACTCCAAGGTGATATATATTTATTGACTGACAATACAATGATTCTGTCAGTTATATCAAAATCAAAGTAGAACTGTGAGCAGTTAAATTCTAAGATTGTATTTCCTTTTGAAGTGCTAGCAATAGTGTACACTAATTGTAGGATAAATTTTGGCTATTCCTTGTCATCCTCTGAGACCCTCAAATGAACTGAAAATCCCTAGTTTACAGTCTTTTAAGAAAAAACAGAATACTGCTACAATTTCAAGCAGAATACGCAGAATTTATTATCATTTTCTTCTTTCTTTTCCTGAGACTCCTTAACATAAAGTTAAGTTGCACTGAAGCACTGTAATTAAATCTTTTGTTTCCTGCTCTTAAATTAGAAATGATAAGAACAGAAATCGTAATACAAAATTATTTTGAAATATTCAGGCCTTGATTATAAGTACTTACATTTTCATACATACTCTAAGTTCATCATAGATATCAGTGAATACTTCAAAGCCTGAAATCTATTGTTCTGGATCTAAGATGATTCTCTGATAACTGGTTCAGTATGGCTGCATTAACGATCCAATTAAATAGCACCATGGAACAATAACTATTCCTCTCATGCATATTAACTGGATTTCTCCCACATAAAGTCCTTATCTTAGAAGTCAGGAGTTAATACCATTCATCAAGAAAGCTAAAAATTGCCATTACTACATAGTCTGTGGTTTTTAAATCAACCACTGCATCCATTCCCTAGCACTTATCTTTACCTCAAATAAAAGATTATAGGTCATGGATTTTTATCATGAGGTAAAATCTCTAAAATCAAATTATCTTACAATTATGCCAGTGATGTAAAATGAGTTTTGGGGGATGTCCAAGTGGTTTTGTAGGAAAATAATGTCAACAAGTAGAATAAGCTTTTTTTTTTTTTTGGAAGTAACACTGATATATCTTCTTTCATAGATCTCTGACAAATTGGGTTTTTTTTTAGAATATCTGCAAGCAGTGGTCATTTTCATACCAACCTGTCACCTACTGATTACATAGTAATGAATACTGATCAGCTTAGTAAGTAGAGAAAGAATTTCTTAAATTAAATCATTCTGACTAGCTGAATCATATTTTGGGTGGGACATCAATCACAATTTGACCTTCTCCAACAGTGCTGTTTATAGACTATAGCTATCTTTCAAATAAGCATATAAAATAACTCATTCTTAAATTGTCTCATATCAGTGAAGTATGAGCAATGCATTTCTGCAGAGAGGGTAAATTTTTAAAGAATTCTTGATGGATTGGTGAGTTATAGTGTCTATCTTTACAAATGAAAAAGATATTTCACAAATGACTTGGTCATGAAGACAAATGCTCTAATAGTTCACTTCATATAGATTATTAAGCCTAATATTATATTGTACTCTTCATTCTTTAAAATTCACTTCACTGAATACAACCCTATTTCTCTAGCAAGATGTTAAAATAAACAATCACTGAACATAAAAAATGTAACGCTAATAAAACATCTACAATAAGAAAAATAATGAACTCTAAAACTATTCCTAAGTCTCCTATGAATGAAATATTATAACAAATTAAAGTCAAAGGCAAGTCGATTTAGTCTTCATGTCTATTTAATTTTAAATTTAAGGTAATGCGATTACATTTTCAGGGCCTATTTGCAGATGAATTCCCATAGATTCACTTTCAATGGATTGAATATTCTAAAACATCAATATTTTCAGTATAGTATTTTTAAAAAAATAAGAAAAGAGAAATGCAAGGAGATATCATATAACATAGACTTTAAAATTAGAACTATTTTCTTTCTACTTTAGAATAATTGTTACTAAACAAAATGAGCATAAAATAAATGGTTTCCCAAACACTATATTTAGTTCAAATTACAGTAAAGATCTTCTATTAATCATCTACATTCTGAGTAGGAAGAAAGCATCTGAGAAAATGCCTTATTCTTAATATTTTTTTTTAATTGGTACTTTGGATGACTACTCAGTGTAGTGGCTGGGGGCCACTGTCAGTGGTACGTGGGGGACCTTCTGGTATCAGGAATCAAACCCAGGGCTCACACCTACATAGCATGTGCTCCAGTCCCTTTGAGTTCTCTCTCCAGCCCAGTGTCTAAGTTTTTAATAAAGTTGTTTGTCTTGGAACATAATATTAAAACTATATCAACTATTTATAAGATTCACCAATATCTTATATAAATTTTACCAAGTGTCCATAAGAGTTATCAATTCAATCTTTTAGGGAGTACCAAAGATTAAAGTTTACGTCATCTATAACACAAAATAACATTCCAGAAATTTTCTTAATGTGGCAGGAACTCATTATAGGGCCCAAGTTTATGTTTAATTAGAAATAATGAAAGCCAACTTAAACTTTACTTAAATATAACATTGAGTAAGATATAACCCCAAATGCTCAAACTTAAAAAATAAGAGATAATTAACTCGAATAGAAAAAATCCTGAATAAAATTGTTTATTTTCACCTTTCATGTTTTTAAAATATTTGTAAAACATATTGGAATTTGTTTTGTTTTTTGTTTTTTGGGTCACACCTGGTGATGCACGGGGGTTACTCCTGTCTCATGCACTCAGGAATTACTCCTGGAGGTGCTTGGAGGACCATATGGGATGCTGGGAATCGAATGGGGGTTGGCCGCATGCAAGGTAAACACCCTACCCGTTGTGCTATTGCTCCAGCTCCAATATATTGGCAATTTTAACTTTCTTTACCTTAAGTTCATTTTCATAAAACAATGGATGTTTAAAATTCCAGTAACCCTTTAAAATGTGATTCATTTTTAAATGAATTTTTTAATTTTTAAAAAATTAAAAGAACTTTTTAAAAGGACTTTTTTAAAAGAATTTTTTAAATTTTTTAATTTTTAAAATTTTTAAATTTTTAAATTTTTAAATTTTTTTATTATTTTTAATTTTTCAATTTTTCAATTTAAATTTTAAATTTAAATTTTTTAATTTTTTAAATTTTCACGGTCACGGTCCTCCCATTGTTTATCGATTTGCTCGAGCAGGCCCAGTAATGTCTCCATCGTGAGACTTGTTGTTACTGTGTTTGTCATATCAAATACATCACAGGTAGCTTGCCAGGCTCTGCCGTGTGGGCGAGATAATCTTGGTAGCTTGTTCGGGCTCTCTGAACTCGGGTTGGCCATGTTGGCTGTGTGCAAGGCAAATGCCCTACCTGCTGTGCTATCGCTCCAGAAATTTTTTAAATTTTTTAATTTTTTAATTTTTAAAAGAATTTCAGTTCTTGCTGAAATTGATGGTAGATGCCTACAAAGAGTTAGAGATTAAATCAAGCAGTTAGTTCTGGACATATACTTAATATACTTTTAAAAAATTTCAATGATATGAAATTTTTATTCTAATTGCCTTCTTATATAAATATAATAGCTCTTCAAAACATATATAAATATATATTATATACTACATATTTTATATTATATTTTATATATATTTAAATATATATAAATATATATTATATATATTTATATATTAATATATATATTTAAATATATATATGTCCTTGCCGCCGGGGCCCCTTGGAGGGGAGCAGGTTGAGCTTTCGTCCCCGCCCCGACCAGGGCTCCGGCAGCCAAAGACCTCCAGGACCAGCCACCACCATGCTGAGACCACTCTCCGCACACATGAAGGTACTGGGAGAGGGACAAAGTCACGCGGGTTCCGGGGCCGAGATCTCCAAGCCTACTTGGATTTGGGCCGAGCATCCTCCACCTAGATCCTCCAAATTCCAGTAGGCGGGGGTCACACCCACCAACTGGCCCCCTGGCGCCGTGTAATCCCATCAGCGGCAAGACTCAGAGACTATAAAAACCAGTTCCCAGAACCGCGTGGCCGCAAATGCGACATCTTATTATGACATCTTATTATCTCATTCCTACTTTGGACATATTGGCCTGCCCACACGGCAGAGTCTGGCAAACTCCCTGTGGCGTAGCCAATATGCCAAATACCAGTAACAATGATGGCTCTCATTGTCCTAAAGAACCTTGAATATAATCTCAGGGCTAGGATGAAGGAGACGTTACTGGGGCCTGCTCGAGGCAATCGATGAATAACAGGATGATTTGTGATTTGTGATTTTGTGATATATATTTAAATATATATAATACTATCAGACTAAAAAGTTGTGAAGGGATTCTAACTCTGATAAAATAACTGCTTTCTGATAGCCATAGTACCTGTCATGTTAATTAGCTAACCTCCACAGAAACAGTTGATAACAGAAATGATGTCTTTGTATCACTGTCATCCTGTTGTTCATTGATTGACTCGAGCAGGCCCCAGTAACGTCTCCTTTGTCCTAGCCCTAAGATTTTAAAAAGTGCCACATCCGAGGCTCCTTCAGGGTCAGGAGAATGGGACCCGTCATTGTTACTGGTTTTTAGCATATCGAACATGCCACAGAGAGTCTGCCAGACTCTGCCGTGCGGGCAGAACACTCCCGGTAGTCCGCCAGGCTCTCTAGAGTAAGAACTAGATAATAAGATGTTGCTTCCAGGAGCAAGGTTTTATAGTCTCTGGGGGAGCAAGGTTTTATAGTCTCTAGGTCTTTGCCGTTGATGGAATTACACGGTGCCAGGGGCAGTTGCTGAGTGTAACGCTTTAGCTATTGGAAGATGGGGTATCTGGTTGGAGGAGGCCCCAGTCCCAATCTGAGCAGGCTTGGAGATCTATGCCCTGGGTCCTGCATACCTGGGTTCCTCTGCCAGTTCCTTCATGCCTGAGGCTCATCTGAACATGTGGAGAGTGGTCTTAAGCATGACTGTGGCTGGAACCGGAGGTCTTCAGCTGCCGGGGCTCTGCTCAGGGTGGGGAGGGAAACTCAACCCACCTTCCTCCAAGGGGCCCTGGTGAGGACAGCCAGGTGCGGAGGCAGGAGATTCTAGGTTAACAAAGCTGGAAAGGGATGCTGAGAAAGTCTAATTCAGTTTCCTAGACCCAGTCAATAAATGAAATGTTTGTTTCTAAATGTGTTTTTCTTGCACATCTCGATGCTTCATAACTAAGCTAGCGTCTAGTCATTGAAAAATCTTAAGCATCCAAAACATATCGGTTAGAGTTAATATTTTACAGTTTATTTAAACAAGTTCATTCATTTGTAGAACCATAACCCTAACTGCTCAGAGCTTACTCCCAGCAGCGCCCCTGGGACCAGGTGGTTCCATGGATTGAACCCAGAGCAGCTGGAGGTTAAAAATATAAATGTGCTCCAATTCCTTGGGCTTTCTTCCTAGACCCAGTTCTGCTCATTTTTAATACACTTAGTGGCTCCCATTAACTTTCTGTCAGGTGTGGTGCTATGCACAATAAATATAACAGTGGGCAAGACACAATCTCTACTCGTAAGAAACTTTCCATTGAAATAGAAAAAAACAAAAGCCTAAGGATAAAATGATCACACACTCCAATGGCTGGGAAACAAGTCAACAAAAAGCTGAAATAGATGAGAAGGGTGATAAACCTGTAAATTAAAGGAAGATCAGAATTTAGCTGAGCACCAAAGGTAAGTACTAATCTTGCAAGTGTGAGTTCATGCGTTCAATGCCAGCACTGCCAAAATGGTCTGTTAATTAAATAATATTATGACTGGGGCTATGGCTTCATACTACAGCATGTGTCCTCACGTACAAGGCCAAAGGTTTGTTCCCCAACACAACAACAGCAACTAAAGTACTCTTGATATACAGAAATTAGCTATAAATTCAGAATCTCAACAATGCTGGGACACCAGATACATAAGCTTAAATGATAAAAGGCAAAGAATTTAGCATAAATCTGAGATTCAAGAGAGCCAAAGATCAGATGAGGTACTTGCTAAACCAGAGAGAAAGAAACTCTACATGAGTCTGTAGCATTAGACAAATACGTCTTCAAGAAAAATGAAGGAATTGAAATATAAAGAAATTGAAATCTAAGAAAAGGTGTGATGGAGACTAAACATTGCCAGACCTGGACCATCATCAATGATAATAACCTTGATTCTAAAGGAGAAACTAAAGTTCAAAACTATATGCAACAACTACAGACATCAGCATGAATGGGACAGAGGGAGATGGTGCAATGGAATATGATTCTTAGCTGACTGTCAATGAAAGAACCTGCAAAGAAGTCTTGTTACGACGAGATGAGTGTATTTCTGGTTGAAATTATAAACTTTTCTAGGATGGAGGTCAAACAACTAAAAAAAAAAAAGAACTATGTGCTTGTCCCAGAAAAGGGCACCAAGAACAAGAGTCTTAAGTTGGTTCATTTAGTTTAATATATATCTACATGATCATACATATTTTCTAAAAATCATTAATATTCATGATTGTGGCTGTTTTACCATGCGTTCTTATTTTCTTAAATTTTTAAACGTATTATAGTTTAGGTTGGAGCCATAGCACAGCGGGTAGGGTGTTTGCCTTGCACATGGCTGAAGCGAGTTCAATTCCTCCATCTCTCAGAGAGCCCAGCAAGCTACCAAGAGTATCCCGCCAGTACGGCAGAACTTGGCAAGCTCCCCATGGTGTATTTTGATATGACAAAAACAGTAACAACAAGTCTCACAATTTTTCATGAGACATTACTGGTGCCCGCTTGAGCAAATCAATGAACAACAAGACGACAGCACTACAGTGCTATTATAGTTTAGGTATGTCCTTACAGAAATGCTGACAGGATGGTTTTAGTGACAGGTTAACTTCACCTCACCACCACCGAAGTATCCATGACCTCCACCCATAGCCCCTTGTCACCTCCAGTCCATCTCCTCATTCCCTGCTCCCATTCCCTCTGCTTTTCTAGTGTTCTTCGTTTTATACTCAAAATCTAGGTTAATTATATTGTCTAAACCCTTGTTTTGTCACCCTATGTACCAAAGGTGAATAAGATCACCTGGATAATGTCCTTCTCCCTCTGGCCGATTGTGCTCAGCACAATACTGTCCATCTTTTCATCCGAGTTGCAGCAAACTGCATGATTCAATTTTTTCTCATAGATATATACACCAACACTAATTTAAATACTTCGAGATAATATAGAACTATATGCAACTGAGGGAAATAAGATCCGTGTATGTTGTACGTTGTGGGAGATCATCTCTCTGGCATAAATACTAAGGCTGGGATAGTCCCCTGGGTGAAACAATCTCAGACTTTTATGGAACAGGGCAGCAATCAGGGGCCCAGCAAAGAAAAGAATAAGACAAGGCAGCAAATGTGCAATCAAGAAAGAATAAAACAAGACTAGACTAGGGAACTGTCACGACTTTATGCTTTCAGAGTGTCGGCTGATTGACTATGTGAAATACTCCAGCCTCTGTTCTTAAGGCATCCATCCCATTAAATTTTGATGTGCTTATCAACTATCATTAATGTTTATGTCAACGTAAAGAACGGTTCGTGTGCTGGGAGTTAGGGTGAGGTAGCAATATTGGATTGAATAAACGGCCAGTCTGTGAGCTCACTCAAGGGACCCTAAGCTGAAACGGTTCTTCTGTAGTTGTCTCCTTCTCTGCAACCTGCTGGATGAAGGTAGAAGGTGGCAATCTTTCTTGTGTCAAATTGCCACAGTTTCCCACCGTATGTGTGTGTGATAATTATTTAAATTCTTCATATTGAAATAGTAAAGAATTTACATGCAACTGAGAAGAATATGCTGAGTTTTACTTTATGTCATGATATAAAACCTATTCTAGTGTCCATTATTGAGCATTAAAAAAATGAACTTTCTTTCAGGTGGATTTTTTTTAAATAAACCTATGTTGATGTTGATGGGTTTTTTGTTTCTTTAATGGTGTTTCTAACTTTGTTGGTATTTTGCCTAGTTGTTCTGTAAATTCTTATGGGATGGCTGTTAAAACAGCCAAGAATATTTAAGGATTTTTAAATTTCTCCTTCAGTTACATCAATGTTTGGTACATATATATTATATTTCACACTTAGGATTACTTGGTCTCAGTAGATGGTTACTCGCCATCATATGTTTCCTTCCTCATGAAGTATATCTGTACTTGCTTTATAACTCACTTTCTCTGAAATCCATATAGTCACTTCTTTATCACTGGCTTTATAATATGTTAGCCTACAACCTTCAGCGTGCATAGTTTTTTACAATAATACATGTTTTTTTTCTATTGCCTTCCTTTTAATCTGCGTGTATGTGTATAATGAGATGGGTCTTCTGCAGAGTCATTAAATCTCCCAGTCTCGGTCTTTTAATTGTAAACAGATGGGAGGAGGATTGCCTTGTACAGGCTAATCTGGGTTTGATCCCTGGCAAGCCATGTAGTCCCCTAAGCCTACCAAGAGTAATACATGAGCACAGAGCCAGGAGTAAGTCCTGATCACAACAGGGAGTGGCCCCAAAACAAAACAAAAATCATAAATAGACCATTCATACACGGAGTCATTATTAATTTATTAAAACGAGTTTATACTTTCTGCTTCCTATGTGTTCGCTCTGTTTTTCTTTTTATAATTTTCTGAAAACCTTTTACTTTTAAATTTTTATCATTAAAATGTTGATTCTAGGGGCTGGAGCAATAGCACAGCCGGTAGGGTGTTTGCCTTGCACGCAGCCGGCCTAGGTTCGATTCCCAGCATCTCATATGGTCCCCCAAGCACCGCCAGGAGTAATTCCTGAGTGCATGAACCAGGAGTAACATCTCCAGGTGCATCTACAGGTGTGACCCAAAAAGCAAAAAATAAATAAATAAAATAAAATAAAATGAACTCTTTATGTTGTGTGGAAAAGACATGAAAATTCATATTTAAAAAAATAAATAAAATGTTGATTCTATTTTATTTATATAAGGGCTGGAGAGATAGCACAGTGGTAGGGCGTTTGCCTTGGCCTGCAGCCAGCCAGGCAGAGCCAGGTTCGATTCCTCCACCCCTCTCAGAGAGCCCGGCAAGCTACCGAGAGTATCTAGCCTGCACGGCAAAGCCTGGCAAGCTACCCATGACATACTTAATATGCTAAGCACAGTAACAACAAGTCTCAAAATGGAAAGGTTACTGGGCCTGCTCGAGCAAATTGATGAACAACGGGGGGACAGTGACAGAGACAGTTTTATTTATATAAGTTCTGAATGGAACTCTCAGAATCTTCTGCCCCTGTGCCAGGCTGTCTTCACAGGGCCCCCTCAGAGGGGGCAGGTTGTATTTCCCTCCCTGCCCCAAGCAGAGTCCCGGCAGCCGAAAACCTCCAGAACTGAGCCACAGTCATGCTCAAGGCCACTATCCACATGTTCAGACAAGCCTCACCCATAAGAGAACCATCAGAGGAATCCAGGTATGCAGGACCTGTGGCTGAAATCTCCATGCCCACTCAGGTTGGGGTTGGGCCTCCTCCACCCAGGTCCCCAGTTTTCCAGTAGCATGGCAGTCACACCCACAAACTGCCTCTGGCGCCACGTAATCCCATCAATGATCAAGATCCAGAGACTATAAAACAAAGCTCTCGGAAGAGAGCAATACAGTTTTTCCTGGAGTGCCCCCAAAACCTCTGTCCCTCTCGGAGAGCCTGGTAAGCTGCTGAGAGTATCCTGCCCCAAGGACAGAGCCTGGCAAGCTACCCGTGGCATATTCGATATACCAAAAACAGTAACAATAATGGGTCTCATTCCCCTGACCCTGAAAGAGCCCCCAATACTGCAGTGTTGGGAAGAATGAGTAATAACATGACAGGGGATGAATGGAGACATTACTGGTGCCCACTCAAGCAATTCGACCAACATTGGGACAACCAGTGACAAGTAACAAGTGACATCCACCTCTATATGTTTTATAGCAATTAATCTAAGTAGTGCATTACATGCACATAATTGATTAAAGCCTACAGATAAAATCAAAATTCTGTTAGTTTGAATGAAATATCAAAATTTAACTGCTAGCTTTCTTTTTATTATTTTAATCCACTTAAATTTTCTTTTAGAGCTGTTACCGGCTGGATTCCACGGGATGTCAAAAGACCGCGTGGCCGCCCACCTACCAGATGGTCAGACTTCTTCATCAAGATCATGAACGATCAGTTTGAGGCTCTTCATGTTCCCAGAGCGAACAGATGCCATTGGGCTACACTAGCACACGACAGGGACAAATGGAGACGTTACTGGCGCCCGCTCAATCAAATCGACGGCTAACGGGAAGTTAAGTGATTAAGTGAATTTTCTTTTATTCTTTCATCTAAAATTTCATCTATTCTTTTGGAATAGCTCTGATGACAGCAAATTCTTACTTCTTCTGCAGTTAAGAATGTAAAAAGTGGGTGGATGTGGAGAATATCATGCTGAGAGAAGTTAGTCAGAAGAAGAGGGACAGATAAAAAATAATCTCACTCATTCTGGAATATTAAGAAACATAGTGAGGAAATATCAAATGCTGTAAGGCAACAGAAACAGAAATGGTCTTCAGTAGGAAGCTTACCATGGCTTGGGGATGGGAAGGGAAATAAGACATAGGACAAGGAGGGAAAATGCTGGGATAATGGTTGGAGGACACTTCGGTGGAGGTGTGTGCTGGAATCTTTTACGCCCGAGAACCTATCATTACATTTTAACCACTGTGCCTAAAATATTTACTATTATATTAATATTATTATTATTGGGCTGGAGCGATAGCACAGTGGTAGGGTGTTTGCCTTGCGCACAGTTGGCTTCGATTCCTCTACCCCTCTCAGAGTGCCCGGCAAGCTACCGAGAGTATCTTGCCCGCACGGCAGACTGGCAAGCTCCCCGTGACATATTCGATATGCCAAACACAGTAACAACAAGTCTCACGATGGAGACCTTACTGTGCCCGCTCGAGCAAATCAATGAACAATGGGAGGACAGTGACAGTGATGATGATGATGATGATGATTGAACCACAGTGAGATAAACAGTTACAAAGTTGTTCATGACTGGGTTTCAGTCATATAATGCTCCAACACCCATCCCTTCAGCAGTGTACATTTCCCACCACCGATTTCTGGAGTTTTCCCTCTTAAAAAAAATGCTACAGAGATATTACAATGCACAGGGTGCTCACCTTGGACACACCCGAGCAGGGCTGGCACCTAGAGCCCAAACCCCCAGGAGTGATCCCTGAATGCAGAGCCAGGAGTAAACAATTGGGCACTTCAGGGTAGAGCCAAGAAAATACAACAATAAATAAATATAAAAGTAATGTACAAATTACTATCTTATCACCCTTTAGAATGTTCTTATTCTTGTTTTGCAATGCCAGTTGGTTTGTTTTTCTCTTACCATTTAGTGGGAGAAACAAAAATAGAAAATTTAGCCTCATCTTCTCAGAAACTGGTCTTTTGTAAGGGTCTACTCAGTTGATTGCAAACACTAACAGAAGTCATTACTACATACACCTGTACCAAGAAAAAAACAAGACAGAGACTAGTCAAGGGGGCGGAGAGTAGGACAGCGGGCAGGGTGCTCGCCAAGCAGGGGATAGACCAGGGTTTGAGCCTCAGCATCCCATCTAGTCCCCAGAGCACCTTCAGGAGGAATTCCTGAGCATCACCAGGTGTGGCCCAAAAAACAAAAGAAAAGATAGAAACTATTCAAGTGGATGAGTAAACTGAAATGATCCAGGATTAGTAGGACAGAAAGGGTATCTGGAAAGATGAGTGTGCTTCAGGCTCATCTGCAGGGGGTAGCTACTGATCCAAGCGGAGCTCACAGAAAAATATTCCTTTCTGGAGAACTTAGAGAAGTGCTTAGTCTTGTAATGAATCAGGCAATTCAAACAAAAGCGCACATGAGAAAAAAATATATATATATAATATATATATATATTTGCTCGAGCGGGCCCAGTAACGTCTCCATTGGAGACTTTGTTGTTATTGTGTCTGGCATATATATATATATATATATATATATATATATATATATATATATATGCCTTCCAACAACACAGAAGGAGGTGATTCCAACATGGGAAGACTTTAGGGCCCTGACTAACAGTGCTGAAAAGGTATTGCCCAACATTAAAACAAAGAAAACTCCTGAAGCTTTCTTTTTAGCTATCAGATCTCAAATGAAACAATAAGTAAGTGCCTCTACTCAAAATCTAAGCTATTGGGCTTACCCTGCTAATTTACCTTTACTAAGGGGTGTGTGTCCTGATAGGACGAAGTGATACCTATTTAAAGTAAGGAAATGTTTTGGCTGCAAATATATCTATCTGGAGTATAAAAATTTTATTTTTATTATATTTCTTGGAAAAATTGTAGAGGATTAGTAGCAAACTTTTATATTACCCACTGATGGCACAGTGGGTAAGACATTTGCCTTGCATGCAGCCGACATGGCCGACCCGGGTTCGATTCCTCCACCCCTCTCAGAGAGCCCGACAAGCTACCGAGAGTATCTCCCCTGCACAGCAAAGCCTGGCAAGCTCTGTGTGATGTATTCAATATGCCAAAAACAGTAACAACAAGTCTCACAATTTGTTGTGAGACGTTACTGGTCCCCGCTCAAGCAAATCGATGAACAACAGGAGGACAGTGCTACAGTGCTATATATATATATATAAGTTTGGGTTCTCAATGTTACTTCACATTTGCAATTTCACAGGAGAGGGGTTTGCCTCCTTATTTTCTTAACTCATTTGATGCTAATAAAGAAAAATACTTGTGATATTTTGATGTTGGAGTCTACCATGTGTCTTCTTTACTCCATTTTTCCCTTCTTTTTAAATCTGAAATGTTTTTTTAATCATGATTTGCACACTGTTGATGGCAGGCTTTCATGCACACAACATTCCAACTCCACAGCCCCACCAGTGTCGCAGTGTCCAAGACGCCTCTCTGTAGCTCCAGCCCCCACCCCACACTCTAGGAAGGCTCAGCTCCGTAGTCTACTTCTCAGATTCTGTTCTCTTTTGCCCTTACTTAAGTGTTTCTTTATATTCACAAGCGAGAGAGACCATTTTACTCAATTTTATAAGGGCCCGCAGAACTCTGAAGTTCTCTAATGTTCTTTTGTGAGTTGTTAATTTTATTGTGAGTCTAATTTTATTATGAATCATCACTCAACTAAGAAAGTAGACATAAGGGCCCAAAGAAAATAAGAAAGCTGATATAATTAGTTCATCACAGGCCCAAACATGAACAAAGCACAGGTGTGACTTGCATTTATTACATTTCAAGTGACAGTCCCTTGATACATGAAATCTAGATATGAAATTAGATCAATAATACTGTTTTGAAGAAGATCATAAAATTATAAATGTAAAATCACCTTACTCTCATGAATCTGTCATTAATTTCCTGATATTATATAGAAATAAGAGTTAGGAAAAAGTAAAACCTGTATTTCAGTTCCACTTCAATTCCACTTCTATAAGGCCCAAAGCAATAGACAAACATCTTAAGGATATATGTCTTATATCAGAGTGTCATGTCCGAAATTTGGCACAAATATTTTTAAGTCATGAGGGTAGAATTAGAAGGAAAAGGCTGTCATTTTTAAAGTGTAGTGTTTCTAACTCCAAAATAAAATCGTTTTATTTCTCTTGAGGAACACTTTCTTCAGGGTCCTCAGTTACTTAAAGTGAAAAGCTTGTGAGTGCCCCTTCTACTTGAGGATAAAGCTAAAACAACAAATAATACAAAACCAGATGTTTCTCACACAGGGATGCTAGATTCTGTGTTGGGCAATACAACTAGTGTTGGATAAAGTACTATGCCCTGTTCCTGCAGATTTTCCTGTTACTCATGAGAATGTTTCTGTATGCTTTGGAGAAGAGAGATAGAGATAGAGAGAAATGTTTTTCTCTATGGACCGTGTGCTCGCTGAATATTCCTAAAGACAGGAGGGAAAAGGAGGCAGTGGGTGCTGCTGTTTTCTTCTGCATTGCTGATGGAAGTCTGAGGAATGTGACATGTGGACATTTGCTCAGGAAAATTATCTTCTACGTGTCACTATGAGCCGAGATTCAGGTTAGCTGATGATGACAGCTTCTGAATGGAGAGTAAAGGAATGTTCTCTTTGAAACCTGTGAAAGTGATAAGGAGGGGAAATCACACTGCTCCTGAGAGCAGTCAGAAGCCAGGACTCATCACTTCCTGAGAGGGTACAGGAGCTGGACACAGACACCAAACACCAATGGAACTACAGTTCAGCTAAAGGCAGGAAGATGCCTTTAAGGATAAGGAAACCCTCAGAATAATTAAGAGGCAGTGTAAGAAGAGCAAATCTCCTGGGATCCAGGCTCCTGCAGGTAAGGGTAACACAAAGCAGGAATATGCATTTGCAGCAGCCTTAATCTCCAGGGCAGTCAACACTGGCACCCATCTTTCCTGAAGGTCCAGCAGCCATGTTTATACTCATGCTTTGGGATTCAGGAGAACCTCCCAAGTGCTTGTTAAATAGTCAAGCCCAAGCTTCCAGTCCAGAGAGCATGATTCATGTTTCCCATTTTAACAGCTCTCGGATAATGCTGATGCAAGCAATCAAGACAACTCTTTAAGAAACAATGTCCTAAGAATTAAAACTCTTTTAGCAGTATTAATGGGAAAGCTATTGTTTGTTTTCCTTTTTCTTTTCTTTTTTTTAATTTTTATTAGTGAAACACCATGAGGTACAGTTGTAGACTTACAAATTTTTGTGCTTGGGTTTTAGTTATACAATGATCGAGTACCCATCCCTCCACCAGTGCCCATTCTCTACCACCACTGATCCCAGTATCCCTCCCATCCCTCCATCCCACCCTGCCTCTGTGGCAGGGCACTCCCTTTTGTTCTCTCGCTCCTTTTGGGTGCTGTGGTTTGCAAAAGAGGCACTGAGTGGCAATCATGTTTGGTCTATAGTCTACTTTCAGAATGCATCTCCCATCCTGTTTTCCCTTTTAAAAATAATTTCTCACATAAAATAATCCAATATACTTTAGGGTTTTAATTGATATCTTTGGCTATGAAGTACCAGACCAGTAAGGGCCATAACCCTCACTGGGAGGCCAGAGAGCTAGTACAGTGGGTTAGGGCTCTTACATTGCATGAAGCCAATTCTGTTCAATGTCCAGCACCACATAGGAACCTTGAGGACTGCCATGAGCCATTTCTGAGCACCGAGTTAGGAGTACAGTAAAGTGAAGTCCCAAAACAAAAAAACAAAAACACCCTTATTTTGGAGTAATTCTCTTGGATGTGTACACTAGAAGCAATTATCATAAATCCTTCTTAATAAAATACAGTATGATTAAATTTCATATTTTAACAAATCCTTCTTAATCAAATTCAGTGTATTTTAATTTTTAATCGACATGAATTTTATTTTGTTCTTTTGGCAAATTACATTCATTGAATGAATACCTACCTGGCACGAGAATTAAAACATATACAGAACATGAAGTTAATTTACATAAACAAATTTTAATACATATATTCCACAATTTATGATGGGGTCATATTTTGCTAAATCATCATAAGATTAAAATACTTTCAATAAAAATTGTATTTAATACATCTAAGCTTGATCACTTGACTTCCCATCAATTGTCGATTTGCTCGAGCAGGCACCAGTAACGTCTCCATTTGTCCCTGTTGTGTGTTAGTGTAGCCCAATGGCATCTGGTCTGTTCACTCTAGGATAACGAAGAGCCTTAAACTGATCATTCATGATCTTGATGAAGAAGTCTGACCATCTGGTAGGTGGGTGGTCACACGGTCTTTTGACATCCCGTTGAATCTAGGCGGTAACGGCTCTAGTCCAGCTGTCGTCTCTAAATCTCATTACGTGACCAGCCCATCTGATTTTTGATGCCTTGGCAAACGAGGCAGCATCCCTGATTCTTGATGGTCGACGGA
Source organism: Sorex fumeus (assembly GCF_029834395.1). NCBI lineage: Eukaryota > Metazoa > Chordata > Mammalia > Eulipotyphla > Soricidae > Sorex > Sorex fumeus. Next base: position 12,083,366 of record NW_026606059.1, on the reverse strand, counting down.
GGTCGGAACTCCGAATTCTTTCTCTCACTTGAGTGAAACGTGATATTCCAAGCATAGCTTTTTCAATTCCTCTTTGGGAGACCCTAATAGTATTCTCATCCTGTTTGCATAGGGCCCAGGTCTCTGAGGCATATGTTAATGCAGGAAGAACAATGGAATCAAAGAGAGGTGCCCAGAGCCAGAGGTTCTTCGTCCTCTTAGCTATTTCTTCGACGCTCTTGAAGGCGTTCCAAGCCACTCTATTCCTCCTGCACAGCTCAGGTGCCACGTCATTTTTCATGTTGACTTCTCGACCTAGGTACACATAGCTGTTGCATTCAGAGATGGTCGTTCCGTTGAGAGCGAATGGGGCATCAGGAACAAGGCTGTTTCTCATAAACATTGTCTTCGTAAGATTCAGCTCTAGTCCGACCATTCCAGACTCACAGTCAAAATTGGCCAGCATTTGTGCTGCTTGACTAATGTTTGGTGCTATTAAAACAATGTCATCAGCAAAGAGAAGGTGGTGTAGTTGCCGACCATCTATCTTCACTCCCATTCCTTCCCATTCCAGTCGTTGCATGATGTTCTCGAGGGTGGCACTGAAGAGTTTCGGTGAAATGGTATCACCCTGCTGAACCCCTCTCTTGACATCAATGATTACTTCTTTGTAGAATAGTGAGTTCCTGGTAGTGAATCCGTAATACAGCTCACAGAGGATCCTGATGTATTGAGTTTGAATGCCCTGATTGGCTAGGGCTTCAATGATCGCTTCCATCTCAACAGAATCAAAGGCCTTCTTTAAATCAATGAACGTTAGACATCTTGAACTCCCGAGAAACCTCAATGAGCTTGGTTATTGTGTGGATATGGTCGATGGTGCTGAATCCTTTGCGGAACCCTGCTTGCTCGCATGGTTGTCCTTCATCTAGTGTTCTGCCAATCCTATTCAGGATGACTCAAGTGAACAGTTTGTAGATGGCAGACAATAGGCAGATCAGGCGAGAGTTCCAATGTCGTGGATGTCTCCCTTCTTGCACAGTAGCAGTCCTGCTGGTTTTCCATTGGGTTGGAACCTTGAATTCAGACCAGTAGCATGTGAAGAGCCGAGCCAGCGTATTGATGAGTACTGACAGCAGATTCTTCAGGTGTTCAGGTCTGACCTTGTCTGGGCTGGGTGCTGTTCGTTTCTTTACTGATGAAATGGCGTGTTGGATTTCGGAAGGGAGAACATTGGGAACGACATATCCATCCTGTGGTGTTTCGGCAGGTGGACATGGCTATCGAAGAGATTTGAGTAGAAGTCACGGATAATCTTCTCCATTGCCCTTCTGGAAGATGTGATAGATCCATCAGGACGTTGGAGAGCAGTCATTTTGGTCTTGTAGTTGGCAAAGGACAGGTGGGCATTACAAATACTTTTCCCGGCTTCTGCCGCATCTACCAGAATTTCTGCTCTTCTCTCTTTGAGGTCTTCCTTGATCGCATCTCTGCACTGCTTTGTGAGCTCAGTCATTCGCTTGAGGTTGCCTGAGGCATGCGCCAAACCACGTTGGTGAATAAGCTCAAGAGTTTTCGAACACAGGCATTTTCTTGTGGCTATCTCTCTCTTGGCGTTCCTCACACAATCATGGAGGTGCTGAACCAGTCAATTGTATTCCTCATCAATGTTGTCAACAATGGCATCTTCCCATGTTGCCGTAATATTCCAAAGAGCTCCCAGTTGGTGGTAATTCTGGGAGTTCTCTTTTTAAACTTTGCAGCCCTTTCTCTCCACTCTGTGAAGTAGAATTTTGCACGAAGGAGATGGTGGTCCGATCCCGTTTGGAATTTTGGAACAACAGCGACATCAGTCAGGCAAAACTGTCGATTGAATATGAAGTGGTCAATTTCATTGTGGAATCGTCCACTAGGCGACTCCCATGTCCAACGTTTAGATTCAGCCTTCTGGAATCTTCAGTCACCATGGATGGTCTTGGTCGACATGATGAACTCAGACAGTCTCTCACCTTGTTCGTTCCATTCTAGGCCATGGGTCCCGATGTGAAGTTCTTCGGCTGATCTTCTCGGTTCTATCTTGGCATTAAAATCACCCACAATGATCTTGTAGAATGTGTGATCTTTATAGAACTTTTCCAGCTCCATGTAAAACTTCTCAATTTCTCCTTCATCATAATTGGATGTTGGTGCGTAGACAACGAAGATAGAAACTGCCGGCAGTGAGTCACATCTATTCAATTGTAAACGTCCGATTTGGGTTGTTAGGCATTCGAATGAATCAATGCTCATGGCCAAGTTTGTGTTGACAAGGACACCAACGCCTCCGACACCTCTTTTATCGCATGTTCCGAGGAACAATTCTTCTCCAGTGTCGAAAACGGCGTGATGAGTTTGGTGCCTTCTTGTCTCAGTCAGACCAATGATGTCATACTTGATCTTTTGCGCTTGTACCATCAGGTCCTAGATGGATGCAACTGATGCTAGCATACGTGCATCGAAAGTACAGACGATCATTTTTGTCTTCCTTTGTTGTGGCAGCCTAGTTCGGCCTTGAGATTTTATCGGCCTCTCCTTTCTCATCCTTCTCAATGCTGCCATATTGGGGACGCCTTCAGGGTCAGGGGAATGAGACCCATTGTAATTACTGGTTTTGGCATATCGAATACACAAAAGATAGCTTGTGAGTCTCTACCACGCGGGCTGAATACTCTCGGTAGCTTGCCAGGCTCTCCGAGAGGGATAGAGGCCTTTGACCTCTAAGCTACCAAGCATAATTCATCTTAGTATGTCCTGAACACTTCTATTAGAGTGAAATAACTTAGAAGAGAAAGACAATATGGCATGATTTTACTCAGATGTGGAAGATAAAAAAAATTATAAGGACAAAAATATCCATTACCAGAAGTAAAGTGGTAAAATAGATTAAAAAAGTAAACATTGTATGGTGAAGGATAGAAAATAGACTCAATGTAATATGTTTGCATGATAATTCTAATGCTGTTCGTGTAAAACTTACATAATAAACCAACGTGACTTTAATTTTTAAAAATACCTATGTTATCCTCAACTGGGTAAATTATCTAGTGAAAATCTACTTTAGAATAAGTAAAAAGTAAAGTAAAGGCCCTCCCATTGATCATCGATTTGCTCGAGCGGGCCCAGTAACGTCTCCATTGGAGACTTTGTTGTTACTGTGTCTGGCATATCAAATACTCTCGGTAGCTTGCCGGGCTCTCCGAGAGGGGCGGAGGAATCAAACTTGGGCCGGCCATGTTGGCTGCGTGCAAGGCAGACGCCCTACCCGCTGTGCTATCGCTCCAGCTAGAATAAATGGTTGAAAATTTGATGCACTTTATTGACTTTGTGCTGAAAACAAACATGGCATAATCTTGACTAAAGACAATAACCAAAACGACTTGCAGCACATTATACTGTAGAGGGTCAGCTGTTCAGCCTCATAAATGTGTAGCAAACTGCCAAGCAGCTCCAGAGTATTGTACATATATCATCAGCCAGGAAAAGGATCAAAATTCAAAAACTGAAGCATAAACTAAAGGTTTATCACTTTCATATCATTGTAAAGTCAAAACATTACATTCAAACCATCATAAGTTACAGATTGCCTTTGAAAAACTCAGTGAAAAATTCAATTAGTGAAACACGCATATCTGCAGGATGTTCTTGTAAATAAAAAATTTCTGATTCCCAAGAATTTAGAAGTAAATATTTTCTTAAATGAAAATGAGCAGAATACCCTCTCTTATTTGTTCCAATTAGAATTTGTTATTTATACTGTCCCAAAGTATTGCCATTTGTTACTTTTTTAATCTTACATTAAGATTGTATGCGTTATCTTATTCTACTGTACATACTCTCATAATTTATTTCGTTTCACTGTAATCCAGTATGTTTTACTGGATTTTTAAAATATATAATATTCAAATATTATTTTTTATTTGATTAGCTCAGCTAAGCCAAGTTAATTCAAGGAGGAGAGCATTCTTTTTAGATAAGGATATTTGAATCTCTACTTCAATACAATGATGTTCAAGTATTAAGAACTAGGTGTTTTTATTTTTTTAATCAATTTCCACAGTGGAAATATTTTAGATGATGTTTAGTCTGTTTCTTAATAGAGGAGTAAAAGTATTTCGAGGAATAATTAGTTTTTCATTTTAGAGTTCTCAATTACAATATTACAAAATAGTTTCTGAAATAAGCTTCTCTGTTCTGACTTGGTAGTGGGATACTTATCTATGAGCTTCCATAGAATTTGGTGAGCTCTCAGCTGTGAATACTAGACCAACATTTAAAAGGAACATTTAGCTAAACTTTAAATAAGTGGTTCACAAAATTGCTTAATACATGCTCTCAAGATTTATTTCCTTTCACTTTAATTAATAGCGCTACAAATTGTAAAACCCTGCCCCTATCATTAAAGTGATTACTGACTAATCAGATCATAGGAGTCATGTTGAATTGGGAGGAAAGGGGGATCATAATAAAGTTTCAATTTGGTACTAGACCAGCCACTGAAGGGCTAAATCAAAAGACAAAGTGGGTCATTCAAGCCAACTGCTCCTGGGTGCATTTAGAGCCTTGGGGAAGAACACAGCTAGTAGAAACCAGCGCCCAGGGCACAGGAAGAAAGCCTTGGCAAAATGATGGGTCATATTGACATCAACCTCTAGGAGGCTGTTCTCAGAACCATTTATCTTTCCAAACATCCTCGCCTTCAAAGTGCTATCTGACTTTGAAGGTAAAAGTACTCCCAGAAATTAATTCTTTGCCTTTCCTCCTTTATGAGGTCCCCTGAAGTTTTTGTTTGGCTTGTGTTCAGTGAAATCAGTGGAAGATATAAGAATATAAGAAACAAATGGCTGGAGTGATGATAGTACAGCGGGTAACTTGCTTGTCTCGAACACAGAGGAGCTGAGTTTGATCCCCTGCACCCCATGTGTTCCAGGAATCTGACAAGAGTGATTCCTGAGTGCAGATCCAGGAGAAAAACCTGAGCACTGGAGGGTGTGGCCTCCAAGAAGCAAAACAAACAGAAAAAAGAAAATGGATATATTTTTGTCTGTTTGTTTTGGTCTCAGGACACACCTGGTGGTGGTCAGGGATCAGTGCAAGGGACACTGAATGTGGTGCCAGGATCAGTCAGGGTTGGTCAGATACTAAGCAAGTGTCTTAACAGTGTACTGCACTCCTCAAGAAGTCAAGATTGAAAGAAAGCAGAACATCAGAGATCAGAAGGTCAGATTGGGTAGGAAATTTCTTTGAGAAAAGGAGGGGAAGGGGAAGGAAGCCTGGGAATGGGTATCCTTAAGAAGGATGCATGGAAAAACTCTTTTTCTGATCCCTTCGCTGTGAAGATGGATGAGCACTCTGCGGGAGCTTAAGGTATGCAAGAAGATAAAAGGCCCAGGAAAGAGCAGGGAGTTTGAAAGCCTAATTTCCTATAAGCTTATCTTTCCTATAAGAGTCAAGTTGACTGCAAGTTTCAGGCCCATCTTCGCTCTTCCTCAGGAATTTTTCCCAGGCCAATCCAGCCTATTTCCTCTTGTCCCTATGTAGTGACATCACTGTCTTTCCAGCCCGCATAGATGCAGCTTGAAATACCTTACATTGTTGAAGTCATACTCTATCCAGCGCCTGAGAAATCTTTCTTTTTTTTTTTTAAGTTTGTATAAAATCTAACAGTTTGAGTTCTGATTAGAATCTGGAGAAGTAACTCCGTGATGAAAGCATGAAAGAGTGATGTATTCAGTATTTCATAAATTTTCTCTTAAATACTCTTCGGATTTTGCTTGCAGTAAGAAAATAAAAACAACGAGTGGAATAACAGATATTAGTCACATTTTGCACATAATATTCATACCACACATGAAAATTCCACTGATGTGCTGGGGAAAATTCATATCTGAAAATATTTTAAAATTCAGTTTCAAAACAATCCAAGGCAATTATGAACCAAGTCTGTATGACAAGTAACTGTATTATTTTATCTTAAAGAACAGACTGTGTATTCAGATTCAAACAGAAATTATCAAATAAATAAGTTTTTTAAAATAAAAACTACTGTGTGGCGAATATGTCTTTGAATTAGTCGAATATGACAACAGGACAATTACACAGGTTCCATCTTTGCTTCTACCTGAAAACAATTGCATCATAGGATTATCAATAAGATTATCATCTCTTTACATCTCTTTTTTTAAAAAACCCTCCCATAGCATTTCCTCCCCATCTTTTCTTATCTCTGTCAACTTTTCTGATCTTCCATATTTCATTGTCTGTACCAGGAGTTAGAGACTGTTTCGCCCTTGCTTCTTTTCTAACTTTAATTTTCTATATGATATACATGTGCTTGGTTCAAAATGTCACCTCTTATACCGATGAGTATATGATCCAGTTCTGGACAATCAGCTCGAACCTTAAGTCAGCTGAGTGAGTCTTAGAAAAACTTGTTTTGATCAAAATGCTAGAAGCACCATTTTATCTTTAAGTTTCCTCCCCTTAAAAAGAAAACCTGAATCTAAGATGCAATGTTTAAAGGTTAACTGTCTATTTGCTGAACATGTAGAAGCCTGTGAAATAGTTTAGGAAACAAAGCATTTAATTATATTGGGAGGAAAAGGAAAGTTCTATAATAATAGTAGTAGAAAAAACAGAATACACATAAATAATGCAAAACACATTGACTATAAAATGTTAGGACATGCAAAATTATTCTGGTTTAATTCATCAATGACTAGGAATATTTGACATGAAAACTGTAAACACGTAAATACCCTAATTCATACATAAATATTTTAGAGCTACAAAAATATTTTAAATAGTTCACACAGAAAAATTGTAAAATTGTTGCTAGAAATTATAAGTAGTAATAACCAAAAGGAGATAGAATTGTGAAAAAATTTGATATCAATGCCTATTTTAAGTGAATTAAAATTTTTGTTTAAAGATCAAAATAAATCAGTGGGACAGAACATAATGTATGTTAAAGACTCAGAAATATCCTTTAACACACTACAATCCAGCATGTATTGATACATATTTCCAATCAATAAAAAAAATGAATTAGTCAATAAACGGTACATTGATAAGTGACTAAAAATGTGGTTTTTAGCAATACAAACAAGATGATATGGGTATGAATATTTATGCTAAATTTTTTAATCATACATTAATAACATTAAGACAAAAGCAGGAACACACATTCAGCACAAAAGCTTAAAATATTCACAAATTTTTCAAGGAATTTTGTTTTGTTGCGTTTATTGTTTATTACTTTCATTTTTCATATTACATATTTGCCTTAATCAAACAGCTTTTTTCATATTTCATTACAAATATTTCATTTCTGGTGTTTTAAAATAAATGATTCTTATCTAGCACTCTTTTCATTAAATATTGGGGGTCTATATACCTTTCCCCTTGGTTCTAAGCATTCTTGCATCTTGAGTCTAACCAACACAAATCCATAAACAAAATTTCTTACCCAGATTCATCAAGGACAGTAAAATCTTTACCTTATTTGCCTGAGTTTGTTTTCACTGGAGCCCTAAGAAATGAACTACGTGGCAGAGACACAACACAGGATAAGGCATGTTTCTTGCACAACAGAAGAAATAGTAATTAAAATATTGGAGGAAGCTCTCACTTTTAGACATAGGAGAAAAGTGAAGAGTTTCTTACAATGAACACTTGGTAAATGATAAAAATTGTGCTCAGGGCTCAGATAGAGAAGGGAGCACCAAATAAAGGGTGTTGGGAGGATCCTCCCAGGATGGGAGAAGTATGCTGAAAGTAGACTATAGACCAAACATGATTGTCACTCAATGCCTCTTTTACAAACCATAACACCCAAAAGGAGAGAGAGAACAAAAAGGAATGCCCTGCCACAGAGGGGGTGGGTTGGGGAGGTTGGAGGGTGGGAGGGATACTGAGACCCGTGGTGGTGGAAAATGGCCACTGGTATTTGATCATTGTATAATTGAAATCCCGGGAGAGAACAAGGCAGAGTCTCCTACCCTGTGCCTGACTGTCTCCACCAGGGCCCAACAGCTGAAGAACTCCGGACTCCAGCCAAGGCCATGCTGGGACCACTCTCCACACACTTGGATGAGCCTCACGCATAAAAGAACTGGCAGAGGAACCCAGGTGTGTGAGACCCGGGTCTAAGATCTTATCTTATCATCTTATCATCTTATCATCTCATTCCTACTTTGGACAAACTGGCAGGCTACCGAATGTAACCTGGCCACACGGCAGAGTCTGGCAAACTCCCCGTGGTATACCCAATATGCCAAATACCAGTAACAATGATGGGTCTCATTCTCCTAACCCTGAAAGAGCCTTGAATATGGCACTTAAAAAAAAAAAATCTCAGGGCTAGGACGAAGGAGACGTTACTAGGGCCTGCTCGAGGCAATCGACGAACAACAGGATGGTCGTGATTGTGATCGTGATAATTGAAATCCAAGTACAAAAATTTGTAAGTCTACAACTGTACCTCATGGTGTTTCACTAATAAAAATTTTAAAAAATATTATATTCAGGGGGCAGGACAAATAGTACCAAGGTAAGGCATTTGTCTTGCCCAAGGCAGGCTTGGGTTCAATCCCTAGCATCCCATATGGTCCTGTGAGGATTAATCCCTGAGCGCAGAGCAGAGTAAGCCTTGAGCTCAGCCAGTGTGGCCCCAAAACAAGAAATTTTATTATAATCCAACAGAATTATAATATCCAATATCTTATATATTCATTATGTCTTTGTATCTGTGGCATCAGAGATTCCTTACCAACTTAATTTTTAAAAGTTAATCAGCTTAATAAATGTTTGGGGGATTTAGAAAAGTAAATTAGATATTTACAATTGTTATAACAAAAGCCAAACTTGCAAAATTATATCATTCATCAAAGAGGTCAAAAGCATAATTTCAAACATAAGTGCTGATCATGACATAAAGTTGATAGGGTATTACCAGAGGTTCAACAAAATTTAGATTGCACATGTTTCACATAAAATTGTATCTACATGGGATGTTCTTCCCAGATTGCAGAAAGTGATACAAGTATTCTGACTATACATTCAAGGATGTGGCTGAAACATTACCAGTTATTTTGCTATTCATTTATCCCAAGAAAATGAAGTCTAGGCAATGTCATAACAGTTCATGCTACCTTATATCAAATTTTAGCAAGAAAAAGTTAATGTGTGAATATTTCTAATCTTTCTCCAAATTCAGCTACTAAAAAGATTTCTGAATAGCCCATTTTGGTCTCTTTTTGTCCTCACTCATACTTTACTCTAAAGATCAACTCTTTCTGGTTTGGCAAACACAGCTTCATAAAAACAAAAATGATCAGAAAGAACGTAGCTCTAGAGTTAGGGATGATAGGACATTTAGGAATTTTGGAGCTACTGTATGTAAGGTGTATGTGGATAAATCATAGTTAATCTTATAAGTGTTATTATCATGTACCCATTCTTCCCACTCTTAATCCTGTCACAATTTTTAGAAAATCAAGTAAAGCACTCTGAATCTGGAGAACTGTGAAATCTTTCTCTAAGGATTACATGTCGTTAGAATAAATTCCAGAGGGTTTACATATTCATGATGAGGTAAGATTTCTTGGGATAGAATATACCCTGGAAGACTTCTGAGGAAACAGTGCTACGTTATGAAAAGAAAACCATGACAGGGGTTCACATGAACATAAAGATGACAGCCTGTGACCCACAGAGTATGTAACATTACTATGCTCCTCTGGTAATAATAACGATCACAATCACGACCATCCTGTTATTTGTCGATTGCCTCAAGCAGGCCCCAGCAACGTCTCCTTCATCCTAGCCCTGAGATTTTTTAAAAAGTGCCATATTCAAGGCTCTTTCAGGGTTAGGAGAATGAGACCCATCATTGTTACTGCTATTTGGCATATTGGGTACGCCAGACTCTGCCGTGTGGGCATGGTAAATTTGGTAGCCTGCCAGTTTGTCCAAAGTAGGAATGAGATAATAAGATGTCTTCCGGGAGCTGGGTTTTATAGTCTCTGGGTCCTGGCCGTTGATGGGATTACAGGGCGCCAGGTGGCCAGTTGGTGGGTGTGACCCCTGCCTACTGGAATATGGAGGATCTGGGTAGAGGATGCTCAGCCCCAATCCGAGCAAGCTTGGAAATCTCAGCTCCGGGACCTGCATTCCTTTGTTCCTCTGCTGGTACAATCATGGTGTGGAGAGTGGTCTCAGCATGGTGGTGTCTAGTTCTGGAGGTCTTCGGCTGCCGGAGCCCTGGTCTGGTCGGGGAGGGAAACTCAACCCGCTCCCCTCCAAGGGGCCCTGGTGGGGACAGCCAGACACGGGGACAGGAGACTCTGTGCTGTTCTCTTCTGGGAGCTGGGTTTTATAGTCTCTGAGTCTTGGCTGTTGAAGGGATTACATGGCGCCAGGGGGCCAGTTGGTGGGTGTGACCCCTGCCTACTGGAATATGGAGGATCTGAGTGGAGAATGCTCAGCCCCGATTCGAGCAGGCTTGGAGATCTCAGCTCCGGGACCTGCATGCCTTTGTTCCTCTGCTGGTACGTTCATGCATGTGGAGAGTGGTATCAGCATGGTGGTGTCTGGTTCTGGAGGTCTTCGGCTGCCGGAGCCCTGGTCGGGGCGGGGAGGGAAACTCAACCCGCTCCCCTCCAAGGGGCCCCGGCGAGGACAGCCAGGCACAGGGGCAGGAGACTCTGCCTGGTAATAATAACGACAAAGCAAAATTGCACAGGATTTCAAACTGTCTGAAATAGTTGTTACATTTACGTTATTTCTATGCCATTTTATCACTGAAACCTTTTGTGAATGAAAGTAATGTTTTCCTTAGAAACATAATTAATGAAATTGAGCTTCCATTTGACCCAGCAATACCACTCCTGGGAATACACCCCAGAGAAGCAAAAAGGTACAGTCGAAATGACATCTGCACTTGACATCTGTATATTCATTGCTGCACTGTTTACAATAGCCAAAATCTGGAAAAAGTCCAAGTGCCCGAGAACAGATGACTGGTTAAAGAAACCTTGGTATATCTACACAGTGGAATACTATGCAGCTGTTAGAAAAGATGAAGTCAAGAAATTTGCATCCAAGTGGTTCTACATGGAAAGTATCATGCTAAGATGCTAAGTGAAATGAGTCACAAAAAGAGGTACAGACATAGAAATATTGCACTCATCTGTGGAATATAAAGTTACAGAATGAGAGACAAACACCCGAAAATAGTTGAGATTAGTACCAGGAGGTTTGCTACACAGCTTGGAAGACAGCAGCACATGCTGGGGGGAAAGGCAGCTCAGAAAGAGAAGGGAGCACCAAGTAAAGGGTGTTTGGAAGATGAGCTTGGTATAGGAGAGGCGTGCTGAAAGTACACTATAGTCTGAATACGATGACCATTCACTACCCCTTTTGCAAACCACAACAACTTAAAGGAAAGAGAGAACAAAAGGGAATGCCCTGCCCACAGAGGCGGGGTGGGTGGGTGGGGTATCTGGGGCGATGGGAAGGTTACTGGGATCATTGGTGGTAGAGAATGGTGGACACTGGTGGAGGGATGGGTACTTGATCTTTGTACAACTGAAAACCAAGCACGAAAGTTTGTAAGTCTACAACTGTACCTCATGGTGTTCCACTAATAAAAATTAAAAATAAATAAATAAATAAAGTGTGTGTAATTTTCTAATAATTAATGATTGACCAAATAATATTTGAAGCTTATAAACTATTTCGTATAACTTTTTATATTATTAATAATATGAACACCAACGTTGGTGTTATTAACAATCACATACAATATGTTTCTTAGTAATATTGCTATTAGTATTATTGAAAGTTATAGGGCGTTCGCCTTACAAGCGGCCAACATGGCCGACCCGAGTTCGATTCCTCTGCCCCTCTCAGAGAGCCCGGCAAGCTACCGAGAGTATTCAATATGCCAGACACAGTAACAACAAAGTCTCCAATGGAGACGTTACTGGGCCCGCTCGAGCAAATCGACGATCAACGGGAGGGCCTTTACCTATTACTTATGATGGACTGGAGCGATAACACAGTGGGTAGGGCATTTGCCTTGCATGCAGCCAACCTGGGTTCAATTTCTCCATCCCTCTTGAAGAACCCAGCAAGCTACGGAAAGTATCCCGCCCGCCCTCATGGCAGAACCTGCCAAGCTCCCCGTGGTGTATTCGATATGCCAAAAACAGTAACAAGTCTCACAATGAAGACATTACTGGTGCCCACTTGAGCAAATCGATTAACAATGAGAGAACAGTGGATAGTGGGTTGTTTTTTTTATGATTTTGGCATACAAATATCCTATATCCTTCCACTACTGTCCTCATGTCGCTTCCCATCCATTGCCTCCCCTAAGAGCCTCAGTTTTGTTGTCATAATCTGTTTGATTTCACTAAGCATTGTCTAACTCCTTTGCTTTTTTGCTTTACACACCAGGAGTGAGACCATTTGGTGATGATCTTTCTATTCCTGAGTTATTCTGCTTAAGATGACATTCTCTAGTTCTACTCATGTTGGAGCAAAAAGTAAGATTCCATCTTTCCTTGCAGCTGAGGAGTGTACCACTGTAAAGAAACATCACAACTTCCTTATCTGTTGCTTGATAGTTGAGTTGCTTCCTAATCTTGGCTAGGGTAAATAAGGCCACATGAACATATGTATGCATGCATATTTTTAATTCATGTTTTTATCTTTGTATCAATAGATAGGGCTGAAATTTATGGATTTTACAATAGTTCTAAGTTTAATTGTCTGAGAATTCTTCATGCACTATTTTTTTTATAAGTTTCAGTCAAAATTCTTATCCCCAACAACAGTCATGAGCATTTTCCTCTCCCTCGGGTTTGGAATCTCTCTAGCATGAAGTGGTAACGTGTTGTTTGGACTTGCATTTCCCAGATGATCAATGATAATAAGCAGCCTGGTATCTGTTTACCAGCTGTAAATCTTCTTGGCGTTTTACTTAGACTTTTTTGATGATGTTGTTTTATTTGTTGTTGTTCAGTTTTGTGATTATATTATATATCTGGATGTTGGTGATTTTTCAGATGGATGGTGTGCAAATACAAATATTTTCTGCCTTCCAATGGAATTTTTTTTAATTTTAGCAGCAGATCCTTTGACAGTGCAGAAGGTTTTAGTTTGATATATTCTCAATTGTTTATTTTCACCTTTCATTTCCTTACAAATGGTGTTGAGTCACTGAAGACACTTCTGATGCAAATATCATGGGGTGTTTTTCCACTTTATGGTTCCTGCTCTGACATCCAATGCTTCAATCCACTTTGAATTAATTTTTGTATGTGGTATGTGGTTAACGTGTTTTAGCAGCACTATTTGTGTTGAAGAAGCTTCCCTTCCTGCACTTTAAGCTCTTGGCTCATATTTTTATAAATTAACTGTCCTTGAATCTGAGGATTTACTTCCAGGCTCTCATTTGGATCCCATTAGAATCCTCAGTGTCTAAGAGGCACTTTCTTGCAGGAACACTGTTTCTACTACTATAACTTTAGAGCATAATTTAAAGTTAGAAAATGCAATGCCTCTCATGGATTTTTTTCTCAGAATTTTTTTTGCTTGAAGTGTTTTATATTTCCATACAAAGTTGACAAATATTTTATCTATGTCTTTGAAGTGTGTCATTAAATTTTGTTAAGAATTGCACTGAATATTTATAATACTTTGAGCAGGATGGTCATTTTAGCTATGTTAATTTGTCCAATCTAGAAACAGGAAATATTTTCTTTTTCTTATGTATTTAGTTCTTTTAGTAATGACAGAGTATTAATACATAAGTAATTAAAGCTTCTCTTTTTTGGAGGGTGGAGGGAGAGGCATACCCAGAAGTGCTCATGGCTTACTCTAGACTTTGATTCAGGAATCAATAGTGATTTCAGGAATCACTCCTGTCAGGACTTGGGACACTAGACATGGTACAGGGGATGGGACATGGGTCCCTCAGGTACAAGGAAAGTGTGCTGCCCATTGTACTTTCTCTCCAGCACCATGACTTTTTCTAATTTTTATAAAATCTTCATTGCAGTTGTTAGCTATTAGATACATTGTAAGTACTGATAGCCTTAAGATACAGATAAAGCAAGATTCGAAGTAAAGCACTTTGTTCAAAATCAAAAAGGCAGATATCAAGCAATAAAGTTGATGATGTGAATCCAGATCACCTGAACCTAGTTACTGTTACATCCCCATTGCTGCAATAAGACTATTTCGTATAAAATGCCCTATTGCAAAAGCGTATCCATATTAGAATTTCTAACCAAGTGATTCAAATAAAAGGAAGAGCCCCCACTATAAGTACACTCACACATAATCGCTGTAATGTCCCCAAGGGCAAAAGCAATGCTATTTACTCTGTACTGAGAAAATACGAAACTCCAGACACAGATCAGGAGTTATGGCTTTAAGAAAGTAAATTAGAAAATAGCTTATTTACTCGGGTCTGCTTCTGTGCTCCAACCCCTCTACCTAGTCTGTTAGCTTAATTTCTTCTAATTTCTGGTTCATTTCTTCCAGGAAGCTTTCCCTCATGCTTAGCCCCACCCCAAGCTAAGGTAGAGGTCCCACCTCAGTACTTCCACAACGTGTTTTACACATCTTCATCAGAGCCCTTACGTGCATAAGAGTAAGAACTCAGTGATGGGATTCTGTCTCATTTGCTGTCATGATCCTTGCACCTGGATGAATGGTAGGGCTGGCTGGAGCAATAGCACAGCGGGTAGGGCGTTCGCCTTACAAGCGGCCAACATGGCCGACCTGAGTTCGATTCCTCCGGCCCTCTCGGAGAGCCCGGCAAGCTACCGAGAGTATTCGATATGCCAGACACAGTAACAACAAAGTCTCCAATGGAGACGTTACTGGGCCCGCTCGAGCAAATCGACGATCAACGGGAGGGATGAATGGTAGGCATTTTTAAAAGGTGCTCACTAACTATGTGTAGAATTAATCAATAGTGCCTTTCATTGACTAAATCTGGGTCACCAGGTATACAAAAGCTGCAAGAGCAGACATTCTCTTGGGCCCGTGAACATAGGCTCTGGTAGAGATTCTGGTCTGTACTAACATTTCACATAGAGTTCTGACCAATTTAGAACTAACCAATCATCATCTGTGGTTACTCATTCATACATTCCTAATCAGACTCTTACAAGAAATATTTTTACCAGCACTTTTGATATATGAGGCAACGTAGTCACAGAACACATAAAGTTAACAAGAACCATCACATATATAGAAAAAAGCAGGCTATAAATATGGCCCAGGCATTCTGGCTCCATAATCTATACTCTTGACCAATACAATCTATAGGATGAATGTCTGAAAAAGTAAAAATACAGCCATACATTCAATAATAAAGGACTATTGTAGTGCTACCAACACAGGTGACAGGGTAACTGACACACCCTCCTCGTGATGGAAGCCTTCATAAAACAGTAAGAATTGAATTCAGCATCAAAAGTTTAGCATGCAGTGAACAGACATATTCAGGAGGACTATCTTTCATATTATTTACCGGCAACATTAGAAATCTAGTATAAACTTGAAGTCCAAGCAGTTTTTCTATTTAGTAACAATATTCACATCACTGAACGTTTTTCAGTTCTTTGATCATGTCTACTATGAAAAACAAATTATGAGTTGTTAGAGCTCTATTTGAACAAAACAAAACAAAACTCATATACATTTAATGGCTTTGAAGATGTGTAAAAGTAAACTTCACTCTTTTTTTTCTATTTTCTTTGATAAAGACAGATTTTGAGAAACATAGGCTTTGATCCTCATGAGTTACACTGTTTTTTTGCTGATTTTCACTAAGTGAACTAAAACTCAGCTGGAAAGCATGAAGTAATTTCTCTTCTCTTCTTCATAAGATGTGCATTGGAGGTGCTTGATATTGTTCAACGATCACTCCTGGAACCATCAATTCATCTTACAAGGTTCACACCTGGCTTTGCCAAGCTTCCATTCGAGACCATGGCCAGATCTCTAAGAAGTCATGAGCAGGGGACTGTTGGAAAGGGGTGTGATCATACATTCATTCCCTCACTACTTACTTAAGATAGTCAACTAATTAAAACAATACATTGCATTGCTAAATATCAAGTAGAGTGCAATGTGTTCAGATAGTGTGACCCGGAAATGGAAGTCAGAGGGATGAGTGGACAGAAGCTAAAGATGCCACAGCAGCGTTAGGGATCATGTTCCTCAAATTCCCACCAGAGCTTGGAACTAACCCAGCTGATGGTACTCCTGCACTGCTCTCCCAAGCTCAAGCAAGTATGGCTTGGCCTGCAAGTATATGGCTGCTGTGCTCACAAATACACCAGGAAACAAATGTGAGAAACATTTGCAAGGACAAGACACAACAGGGACCTTCAGAGAAGTGAACTCTATATGGTTGAAAGTCAGGACTAAGTCAACAAAGAAATTTCACTTGATTTTTTCCCAGTTTCTGGATCATCGGAGGAGGAAATAATAGTCTTGGCTTCCTAAATCTGAAATACTTGTTCTTTCTTGACTGTGGTGAATATTTCTGAGATAAAAATTTCAATTAATTCCCCATGAAACAAAGCTACTACATCTTGCTTGACATCCTAAAAGAGAGATTTTATCCCTCACTGTATTCCACTACATATATGTATGTATATATGTATATATATAGTGTGTGTGAAGTGAGATCATACATTTATTCCCTCACTATTTACTTAAGATAGCCAACTAATTAAAACAAAACATTGCATTACTAAACATCAAGTAAGCATAAGCACTCTTGTCTTCCTGCTGTTGAAAAATCTTTAGCAAAAAATATGATCAGTCTTGAAAAAACTGTTTAGGGGTCAGAGAGATAGTACAGTGGTTAAGGTGCTTGCTTTGCTCTCAAATCAGTCAGGGTTCAATTCTCAGCACTGAAGATTATCCCTGAGCACTGCCAGGAATAAGCCCTGAGCACTTCTGGGTATGACACCAAAAACCTAAAAGTAGTTTAACTAAATAAGCAGATTCTTTTTCAATTGTTAGGACTTCAAATATTATCTCTGATGATAGCAAGAAATCCAATTGTTCCTTTAGAATTAAAAAATTCAGTGTCTGACATTGTAGTTTTCATCCTTAATAAGATGCAGGCTCAAATAGAGCTCTAACAACTCATAATTAACTTTCTAAAATCTCAGATACATTTCAAAACCAGAGAGATAGTACAGCAGGTGGGTCACTTGCCTTGCATGCAGTTGACCCAGGTTTGATCCCTGGCATCCCTTATGTTCCCCCAAGCCCTCCAGGAGTGGTTCCTGAGTATAGATCCAGAAGTAACCCCTGAGAACCACTGTTTTGGCCAAAAAAAAAAATAACAATATTAGGATACATGTGACTTGGATTCTGATTCCATTAAGAATATAAATTATTTTAAATAAACCCACGCAAAACAGTGGCAAATATTATGTATTGAGATTCCAGTAAGAATAAAGCAAAATAAAATTCTATCACTTAGAGGAGCACAAAATGCTCCAAGTTTTAGTGTATTCAGAAAGAAATTTTAAAATTCAAATATGTAAGGTTGCATTGGTATTCCATTGACTTTAGGCAAGCTGGCCTTGGTTATAATGGATAGAAGAAAAATTTTAAACTATATCTTTACATAGTCTTCAGAAACCAGAACTTGTCTATTCATAGTCCTTATTTATTTTTTTTAAAAATTAACTTTCTTAGGTAATATTGGTTTCCGAGATTATGTCTGCTTTAGGGGTTCAATTTCACAACTTTTCTAACCATATATTACCACACCATACTCAAGCCCCAAATTATCAATATCCTTCAAAACATCACATTGCACTCTCTCCACCTGTTAATCACCAACCCTCTCCCCTCCCCGCACTGGGACCCCAGTTCTGTGGTCTGAATCAGAGTTTGTGATTGAATCAGAGGCCTTTGCTTTGGCCTCCCATTGCTTTGCTTTCCTAGATTCTGTATATGAGTGAGGCTGGTAACTATTTGCCATTTTCCTTCTGACTACTCATTTCATATGACCCCTTCAGTTCCAAGCAGATATTTTGTATAAAAGTTACCATTCAATAGCACAGTCGGTAGGGCATTTGCCTTGCATGTAGCCAACCCGAGTTTGAGTCCCAGCATCCCATATGGTCCCCTGAGCACTGCCAGGGGTAATTCCTGAGTGCAGAGCCAGGAGTAATCCCTGTGCATTGCCAGGTGTGACCCAAAAAGCTAAAAAAAAAAAAGTTACCATTCAGTAAATTTGCAATTCTAGCATCTTAAAGTCCATCCTGGAGTCTATTTATCAGTTTCAAACATCTTTTTTACAAAAAATAAAATCACTGAAATAACAAACATCATATACAAGTTCAGTAAGCACCATTTGTAAATAATATTTAAGTGCAATTTCCATCCCTCAAAGCGTTTTTATTAATTTATATTTATTTGTATTTCAGCAATTAAAATGAATAAATTCTAATTTTAAGAGTTGCCCTGACATGAAAGTAAAACTGCACAATTTTATTAATTGAAAAATTTTAAGAAACATATATTATTACCAGTAAAATAAAATTTTACTTCCCTCCAAAAATGTTAGATTTAAGAAAGTAGACGATTCTATAATCTCAATGATTCGTCCAATACCAAAATTAAAAAATTTGACAAATACATAGAAAAGAAATTCCAATGGTACACATTATTTTTTGTTTTTATTTCTTTATAATTTTACAAACATTTAAACTACAGTATCTAGACTTCTGAAAATGGTGGAATAGACACAGACAAAAAATTGTCTCCCTCCTAAAATATAACTGGGGGGGGGGGGGGAACTAGTACAGACAGTTGGTGCCTGCGTTGCACACAGTCAACCAGGGTTCAGTTTCTAGCACTGTATGTGGTCCTTTCCCCCGACCCTCTGCCCTGACCCAGTACTGCCAGGAATGATCCCTGAGCACAGGAGCACAGAGCCAGGATAGCAAGCCCTGAGCATAGCCAGGTACGGCTCCTGATCCAAAATAAATAAATAAATAAATAGAAATAAAAAACAACCAGAAATAAAACTACAGATTGCCGAATAAGCCTCCTCAGCTAACACCATGATTTGCTTGAGAAACACTTGCGTATCTCAAGGTGGGTGGTCAGAGTATGGAGTTGGAGGTAGAAGGGGTGTAGCAGACCGGTCAGTTGACAAAGAAACCTTGTGGCAGAACCTGCTATTTCTGTTGGCTGACTTCACCCTGCTGGGCGCATAAATAATACCACATAAAATCCATCCCATTGATTCTCTGTTTACAAGTTTCACATCGATACATCCACAGGCTCAGAGTGAAAGGCTGGAGTAAGATGTCCTAAACCAATAACGCAGACAAATATCAGAGGCTGCTATCCTCATTTATAATGAAACGTTCAACCCCAGAACATAGCAAGAGAAAAGGATGGTTATTACATATCTATCAAGGAATCAACATAGTAAGAAGACATAATTGTCATCATTATAAATGCGCCAGACTTGGAGACATTCAAATAGACAAAGCCACTATTGTCAATTATTAAGGGATGCAATGACAGCAACACAATAATTGTTGGGTATCACAATAAATCACTGTGATGATCAGATCATCCAGTCCAAAGAAAAATATTAAGAAGAAAATTATGCCATTAGATGAAATCACTGTGGAAATACTTAATTGGTATATGCGGGAACCTCTTCTAAAGTACACATAAAACATTTCTCAGTAATATGTCATGTGTTATAACACAAAAGAAGTCTTAATAAATATGTAAGTAAAAAAGTCACATCAACCATTTTTATGACTACAATGGTATTAGCGTAGAATCAATAAAAATAAACTGGATAAATTTCAAATGTTAGAACTAAATTATATAATTATGAGCAATACTTGTGTCAATGAAGAAAATGACAAAGAAATTTTTTTTAAATTATCTGGATAAATGTCTATGTCTAAGTCACAAAGCCAATAACTCTGTAAGCATGAGATCTAAATTACAACAACCAAACTTAAGAATGTGCCTGTCCTAAAAGACACATGAGAAAATGCTCTACATCATTAATCATCAGGGAGATGCAGATGAAAACAACAATGAGATATCATTTCACACCACAGAGACTGGCCCACATCCAAAAGAACAAAAGCAACCAGTGCTGGCGCGGATGTGGCGAGAAAGGGACCCTTCTTCACTGCTGGTGGGAATGCCGACTGGTCCAGCCCTTCTGGAAAACAGTATGGACGATTCTCAAAAAACTGAAATTGAGCTCCCAATTGACCCAGCAATTCCACTCCTGGGAATATACCTCAGAGAGGCAAAAAAGTATAATCGAAGCAACATCTGCAGTTGTCTGTTCATTGTAGCACTGTTTACAATAGCTAGAATCTGGAAAAAACCTGAATGCCCAAGAACAGATGACTGGTTAAAGAAACTTTGGTACATCTACACAATGGAATACTATGTAGCTGTCAGAAAGGATGAAGTCATGAAATTTACATACAAGTGGTACTACATGGAAAGTATCATGCTAAGCAAAATGAGTCAGAAAGAGAGGGAGAGACAGAAAGATTGCATTCATCTGAGGAACATAAAGTAACAAATAGGAGACTAACACCCAAGAATAGCCGAGATAAGTACCAGGAGGATTACCCCATGGCTTTGAGGACAGCCGCACATGCTAGGGGAAAAGGCAGCTCAGATAGAAAAGGGAGCACCAAATAAAGGGTGTTGGGAGATTCCTATCAGGACGGGAAATGCGTGATGAGAGTAGATTATAGTCCGAACAAGATTGCCACTCAGTGTCTCTTTTGCAAACCACAGCACTCAAAAGGAGAGAGATAACAAAGGGGAATGCCCTGCCACAGTGGTAGGGTGGGATGGGGGGAAGGAGGGTGGGAAGGATACTGGGACTGGTGGTGGTGGAGAATGGGCACTGGTGGAGGGATGGGTATTCGATCATTGTATAACTGAAACCCAAGCACAAAAATTTGTAAGTCTACAACGGTACCTCATGGTGTCTCACTAATAAAAATTTTAAAAAAATAATGTGCCTGTCAAGAGGATGGTGGGGTGGGGTTCATGTGAACCAGAACAAGGGTTGGGAACATGAGTCACTGGTAGAGGAAGGATGACACTGTTAATGGAATTGGTGTTTAGAACACTGTCAAAAACTCAACTATGGAAGAAAGCTTTCTAAATCATGCTGCCTTAATAAAAATAAATTTTAATTCTAAAGGAAATAGAAGTAAAAAACAGATACCTGTAGAAGAACATCAGCAAAAAAGTGGGCTATCAAATCTTATAAAATACAACGTAATAGTAAAAGAATTCAACACAATATAGGACAGTGTGTGTAAACAAGTCTCAAATAAACAAATATTCTACTCCTGTACCAAAAAGATCTACAAAGGTAGAACCAAACAGAATAGTCATTAGTAAGAAAAAAAATTGATTCAAATTAGAGAAGAAAATACAACGGAAACAAAAATATGACATAAGATTAATGGAACCAGGAGCTTGTTCTTTAAATGAATCAATAAGTAATCCCACTGTAGGAGACCACTCCCAAAATCTAGGCGCTGCCCTGCCTTCTCTTTATAGTTCTTTTCTTTCCCTTAAATAAAATATTTCCTAAATTAAAAAGAAGAGAGAGATTGAATTTATATCAGATACTGAAGAAATGCAAATGATCAGAGAGAATACTATGACACCATATGCAAACAAATTCGGTTACATAGAAAAATGGGCAAAATTATAGAATGTACAACCTTCCAAGTTTGAACCGGGAATAATAAAACCTCAAACAGACCAAAATCAGGTACAAAAAATAAAACTGTTAACAAAAATTCACCCTGACCAAAAAAAATTCTGCTAACAGATAACTTCAATAAAGAAATCTCCAAAACTTTCAAATAAAAACTAATACTCCTTCTCTGAAAACATTCAGAAAATCAGAGTGGAAAACACATTCCGTGAGATCAATAATATGCTAAGTCCCAAACCAAGAATGCACAGTGCAAAAAGAAAATGTAAAAAACACACTGTTATTTCTGATGAATATAAAGGCAAATGCCTTAACAAAATCTTGACAACAAAATTCAACAACTGCACTGCACTGCACTCTCGCACTGTCCTCCCATTGTTCATCGATTTGCTCGAGCGGGCACCAGTAATGTTTCACACCAAATTGTGAGACTTGTTGTTACTGTTTTGGGCATACAGAATACGTCACAGGTAGTTTGACAGGCCTTGCCATGTGGGCGAGATATTCTCGGTAGCTTGCCGGGCTTTCTGAGAGGGGTGAAGGAATCGAACCCGGGCTGGACACATGCAAAACAAATGCCCTACCTGCTGTGCTATCACTACAACCCAAAATTCAACAACATATCAAGAAAATTGCTTATCATGACACAGTGGAATATATTCCTGAAACGTAAGAATGGTTCACATTGCAAATCCAATTATCTAATAAACATCAGGAAAAAAGAAAAACTAAACTCATATGATTATATCAATAGATGCTTAAAGATGATTTAAAATATTCAAATCTATAATAAAGTAAACACTCAGTAAACTAGGAATAGAAGGTCATTCTTCATTCTAATGGCCATATATTTTAGCAAAGTCACAACTAATGTTAAATGCAAAGGCTAAGAGCTGTAAATTTTTCCTCGAAGACATGGAACAAGCTAACAGTTTCCACCCTCACAACTACTTTTAAGTATAAATTTAACTCCAAGAAACTGACCACAGAGGAGTCTTCAACAAGATGACCACAGTGGCAAAAAAATAAAGAAAGAAAGAAGGAGGTTTCCATCATATTCAAAAGCTTCTTCACAATAAAAGAAATTCAAGCTATAATAAAAAAGACATGCACTGAATAATAAAAAATATTTGCGAACAATACAGCCTATAAAGGGCTGTTATTCAAGCTCTATAAAACTTTACAAAATTCAACAACAAAAATATCCAAGGTTTTGATTCACAAATGGGGTGAGATGAACAAAAAAAACAGCCTCAAAGAAGACTTATGATGACATTCAATAAGCATAGGAAAAAGTGTTCACCCTCACTCATGTTTAGGGAAATATAGGTAAAAACAACATTGAGATGTCATGTGAATGGCACATAGCAAAAATTATGAAAGCAACCAGTGTTGGCAGGGTTGTGGTGAGAAAATGACCTTCACCCATTGTTGGTGCTAGTGGTGTCAATTCAGCCTCTATGGAAAGCAATTTGGAGATGTATTATATATATATATATATATATATATATATATATATATATATATATATAACTCCCAGATAGTCATTGATACCACTTCTTGTTATCTTTCTCCCAAATACAAAAACATTAATTAGAAAAGATATATGCACACCTAACTTCAACATACTGAGTACAATAGCCAAGATATACAAACAACCCAAATGTACAGCTACAAATGAATGGATCTATATACAATAGAATACTATGCAGCTCTAAGAAAGAACAAAGTCAAATGCAATTGTGGCAATCAGATGTTGGTGGAACCAGATGTTTAATGGAGTCAGTCAGAATGAAAGAGATAGACAAAGAATCACAGTGTTCATATGTGCAACCTAAAAATACACAGCATGGTAGCAACAAAGGCCCAAAGATAAAACAGTGCAAGAATTGATCCAGCAATTGATTTGTGGGTAGAAGTTGGAAAGGGTGAGACATTAGGGTCCATGGGGGAAAGAGGTAAATGCACTGGTGAGGGGTGTTGTGCTGGAATTATGTGCATGGGAAAACACCAAAAAATCACTGTTGAAACTCAGACCAAAAACATTTAATTAAAAATAACAGTGAAGGGACTGGAGAGATTTTACAGCAGGTAGGGTTCTTGTCTTTCATGCAGGATACCCAGATCCCATACAGTCCTCTTAGCACCACCAGAAGTTATCCCTGAGCACAGAACCAGGAGTTATCCCTAAGCATCGCCAAGTGTGGCATCCTTGCAAAATAAATAAATAAATCACGGTCATGTTTCTCCCGTTATTCATCGATTTGCTCGAGTGGGCCCAGTAACGTCTCCATCATGAGACTTGTTGTTACTGTGTTTGGCATATCGAATACGTCACCGGGAGTTTGCCAGGCTCTGCCGCGCGGGCGAGATACTCTCGGTAGCTTTCCGGGCTCTCCGAGAGGGACGGAGGAATCGAACTTGGGTCGGCCATGTTGGCCGCTTGTAAGGCAAACGCCCTACTGCTGTGCTATCGCTCCAGCAAATAAGGGCTGCTGGGGCTGCAGCGATAGCACAGTGGGTAGGGTGTTTGCCTTGCACGCAGCCAACTCGTGTTCGATTCCCAGCATCCCATATGGTCCCCTGAGCACCACCGGGAGTGATTCCTGAGTGCAGATCCAGGAGGAACCCCTGAGCATCGCCTGGGTGTGACCCCAAAAAATAAATAAATAAATAAATAAATAAAATAAATAAAAATAAGTAAATAAATACTGTGGAAGTGTTAGCCAGATAAATTATTAAAAAGAAAACATAAAAGGAACCCAAGTTTGAAAAGAAACCAAACTGCCACTCATGAATGACATAAGAAACAGGAAAAATTACAAAGTGCACATACATTTACTAGAAATAATGAGTTCAGTGAACTGGTAGAAATCCAAATTAGTATGCATCAATCTGGTGCATTCCTAAGTTATTAGTGAACTGGAAGAAAGTGAAAAAATTTAAATGCCAATCATAACTCCATCAAATGCCTGAAAATAAGACTAACAAATATAGATTGAAAACTATAAGACTCTAAGAGAACTATAAGAAGAAACTGAGAAATGGAAAGATATGCCATGCTTATGGATTAGAATAATATAAAAATGGCTATCTTACCCTAATGCAATCTACAGATTTAACATATTCCTAGCAAAACGCATTTGTAAAGGAAATAAATTTTTATTCTAAAATAATAAAATAGGGGCTGGAGTGATAGCACAGCGGGTAGGGCATTTGCCTTGCATGCGACCAACCTGGGTGCGATTCCCAGCATCCCATGTGGTACCCTGACCACCGCCAGGAGTGGTCCCTGCGTGCAGAGTCAGGAGTAATCCCTGAGCATCGCAGAGTGTAACCCAAAAAGCAAATAAATTAATTAATTAATTAATTAAATAAAATACCAATTTTTTTTTTTTTTTGCTTTCTGGATCACACCCGGCGATGCACAGGGGTTACTCCTGGCTCTGCATTCAGGAATCACTCCTGGCGGTGCTCAGGGGACCATATGGGATGCTGGAAATCGAACCTGGGTCGGCTGCATGCAAGGCAAATGCCCTACCCGCTGTGCTATCTCTCTAGCCCCTAAAATATTTTTTAAGTTATTAGGAACTACCAAAGATCCAGAATACCTAACAAAATTTGAGAGAAAAAGAAAATAGAGACTCAATGATCCTAACTCCAAGGTATATTACTGAGCAACAGGATTACAACGCTATGGTGCTGAGTCAGTAACAGACACATGGACAAATTGTTTGAAATAGAAATTCCAGCTCTGAGGATATAGCTCAAAAAACCGTAGTGCCTACCAGATATGCAGAGGCTCTCGGTTCAAATTCTGGCAACACATAGTCGTTTTATTTACCCTAGTGGCCTACACAGCATCAAGGCAAGTACCCTTAGAAGGGCCTGCAGACCTGAGAGTGCTCCAAAAATGAAAATATGATATAAACACAAATATTTAAAATATCTAATCCATGCAATGGAGAATAGAAAGACTTAACAAACAATGCTGGAAAAAACTCAACAACCCCCCACCACCCACGTGCAACTAAAAAAAAATAGAATTAAAGACCTAGCTATTTGAACATCACCATTATACTAATGAGATAATCTATGTCAGAAAAATTGGAAATAAGTACTGGGGAGTATATAGAGAAAAATAAACACTGGTACCGTGTTGGTGGGAATGTCCAAGAGTTTAATCTAAAGAAAATGATTTGGAGATTCCTTAAAAAACTAATTATGGAAACAGCATATGATCCAGCAATACCATGACTAAGCATTTATCTGATGTCTATGAATATACTAATTCAAAAGAATTTTTACATCACTGTTTACAGAATAAAGTTATTCCTGGCAGCCAAAATATGGGATCAACCTAACTGTTCATTGATGAATGACTGTAAAGGGAATTTGTGGCATATATATCAATGAAATTCAACTCTGGTGTTAAAATATGAAATCGTGCCCTTCGGGACATAATGCATGGAATATGAAGTGGTTATGCTAAGCAGAATAAGGAAATAAAAGATAATTAGTAGATGGTGACATTCATGTGAAACTATTATAGTTAGCAAAGACAAAAGGGAACCAGGAGAAATGGATAGAGGGATGCTGTTGGTGGTAGCTGGGTGTTTTCTAAAATACAAAGTTTTAACCTGCACCCATGAAATTCCACAGAATTTAAAGCCAATGAAGAAACTTCAACAAAGAGAAAAAAACTATAGAATATATAATTTTACTCAAAGTAACCTGGTACTTCATTCTCAAGTCTTAATTTAGGGGGTTCAGACAGGTAACAAAATTTAACAAACACATTTATAAGCAAAAAAAACAGTATAAGATTATACAAGATACATATATAATCATGATACATGTCTTTATATAATTAGAGAAAAATGATGAGAGAATTAAACTAAGTTGCACTTCTGGTGTGTTGTTCTTTATAAAAACTTTAAAAAATCCATACGCAATATATTTTAGTAAAAAATGTTTGTTTTATCATATATAATCTTGTCACGTTAACCTACTTGCTTTAATATTTAACTCTACTCCTCATTCTATACGCTTCTAAGTCACTCTCACACCTCATTACCTGGACAGATGTGCCTCAGAATACACAATAAAGCATCTCTCATAGGTGCCTTACTTCAAGGAGTAGCAAGTCACCATTTTATCTGTTTCAAATGGAAATTAGTATTATGTTAAGAAGACTGGATAAAACTGTCAGTTGTCATCAGTCTTTCATGAACAATATTCAAGAGAAAATTAGAATCTGTCCTTGCCTGACTAGTCTTCCTTTTATTTCAGAAAAAAATTAAGGCAGAATTACTAAAATTTGAGACAGTAAATTTGTATTCTTAAATGTTAGGTAGTGATAGGCTATGTTTCACAGAGGGGGCTTCTTATTAGACTAATTGCCATGGATGTAAGTGAAGAAAACTATTCTTCCTTTATAATTCAATTTCAAGTGTCATCTGGATGAATTACAAGGTTCTTATTAGCAAAAAACATATTTTATTCAACTATGTACTCCAATGACAAACCCAGCATATATGACATCAGCCAGCATCCTTGCATAATCAGAAATTTTACTAAGGTCTTGAAATTAATTAATTAATTAATAAGATGACCAATTTTTTAAAGCAAATCTTCTTGAGTATTATCCTTTCTCAGTTTTGGACGAAAATATTTCAGTAACTGGATTTTCCACTGCCTTTCAACTCACTAAAACTGAGTTACCAGGTACCTAGTTCCATTTAAAAACTGTGAACAGGAATAGAATTGAAGGTATCATATTAAGCAGAGTAAAGTCAGATAGAAGTAGATGAATGCCAGATTATTCATTCATATGTGGCATATAAAAAAATAAAAACATGTAATGGAAAACAACCCTTAGACTGTGGCAAGAGCTAAGTAAACTGGGGAAGGACCTTTGAAAGAAAGGAATAGGCTAGTGGGAGGGAAAGGGATGGTTAGAAGTGACATGGGGACAAATAATAAGATGCAGTAACTTTGTACACTGGAAACATATACAGTTGATGTATCTTAAACTACGTTAACTCAATACTAATCAAATTTGAACCTTGTTCCCAGGAGGCTGAAATTTCCAGTTAATGGGTAAGCTAGGAGTGAATACATAACATTATTATGTTCTACCATTTGTCTTTGTTTGATACATTTTGAGAAAAAAAGCCATATCTTTAGTAACTGTGGATTACTTTTAAAAAATCTACAGGGTTGCATTTCAGGCCCACATTTTCACCTGAACCAGATTGTCCTTGTCTCTAGTATGGTTCTTTGCTTGCTGATGTCCACTCAGGAGAAGCTTATGTTCTCTCTCTACACACATTTATTCCTTTCACTCCCCTCACACTTTGAATAAGTAATAAAACCTATTTTACTATTTAAAAAGAAAGAAAAGAAAGTATATAGTTTTCAAGTATCAGTAGTTTTGCAATGAGAAAAAAATGACCCTTCTATTCACAATTAGTTGATGATGTACTTCCTGGGTCACTATTTTTGTTTCTTTATGTATTTACAAGGAATTACAAGGATTAGCCACAACCATGCTTAAGACCATTCTCCCCATGTTTGGACAAGCCTCATGCATGAAGGAACCGGCAGAGGAACCCAGGTGTGCGTGACCCGGGGCGTAGAACTCCAAGCCTGCTCGGATCGAGACCAGGCCTCCTCCACCCAGATCCCCCATCTTCCAGTATGTAGGTGTTACACCCATCAACTGCCCCCAGCGCCATGTAATCCCATCAATGGCCAAGACCCAGAGACTATAAAACCCAGCTCCCAGAAGTGAGCAGCTGCGAGAACTTGGCAGGCTACCAAAAGTATCCTGCCCACATGGCAGAGTCTGGAAAACTCCCTGTGACATATTCAATATGCCAAAAAAACAGCAACAATAATGGGTCTCATTCTCCTGACCCTGAAACAGCCTCAAATGTAGCACTTTCTAAAATCTCAGAGTTAGGACGAAGGAGAAGGAGAATGCCCTAGCCAATCAGGGCATTCAAGCCCAATACATCAAGATCCTCCGTGAGCTATACTGCGGATTTACTACCAGGATCTCACCATTCTACAAAGAAGTGATCGTTGATGTCAAGAGAGGGGTTCAGCAGGGTGATACCATTTCACCGAAACTCTTCAGTGCCACCCTCGAGAACATCAAGTGACGACTGGAATGGGAAGGAATGGGAGTGAAGATAGATGGCCGGCAACTACACCACCTTCGCTTTGCTGATGACATTGTTTTAATAACACCAAACATCAGCCAAGCGGCACAAACGCTGGCCAACTTTGACCGTGAGTGTGGAAAGGTCGGACTAGAGCTGAATCTTACAAAGACAATGTTTATGAGAAACAACCTCGTTCCTGATGTCCCATTCGCTCTCAACGGAACGACCATCTCTGAATGCAACAGCTATGTGTACCTGGGTCGAGAAGTCAACATGACAAATGACCTGGCACCCGAGCTGCGCAGGAGGAAGAGAGCAGCTTGGACCGCCTTCAAGAATGTCAAAGAAATAGCTAAGAGGACGAAGAACCTCTGGCTCCGGGCACATCTCTTTGATTCCACTGTTCTTCCTGCATTAACATATGCCTCAGAGACCTGGGCCCTATGCAAACAGGATGAGAACGCTATTCAGGTCTCTCAAAGAAGAATTGAAAGAGCTATGCTTGGAATATCACGTTTCACTCAAATGAGAGATAGAATCCGGAGTTCTGACATCCGTCAACGATCAAGAATCAGGGATGCTGTCTCGTTTGCCAAGGTGTCAAAAATCAGATGGGCTGGTCACTTAATGAGATTTAAAGATGACCGCTGGACTAGAGCTGTTACCGACTGGATTCCACGGGATATCAAAAGACCACGTGGCCGCCCACCTACCAGGTGGTCAGACTTCTTCATCAAGATCATGAACGATTGGTTTGAGGCTCTTCATGTTCCCAGAGCGAACAGATGCCATTGGGCTACACTAGCACGCGACAGGGACAAATGGAGACGTTACTGGAGCCCGCTCGAGCAAATCAATGACTAACGGGAAGTTAAGTGATTAAGTGATTAAGGACGAAGGAGATGTTACTGGTGCCTGCTTGAGGAAATCGATGAACAACAGGATTACAGTGATACAGTGGCTTATAAGGAAATTCAGGTCTAAATTTAAATTCTAAAAATTCCTAGTATATTAACTGGAAAAGAAGTGATTAGTTGTGAAAATAAAACAATGCAGAAATAAAATGCGACACTATTAGCTTGAGTAAAATGAAAAGTGGAGGGTCCCAGAAACTGAAAATGAACTTTTCCTGTTAACCCATTATCACCAGAAGCCTTTCTAGCATTACTCAAAACCTCTTATCCTAGTGGTTCTAGAATAATACTGCAATAAATAGTCTAACTCCAGTTTTGGTTTTTGAATGAAGGTAACTTTCCTCTTCTCTCTTCATCTGGGAACACTGATAAGAAAATCCAGGCACACCTTCCATTGACCCCAGAGGAAAGTGAAGGCCAGTCAATCGCTCACTAATGCATGTGCAGTAATCATGCAAAGCCCAGCTCAAAGCTGCAATAAAAATGAAGCAGTCCATTCTCAGCTCTCTTGAGCCATGTTGGGCCTGTCCATCAGCCTCAACAGAAAGTCTCATTTTGTGAGTAATAAGACTTTAAAAGTGTCTGCTAGATGTATGAGTATCCTTAATCTTCATATCTGAATCAACTTCTGGGTGAAGATATTATCTCATTTCTGTAGAGTCATCCCAACAATTGTGGCCAAGGACAGGTCATAATTCCTCAGAGGTAGATATGGGCATATGCATGAGCAGACAGGAAATTCACAGCAACCATTTGCAAACCTTTACTGCAGCATATGGGAGGACAGTTGGTAGAAGCTTCCCAGAGGATCTTGAGATTTCAGTGACATCCAGGTGCCCCCAAAGAACCAATCACCTCAGTGTCAACTTTCTTCCACATTTACCTCTAACTTTTTCCATGATTGTGTAAGCCTCATATTAACCCCTCCAATCTTGGAATTCATTCTTGGAATGGGGACTTCTGATTTCATAATTAAACCTAACTGATATACTCCATTAATAAGGGAACAATTGATCTGCAAAATTGCTGATAAAATTGAACTGCAAACTTGCAGATAAAATAATAGTCTACTAAAAATGACGGCCAATAAATATGTGACATATGACAAACAAATGGCCCCTTCATCTATCTATTATAGTCAGTCAAAAGAAACAAAAAGAAGACTCATGAAAAAAACTGTAGAAATAAATTTCTTAAGGAAAAAAATTTATCAGAAATATAAGAGAAGATCAGGCCTGGGATGAAATCATAGAAAACAAGATCTGAAGAATTAGGTAAGAAAATATATATATATATATATATTTTTATATATATATCGAACAACCTAGCACCTGCGCTTCTCAGGAGAAAGAGAGCAGTGTGGAACGCCTTCAAGAGCATTGAAGAAATAGCTAAGAGGACAAAGAACCTATGGCTCTGGGCACATCTCTTCGACTCCACCATTCTCCCTGCACTAACATACGCCTCAGAGACCTGGGTCCTACAAAAACAGAATAAGAACGCTATTTGGATCACCCAAAGAGGAATCGAAAGAGCTAAGCTTTGAGTATCACAATGCACTCAAGTGAGAGAAAGAATCCGGAATTCCAACCTCCGTCGGTGGTCAAGAATCAGAGACGCTGTCTCGTTTGCCAAGACATCAAAAATCAGATGAGCTGAACATGTAATGAGATTTGGAGATGACCAAATCTGGACTAGAGCCATGACTGACTGGATTCCACATGATGTCAAAATAAACACGTGGCCACCCAACTATGAGATGGTCAGACTTCGTCTCAAGACCCTGAACAAACAAACGGTTTGAGGTTCTTCGTGTTCCTGTAGCAAGCAGATGCCACTGGGCTACACTAGCATGTGACAGGGACAAATGGAGACATTACTGTCACCCACTTGAGCAAATCAATGAGTAACGGGATATCAAATAATTAAGTGATATATATATGTGTGTGTATATATATACATATATATGTACCTTTCACAAATTTGTCTAATAATTTGCTACTGATTGGGTCAGTTTTATGGAATAGCACTCCAATTTTGCAATCTTTTTCCATATATTTTCAATCAATAACATACCTTCTACTTTGACTATATGCTTTCCATGAAAACACCTGGCATAAAAGGAGTTCAGTGGCATGTTTAGGAGAAAATCCAGCAATGGGTCCCCTAGGGTGTAAGCAAGAGAACTCCCAGGTGAAACAGGCACTTAAAAAAAACGCTTAGACTGACTGCTAAAAGTAAAACAAGATGAAGTCTAAAATACCAATTTACTAAATGCATTTTTCTTTTTTGTTTATAAATTCTTTGGATACAATGTGGGCCAAACTAATCTTCACTGCCATGAGCCCAACAGGAGGAGTATGACATTATGACTCTTTGAAGTTGCTAAGTAATTCATGATACTGTTACTTTTTAATAGGCCTTATACCATTTTGGCAAACAGACCATCAGGCATCAGAAAGCCCTTCATTATAATAGCCACGAAACCATTTGTTTCTGCTGTGAACCATTATGCTGCTAAATATGCCACTGTTACAAAGTAATAACTCAAATTTTCATTTACTGCCTTCATGTAAACAATGACAGAAGTGGTCTATTTATCATCTTTCCCCAATTTCTCTTCTAATTCTTAACTATGTCTGCACCATATTCCCGTCCAAGATCAGAAGAACTCAAAATGACCAATGAGGGTGATACCTCCATTAAGGAGAATGCCTTTTTTGTTCGTTTTGTTTGGGGGCTATTTGTTTTGTTTGGGGACCACACCCACTGGGCGTGCTCAGGGGTGACTCCTAACTCTGCACTCAGGAATTGCTTCTGGTGGGCCCTGGGGATCATGTATGATGCCAAGGATCAAACCTGGGTCACCAGCATGCAAGGCAAACGCCCTTCCCGCTGAAACTCACTCCTGCCCCAAGGTGAATGCTTGTTTTAAAAAACTACAATAAGTAGAAAATAATAACAGAAAACACCACTGAATCCAGGCAGCCCCCGGGGGAAAGGAATCTCACCATGAAATGACTAACCAAAACAGCCCAAACAGCAACAGAATAGGCACGTGCTGAGGGCTACCGGTGTATGGAGCCCAACAACATTGGAAAGATTTCTGCTACAAGTTTCTAAGGTTCTAGGAAACAGGAAAGGGATATATGGCAACCAGCTCTCCCAGATACCCAGGTCTGGTTTTTCATCCGCTGAACTTGGCAGCAAATTAAACTTAGTTTGAAGCTAGAGCCAAATGTAGCCCACGCTGATCATCCGACAAGGGGCTGTCATTACTGAGTGAGTCCTCCTATGCCTAACCAATAGCAGAGTGAGGACAGTTCAAAATGAATACAATAATACGATACACCACATCCACAAAAAGAAAGATAAAAAATATATAATCGTATAAATAATACAGAAAGTCTTGACAAGATTTGATGTCCATTTATAATAAAAATTCTCGACCAAATTGTGGTTAAGAAAAGAAAAAACAACTTACCTCAATGTAGTATAGTACACATAAACAAATCCCAAGCTAATATCAGACCAATGGTGAAAGCATTTATTCTAGATTCAGCCACCAACCAACAATGTCCACTTGTACCACTATTACATATCATCATTGTGAAAGCCCTTAACACATAATGTAAGGAAATAAAGAAATTGAATGTATTCAATTTTGAAAACAAGTTAAATTATTACAGTTTTTAGGTGAGTAAATTTAGCAAGCTACACAATCAACACAAAAAACTCTTGCATTTTTATATGCAAACAATGAGCTAAAATACAGAATTGTTTTGAAAATTCCATTTATACTTATGTCAAAAATATTAACCACCTAGGAATCAGTTTAACAAAGGAAGTAAAAAGCATATTGGAAATGATGAGTCAGTTGTAAAAGAAATAGGAGATACGATAAAATCAAAATACATTCCATGTTCATGGATTGGAAAACCTAATGTTACTAAATGAACATCCAATCAAAATTATTATGCAGATTAGATGCAATAAGTCAAACAGATCCTCAGGTATATAGAGAGAAATAATCTTTGACAAAAGAGCAAAGAGTATGAAATGAAGTAAGAAAACTCTTTTCAACAAATGATACTGGAAAAACTGGCTAATCATAAGTAAAAAGATAAACTCAGATTTCCTCCCTTTCTGTATACGAGGTCAATTCAAAAATAGATAAAATATCAGATATCAGATCTTGTCCATAAATTATACTGAGGAAGTTAAAGGCAGAACCCTTCGTGACACTGAATCCAGAAGCATCTTCAATGATTCAGTGTCATTAGTAAATGGAAACAAGTATAAACAGATAGTACTACATGAAGCAAAGAAGTTTTGCAACACAAAAGAATGATGAGAGTAAAAATGTATTCTAATGGGAATGTCAACTGGCTTAACCTCTTTGGAAAACAATAAAAACAATTCTCAATAAAATAAGAGTTAAGCTTCCATATGATGAAACAACTCTACTTCTTGACATCTACTTCAAGGGTCC
This sequence comes from Sorex fumeus, assembly GCF_029834395.1. Taxonomy (NCBI): domain Eukaryota; kingdom Metazoa; phylum Chordata; class Mammalia; order Eulipotyphla; family Soricidae; genus Sorex; species Sorex fumeus. The sequence continues at coordinate 12,048,977 of NW_026606059.1, read as the reverse complement.
CCAAAACACTATTTCAAAAAGACATGTGTGCTCTTATGTTGACACTATTCACAAAAGCCGTATCTGGAAACAACCTGAATGCCCAAGAACAAATGATGGGATAAAGAAACTTTGGTATATATTCACAGTGGAAAACTACTTGGCTATTATAAAACAACAAAATGGCTATTATAAAACAACAAAATTATTAAAGCTGCCACTATGTGGCTGGAACTTGACAGTATTATGCTGAATGAACTCAACCAGAAGTGAAGAGACCGACACGTTAATCCCTTTCAAATGCAGGATATAAAGAATCATAGCATGTCAACAGAAAATAGCCAAAGACTACATAACCTGAGAACTGCTTTATAGAACTAAATTTACCAAGGGGTGGAGGGAGGTGGTTCTTGGAAAGGGCCCTTGAGACAATAGCGGACATTTCAAGGTATTTCAATACTTCAGATCTACTAGAAGTTCTGGTATGGGAGAACTCTGAAGCAAGGAACACAAGGATTATTTTTCTTCATTCAGGTAAAAACCAGTTAATATAGTAATAAATGGAAGCAAAAAATAGTCAACGGTGACCTCAGGACAGTCAGTGGTGCCGTAGGCTTCCTGCTGAGGCATTAGATACGTGTCTCACTTTGCTCTTAGCTCTTGAATATGAGACAGTCTCATATTATTATGAGAGATATTATTAAATATCCTGTGGGAGCAGGATATTTTTGGTTTGGGGGTCACGTGTCATGATGCTCAGTGCTGGAGGCCCCGTAGTATGGGGGATCCCCGGGCCTTCCCCGGAAAACCATGTGCTCTGGCCCCAGGAGCTACTCTCCAGGTCAATACTGCCTTCTGACACCTGAATGAGCGCTCCTCCACTCTAGAATGTGTCATGCAGTAAATGCAAATCAAACAGCAGAAACTTGAGTGATGTCGTATAACTTTCAACACTGTGAAAAAGGGGAGGTGCTAAGATCTCAAGACTATGAAGAAAGGAAATTGCTAAAATGCCACAGAGCCTAACAGAAAGCAACACTTCTATTAAATGGGAAAGTCAATATCTAATCATATTTTAAGAAACAATTTAATAACATAAGTAAATAATAAGGTGAACTCAACCAAATGCAAAAATGTGCATATATTCTTTCGACCTAGATCACAAATACATCATTTTTATTTCTATTGCTCCATGCATGTTCATGTACATGTTATATACGATAGACGGAGAAACTGCTATGACAATACTGTCTACCGGTATCAAGCACAAACACACACATATGTTTAGACTCTTACTACCCCCGTATTCATCCATACACATACTGTAGCTTTAAATGTCACAGCCTATATTCAGAACCTGTCAACTATGTACAAAGTCCATACTCAATCGTATGTACTTTACTGCAACATAATTATGTAATATGGTCAATTTTTTCCTTTAAGTATTTCATCCATTTTCACTGATTAACTGACAAGCTCCCATGGAAAGTTATTTTGACAATCTTATTGATGAAAGATTCACACAAATATTAAGATTAAAAACTCAAGTACACTTCAAATTCCTAAGTGCAAAATATTGAATCATCTTTTACTCCCATGAAATTTCCAAGTTACTGTTTAATCTTCTTCTAGTACTCTCCTGAAAGTTGAATTTTCTGGAGTACTTTTTAAACATAGTAGTGATTAGAATAGTAGTATTTTTCCCTTTGCCTTGGATTATGATTTGCATAAATCGGCTTGAAAGCTATGAAATATTTTTCCACTAATTAGAGCATACTTCATGTTGAGTGAAGTTTCTTTTCAATTTTAGGAACTAAGTACCTGAGAAAAGAAGTAAACACTTGTGACATTAAATATGAAGGGAAAAGAGGTCAACATGCAATAAAATGTCAGTTTAAAATTTAGGAAAAGTTCACAACCATGCACAAATAAAGAGCTTCAAATATAATGACAATAGATATCAACATTGCAAGCTATGACATACTAGTGTTTATCAAGTCCTTTGTAGGGTTCATTCTAGGTTTTGCTCTGCACTAAGAAATAAAATTTCACATATATTAATTATACTATTCCCCTGATGATTTCAGTACTAATGCAAATTCATAAGGCTTCAAAGCAATTGGAATTTCAACCTTCACTTCACCTACGAATGTCAAAGTGTCTCTTGAAGGACAAAATCAATCTTAAAGTCCAAAGCACAAATATTAATTTCATATGCTATTCAACACCTATGGAGAGTTTGTCTGACTATAAATTATATTCTGAAGGCTCCCTCTTGCATATTTTTAGATTAAGTTCCCATTATAAACATGTCAGAGCTCATAGTTGGTAGAGTGCTACATTTCAGTAGTCACTGGACCATAAAACTGCTATGAGATACAAAATTGCTTTGCACTTTGATAAAAAGCAGGGGTTGTGTCCAAAGCAACAGTCTTACTCAGTCAGCAGTGCCCTCAGAATAACTAGGGGAGCCAAGCCACTCAAAGGTCAGGTGACCACTGTGAGCTTTCTACGTATTGGTCTGCCAAGTTAGAAGACCAGATAGCAGTATTTTTACTAAAAATACTACTTTCCATAAAAGAGCTTACTCAATCTCCATGCTCTCCACTCAACTGAAAAACAGGAAAGCTAAAATTAGTATTTCCCAAGCTCTGAGAAACTAGAGTTTTCTATGCTAATCAAGTTCCAACATTAAATATATTCATTTAATATGCAGGAGATTACGAAGACAATGTTTATGAGAAACAGCCTCATTCCTGACACTCCATTCATTCTCAATAGAATGAACATCTCCGAATGCAACAGTTATGTGTACCTAGGTCGAGAAGTCAACATGATGAATGACCTGGCACCTGAGTTGCGCAGGAGGAAGAGAGAGGCTTGGAACACCTTCAAGACCGTCGAAGAAATAGCTAAAAGGACGAAGAACCTCCGGCTCCGGGCACATCTCTTCAATTCCACTGTTCTTCCTGCATTAAGATACGCCTTAGAGACCTGGGCCCTACGCAAACAGGATGAGAACGCTATTTGGGTCTCCCAAAGAGGAATTGAAAGAGCTATGCTTGGAGTATCACGTTTCACTCAAATAAGAGAAAAAATCCAGAGTCCCGACCTCCATCAACGATCAAGAATCAGGAATGCTGTCTCGTTTGCCAAGGCGTCAAAAATCAGATGGGCTGGACACACTATGAGATTTGGAAACAACGGCTGGACTAGAGCCGTTACCGACTGGATTCCACAGGACGTCAAAAGACGCGTGGCCGCCCATCTACAAGATGGTCAAACTTCTTCATCAAGACTCTGAACGATCGGTTTGAGGCTCTTCATGTTCCTAGAATGAACAGACACCACCATTGGGCTACACTAGCACGCGGCAGGGACAAATGGAGATGTTACTGGCGCCCGCTCAAGCAAATCAATGATTAACGGGAAGTCAAGTGATCAAGTCATCAAGTGACTTTTGGCTGTTGCTACTGGCTATCTGGTCATAGAAATATGACGCTTCTTGACAGAAAATTTATACCATACACGCTGGGTATTCAGAAGTGGTAGTCACTTTCAAATTTATCCCCCCATAATAACCATTTGAGTTGTATGTTTTATATATTCCTAACTTAAGCAAACAATGGCAGCTGTTCTTGCTCTGAAATATTCTTCACTGTCACTGTCCTCCCGTTGTTCGTAGATTTTGCTCACGTGGGCCCAGTAACATTGTGAGACTTGTTACTGTGTTTGGCATATCGAATACGTCACAGATAGTTTCCCAGGCTTTGCCGTGTAAGCGAGATACTCTCGGTAGCTTGCCAGGCTCTCTGAGGGGGGCGGAGGAATCGAACCTCGGCTGACTGGGTCAGCCATGTGCAAGACAAGCACCTTACCCACTGTGCTATCGTTCCAGCAAAATATTCTTAATAGTAGCTAAAAGACGCAAGCTCTCCTGGACGTCATCACTATGTAGTTCTGGGACTCACCTAAGGAGCACATCCTACTCCTTAGGGCCATCAAGAAATTTATAAACCTCCAATCTCCTCAATGAAATTCTGAGCTACATAAAACACTTAAGATGGTTTCTTCATGCACACAAACCTGACACTTCACATTTTTTATCTGTATACAATTTACCAAAGAGGGTGTAGTCTGTAGTCTGTAGTCTGACTGTACCATTGCCTTCTTACTCTGACCTCATGGTGGATCACTGTCAGAGCCCTTAACATTTCCCAGACTCTATGTCCTGATTTTCACTGAGAGTAGTGCTAATATTGCCTTGTCAGAGTATATACATTACACTGAATCTTAAACCTGAAGTGCCTTTCCCAGAGCTGGTAAAGGGGCCGAGGGTCACAGCACCCAAAAGGAGAGAGAGAACAAAAGGGAATACGCTGCCAAGTGGCAAGAGGCAAGAGGGGATGGGGGGGAAGGGGGTGGGAGGGATACTGGGATCTGTGGTGGTGGAAAATGGGCACTGGTGGAGGGATGGGTACTCAAACATTGTACAGTTGAAATCCAAGCACAAAAATTTGTAAGTCTACAACTGTACCTCATGATTTTTCACTAATAAAAATTTTAAAAGGGGGGGGAGGCAAGGGATCTTGCCCAATCCCAGTTGACCAATCCCAGTTTGATCCCAGGTCACATATTCAGAACACCAGAACTATAGGTTTAGAGATTCCCCACTACTGTTGGGTGTGGCCTAAAATACAAAACCCAAAATATTTTTAAAATAATTTTTTTAAAGAAACGCAGAGTTGATCCTGGGGGCAGCAGAGGCTGCAGGAATCCCTAGGAATCTTTCATATATATCAAGTTTCACTCATGAATACCAGATGCTTAGAAAATTATCCTTTTTCCCCTTTGTCATTCAAATAGGTAATCTCAATCATCTTATTTTTTACTTGGGGAAAAAAATGCAATTTTCTTACAGATGTTTGAATTTATATACCTACTAGGTATACTGGGTTATCAACAAATGTATTCGTTGCTCTACATACAAAAAACACAATAACATTCTCAGTGTATAAATATTAACTAGCTCATTCTTTTGTGCACTATGCCGAGTCTATCGAGAGAGAATGCAACTCAAAAATCCAAAATCTATGAGACTTGAGAGATAGTACAGTGGGTTAAGGTCTTGCTTTGCATGTTTCAACCAACGTTTCCTCCCTAGCACCACACACGATTCCCTATGCACTCTCAGGTGTGATTCCTGGTCACAAATTCAGGAGCAAGTATGCCTAAAAGTGACCCCAAAACAAAGAACAACAAAGATTTATAAACCAGATGCAAATAAGGCCCTCCCGTTGATCGTCGATTTGCTCGAGCGGGCCCAGTAACGTCTCCATTGGAGACTTTGTTGCTACTGTGTTTGGCATATCAAATACTCTCGAGGGGCAGAGGAATCGAACTCCGGTCGGCCATGTTGGCTGCTTGTAAGGCGAACGCCCTACCTGCTGTGCTATCGCTCCAGCCCGTGCAAATAAGCACAAAAGCAAAATTGCCTAACTGTTCAACTATTTTTGGAGCTAGAGAGACAGTACAGCAGGTAAGTCACTGCCTTACCTGGGTTTGCGATCTAGCACCCCATATGTTCCCCCATCCTCTCCAAGAGGATGTGGAGGATGTGTACTCCCTGAGTGCAGAGCCAGGATAAACTCCAAGCACAGCTGGATGTGACAAAAAAAAAGTTATTATTTACTGTAAAAAGGCAAAAACTGTGCCTGTCCCTTTGTTTCCCCAAGTTGTTTATACTTTAAATCTTGTAAAAAATGTTTGACCTTGGCTTATTAAAAATTTGAAGTAGTGATGGAGTCTAAGCACATGTAATAATGTGACCTTAGATCCAACTTCTAGCCTCTCTGAACTTAGTTCATAACACCTCTACCTGAGAATAATTTCTATCTGATAAGTTTTGTGAGGAATTAAATAAACCTTATAGTCTTGTTACTCTTCAAATTCTAGCGGAATAGACCTTAGATATTTTCACACACCAACAACCTGTTTTCCTCCACTCCCATGTCCCTGACCTTCACTATAATGGAGTTCATGGCAGTTGTGACATTAACCCAGAAAATATAATTGCTTTCCATAACTTTCTCCACTTTCCCCTCCCTTTCTTTAGGATTGTGACTTCACTGGCCTTGTGATTGCTTCTACCCAAGATGCTCATCTTCCTTAGGATGCCCCTAATCACCAATCACAAAATAGAAGGGACATGTGTGCTAGGTGATTTCTCCTGCTGTGTCCACCCAGGAATGCCCGAGGTGGCTGTAGGACAGTAGTTGGCTGACGACCTGCAACCTCCAGTGTCCAAGAGTCGTCCTTGCCAGTTATCTGAGTCAAGTCCCCCCTTAGCAATTTTCAAAGGGTTCTATTCCAAAAGTCCTGACTAACATGAGCATTTGTTTTGCAAAACTGACCCTATTCACACCCTACTCCTGATAGATAAGCTAATTTATTATTCACTTAACACTTTCAACAAAAGCATCCTGCTCTCTTTGACCAAGGCTCAACAAAGTTCTTGTTATAATGTGAATAATACTTTCCCTGGACTCAAAGAGATTATAATTCAATAGGGTCAGTCTTCATCAAAGTCCAACTTTGATGTCTCTCCTTAATGAAAGCAACTGTCCCTATTTCCACTTCTATTTTGTTGACCTCATAAAGGTCTGTGAAGTAGAATTTCTAACAGGATGAGAATGCTATTTGGGTCTCCCAAAGAGGAATTGAAAGAACTATGCTTGGAGTATCACGTTTCACTCAAATGAGAGAAAGAATCCAGAGTTCTGACTTCTGTCGATGATCAAGAATCAGGGACGCTGTCTCATTTGCCAAGGCATCAAAAATCAGATGGTCTGGTCACGTAATGAGATTTAGAGATGACCAATGAACTAGAGCCGTTACCAACTGGATTTCACGGGATGTCAAAAGACCACATGGCTGCACACCTACCAGGTGGTCAGACTTCTTCATCAAGATCATGAACGATGGGTTTGAGGCTCTTCGTGTTCCTAGAATGAACAGACGACATTGGGCTACACTAGCACACGACAGGGACAAATGGAGACGTTACTGGTACCCGCTCAAGCAAATCGGCGATTAACAGGAAGTCAAGTGATCAAGAGATCATAAAAGTCTAAATACAAATGCCATACATGACCAGACCATATTAATTTGTATTCTGCCTAATGGAGTCTAATCAGAACTTTTCTGGGGAAAAAATTGCCCTTTTTCCAACAGAAATCTGCATTTTAAATGAAATCTTTTGTTTCTCCTGTTTTTCACTCCATTTGCTTGCATCTGTTACAATTCCACAGAGTTATAAGGTACTATATTTGTTATCCCAAATTAGAACTTCCCAAAGTTATTCTAGAATTCTCATATCCCACAATTCAACATATACCCTATTTGATTCTGAATCTAAGAGGACAAAGATTGCTTAGCAGGAAAGTGTGCTAAGTGAAATTATCTAGGACTTATCAGACGTTCAAGATACACAAAAATATCTTTGCCATCCAGATGTTACAGTATCTGACATTTCACTTCTTGGGATTCATTTCTTTGGATGGTGTTCTTCACCATCTGCTTTCAGTTCTGGGAACATGACACTACTTCACACTGAAAAATCTATGGTTTCCAGCAAAGACCACTGCCACGGGCACTTTAGCAAAATGTTTGCATTGTTTCTAGTAAAACCTGTCAATCATTTGTTTATTGCTTAATTCATACTAAGGTTCTAGACATTTCATAGCTCTAGTACTTAATCTAGACACCCGTATAAAACAGGTGCTCTATTCATCCATATTCTATATAAAAGAAGTTACAGGACATTGCTAAAGAGTGCTAGTTCTGAGGAGAGATGGATATCATTAAAATCTCAAATTAATTCCTAAAGATTTATCCTCCACGAATCAACATTTCCTTTACCATGTAAAAAACAATGGCCAAGCACAGAGGATAAGGTACTTCCCTTGCACACAGTCAACCTGTGTTAGAATCCCCAGCATCACGTCCGGTCCCCCAGGTCCCACCAGAAGTGATCCCTGAGCAAAATCCAGGAAGAAGCCAAGGGCACCATTAAGTGTGGCTTAAAATCAAACAAAAGAATTTAGCAAGGAATTTTTTTCCCCTGAGTGTGCTGTAAAGGGTAAGAGTCTTATACAAAGTATTTCTAAAAGACACAGTCCATATTAGGAAAATTAACAAAACAATTATGAGAGGTCAAGTAAAATTCCCAGACACCAGCCTGAACTACCTTCACTACATTAAAATGGTTCTGCAAAGCATGTGCATGTGTCCATAGCATTGGGTCCTTTTTCCGAAACAGTTTAGGTACAGAGACACAAAATTGAAAGACAATCGTCTAGCAGGAACAAACAAACTGTAAAACTTACTCATCCAACCCAGAATGGGCATCTTTCCCTAGCCTGGATCGGTCAAGTCAGCTCTTTATCCAATTATGGCAATATCATTTTTCTCCCCTCGCCTCATGTGGATTGCTCTGCCAGTCTGTGACATGAACTCTGGTCTATTAGAAGCTCCGTGAGTCAGGGCCAGTGCCAAGCTGAGTCATATTGAATAAGCAATAACGCAGTGTTGGGAACAGTGGAGACAATTAAAAGTGACCTTTGTTGTGAATTAGTTGTCTCAAACTCTTAGCTTCAGACCTTCAAATTAGAACCCACAGAGAAGGCAACTGACTGGCTCCCGAGCAGAAAACTAGTTGTTTAAAGATCCAGTTGGAGTGAGAAGGGAAGGAACAAAGTAACTACCCATGCTTGGCCCACTACTGGACATGCTGCTTTTCAGCTAATGAAACTTAGCACTACAGAGAACTATTTATTTCCGATTGGAATCATTTATAGGAAGCAACTTCTTGGTGTTGGCGGCCACTGGGGCTATACCCAATAGTGTTGAGGACGGTCAATGCGTAGATTTGGGGTCCCAAGGATCAATGTGGAGGCCTAAGCCTGCCAGCCATGCACATCAACCCTCTGAGATATCTCCTTGGCCTCTCAATTTTGAAATTTATAAGTGTCTGAGATCTCCAAGCCTGCTCGGATCGAGGTTGAGCATCCTTCACCCAGATCCTCCATCTTCCAGTAGGCAGGGGTCACACCCACCAACTGGCCCCCTGGCGCCATGTAATTCCATCAAGGGGCAACACCCAGAGACTATAAAACCCAGCTCCCGGAAGCACGCGGCCGCATTTGCAGCCATGCAACATCTTATTATCTCATTCTTACTTTGTACATCCTGGCAGGCTACCAAATGTAACCTGCCCACATGGCAGAGACTGGCAAACTCCCCATGGCATACCCAATATGCCAAATACCAGTAACAATAATGGGTCTCATTCTCCTATCCCTGAAAGAGTCTTGAATATGACACTTTTTAAAATCTCAGGGCTAGGATGAAGGAGACATTACTGGTGCCTGCTCGAGGCAATCGACGAACAACAGGATGATTGTGCTCGTGATAGTGAAGTGTTTGACAAAAGTCTATTTACAATATTCTTTTGTTTTCATTGAATAATTTATATTTCTGTATTTTCTATAAAAATGTTTACTTTCTGGGCCAGATAGTACAATGGGTAGGTATTTGCCTTGTGCACAGCTAACCTAGGTTCGAGCCCCCATATCCCAGATGGTCCCTCAAGCACCAACAAAAGTGATTCCTGAGTGCAGAGCCAGAAAAAACCCTCCCACAGAAGTTTGCTTTCTCTCTCCTTTTATCTCTGCCTAGAAATCAAGAGATTGTCTATCTATTCATTATCAATTATAGATTATTTTAACAAGATTTTTTTCCTTATAACATTATGTCTGTGTTATAATGTTCCCCAATATTATCCCTCAGGCCTGTGCAAGTGTGATAATTCAGCCTCCAAAGTAAGAAAAAGGAAATAGAAATTATCAGCCAGCTTTCTCTTTACTGAACGTTCTGTTTTTGAAGGAAACCTTTTCCTTTGGTAGAAAATGCCAGTTGGTTCTGACAAACACTTGTGAAACTTCTGTCTTCTTAAAAATAGCAAATATCTAAAAATTCACAAAAATTTTCACAGATTATAAGAAATTAGTTGGAATAGGTGTGCTCTTAAAGGTCAAACTTCCCGAGTGCCAGGCCTGCTTTTCCAGCTGTCTTTCGACATCGTCATGAGGATGTCCTGCCAAAACTTTAGGCTCAGTGCATTCCAAACGGAAATTTCTAGCACGTGTTTCAGCTGTCTTCCCACAGGAAAGAACCTCCCAACTTACCTGGCAGATGACTTCAGATCCTCCCCTCCCTCAACCACTGACACACAATGAACCACCAATTGTGTCGGTTTACACGTATGCTTCCTCCTTTGCACACCCACAGCTTGGCGTTTACCACATCTCAAAGGACCTCTTCAGTGCTCTTCTTGCCTTCTGTAACATCCTTCGCCTGTGACTAGTATCACCTTCCGAAACCCACAACAGTTCCCAGTTGCCTACAGAGTGTATACGAAACTTAGCCTAGTGCCCACCTTCTTCTCTGGCCTCGTGTCAATCCCTCGTCCTGGCATGGTGACCACTCAGCCATGTTGTCACCCTAACTGGTGTCCAAGGTTTCCACTTCCTAAACTCTTCCTTTGCACCCGTCCAATTGTCCGCTCAGAGCATTCCTCCTTCTCCATGCCTTTTCGAGATTTTTCAAAGTAGCATCGCTCTTTCTCTCCTTAGACCTTAAGTGAACCTTTTATTTCTCCACAGAAAGCAGTCATCTTTTGTACAGTTTAACCAAGTAACAGCATTTCCCTCTGTAAATATTTAGAGGAATCCACTCAATTCAGAATAATAAATTAGATATTTCTGATCATGGCCCTCATAGTTTTGTTTTCTGAGATTTCAACCTCTGTATTTGGAGTTCAGGTTACCCTACATGTTGTCTCTGCTCTCTCTGATCCTGTTACACATCTTCAAAATTCCAAGTTTGTGGGTAAGAGGTATGATTCAAATGGCAGATCACACACAGGACCCTGAGTTTGATCCCTAGAACTGCACAACCCCACAGCCAGCATCAAAAGTTATGGCCCTGTTGGACCCTGAACATCACTGGGACCAAGCAGCACTGAATTTCCGGACCAAACACTAGTCAGACCCATAACAATGCACTGGGCAATGCCAGGAGTAGCTCCAAGGACTCCAAGTTACACTAGGCACAAATTCATTTGAGGGAAAAAAACCCTCTCAATACATCCCTACCTCATTGTTTTAGTACTAGCCATATGTTTCTAACACATCTTAGCATGGCTTTCTTGAGGCCCTCAAGAATTTTTACATCAAAAGTAGCCAACATCAACTGTTTCCCAAAGCTCTCTGCATTTCTTTCTAGCACTCACTGAATCTGTGGCACTGTAGCACTGTCTTCCCATTGTTCATCAATTTGTTTGAACGGGCACCAGTATTGTCTCCATTGTGAGACTTGTTTTTACTGTTTTTGGCATACGGAGTATGCTGGGTGGGCGGGATACTCTCGGTAGCTTGCCGGGCTCTCCAAGAGGCACTGAGGAATAGAAACAGGGTCAGCTGCATGCAAGGCAAATGACTACCCGCTGTGCTATTGCTCCAGCCCAGTAGCTAGAATAATCTTGCATGTATATATTTTCTATATAATTCCTCTCTATTCCCTTCTAACAAAATTTAAGGCTCCTGATGATAAGTTGACTTTTCCTTGTTTACCACAAAGTTCCAAGAACAAAATACAGAGCCTAACATATTCGATAAATGTTTATTTTAAAAAGTTACTGATTTTGGAGAAATAATTAAAACAGCATTCTACATTCTTTATGCATTACCATGTATTTCATTAAGTTGTATACGTGTTCATATTTCCCCTTGATCATTATCTTCTTAAAACCGGGCACACTATATTAATTATATTTAAGTCTCCCGCATTACTAGCACATTAAATGGCCAGAGTAGGTATTCAATGAACTTTCTGGTTGAAATTGAATTGAGTAGCCTTCTCCTTCACTGAGCTATGCTTATATGCCAAAAGCAAAGCCCACCCAAACCAGAAAACTGACTCCAGCCTCAAATATGCACTAAAGCACTGAATAACCAATGCCAGAATGCTCATCTCTGAATATGATCACATATACAAAACTTAAGGTTCATAAAATAAGACTCTGTCTAACTCACACAGTAGTTGGAGGGATTAAGTTAAGTTGAATCTCTCTCTCTCTCTCTCTCTCTCTCTCTGTCTCTCTCTCTCTCTCTCTCTCTCTCTCTCTCTCTCTCTGCTTAAACTACAAACTGCTCAAGGGAGGAGATCTTTACTACTTCTTCGCCTCATAATATAGACCAGCCTGCAAACCATGTATACAGAGATCACTCTGTATGGTTTGTTACTGAGTGCCTACTATGACAGACTACATATGATAGACACCTTTCATATTTATTTAATTTAATCCTTAGTTCCTTACTTTATAGAAGATAAAAATTGACACCCATGAAGAATTAAAAAAATTGCTTACAACTATATAGTAAATCACTGCCACAGTCAATATTTGATGATAAGTCTTGTGAACAGAGTTATAAATGGTAATATTTATTTATAATTTTTAACTAGCACAAATCTACTTTTTTCCTGAGAATCTCACAATGGTCTTGGTAAGTCCTGGGATCTGTTAGAAGACCAAGGAATCTCTCTAGGGTTTTTCTTTCAATTTCTCCCACTCAGAATTCCAGGACAAAAGTGAAACCCCTGGTATAAATTTGGCAATGTTATCTCAGGCCACTAAGTACTGATAACTGTGACAGGGGACAGAGCAAATTAGGAAAATTCCTTCATACAATGAATCGTTCCTGCTGAGCACTGTTCTACAGACTCCTGCATTCACAACCCTCAGGTGGCCTGCCTTAACAGTTGGGAATAAAGGATCTGCAAGACAATGCCTAAGTTCCAAGACTATGTCCTAAGTCCTTTCTTCAGTGTAGTCAGTTGCTGAGGCCTTCACGTAGGTAATTTTCTCCTTAAATCGGCCAGATTCTATGACTAGTAGGTACAGAACCCCAAACTGATTACACAGCACAAAATGAAAAATGGGATGAATTATAATGATTGCTCAAGAAACTATTTTAATAAACAGTAATTATTCTAAAAAGCATTCATATTCATATATAAGTATGTAAAATATTAAATAAGGACTACATTAAAATACATTTTTAAAATGCCACCAATTGTATACAATTAATTGCTTTAGTAACGGTCCTGACTATAAATGCTGGAGGACATCAGAAGAGAACAATTGAAACAGCAAGTAATCATGATTTAGTAGCTTACAGGGCTTAATAAGTAGTTATTAAATGAAGTTTGTTGGGAACCGGAGCAACAGTACAGCGGGGAGGGCATTTGCCTTGCATGCAGCCGACTCTGGTTCTATTCTCAGTATCCCATCTGGTCTTCCAAGCACATCCAGGAGTAATTTCTGAGTGCAGAGCCAGGAGTGACCCCGGAACATCACTGAATGTGACACAAAAAGCCAACTGTCTGCACTATAGCACTGTCGTCCCTTTGTTCATCGATTTGCTCAAGCGGGCTCCAGTAACGTCTCTATTGGGAGACATGTTGTTACTGGTTTTGGCACATCAAATACACCACAGGTAGCTTTCCAGGCTCAAAAAGCAAAAAATTACATTTTTAAAATGTTAAAAATGAACTTTGTCATTTCCCAAGGTGAACTTGAGGAAACTAAGGCATCCAATTCTCCTCTCAGTCATTTGGGGCTTGGGGTGGAGGGGATATAGTTTGGGTTGTTTGAGGGGTTGTTTTTTATTTTGTCCCTTTTTTGTCATTCCCAGAGGAGTTCAGAGACTTCTCTGACTCTGGGATTTCCTTTGGTGGTGCTGGCGACCAAAATCAGGTTACCTGTGTGCAAAACGAGCACTCAGTCTAGTTATCTTTCTCTCCAGCTCTCAGCACAGGCATTTAAACTATTCTTCAGAAGGATGCCACTGTGCCAAGACTGATTACAAGAAAGACCAGCTCTGCTACAGAGATCTTTTGGAATTTCTTTCAAAAAGCCTACAACAAATAGCCAACCAGTGTCACACACTGAGGAAGCTAACAACAGTTACGTAGAAGAATCAAAATCAAATATGCAGAATTGCACCATCGATGTGCATAACAGAAACACAAGTGTATTATCATGAAATTAATACTGACTTTCACTTAGAAGACTGTCCAGAGATTAAGGAAAGCTCACAGAAGTACGTGTTACCAAACCAACCATGAAGGGAAGGAAAACCTTCTTGAAGGTTTCCTAGCAACGCCTAGCAAATTCCTGAAGAACGGATAGAACTGATAAAGGCATAAGAAAGGAGTTTTAGAAAGAAATACCAACATAAGCAAAAGCATGGTAACAAGAACCAAAAAGATTCAGTTATTGCTGTGGCAGGCAGTGACAACTGGTGAGATGGAAGTGGGGCGGAGACAGAACTTGGAGGGCCTGGTACCCGATGACCTGGCACAAGAAAAATACAAACCTCTAAGTGACCAGCATCACATGCACACTTTGGAAAACAGAAACAGATTTCATTCAAACTATGTGAAGATAAAAAGAATGTTATTTTTATCCTCAATAAAAATATAATTTTATTGCAGAAGATTAGCAGGGTGCTCTACTACCTGGAGTAAATAATTGCTAGGTGTCAAATGACTCATAATACCTGTCATTATTTCTCTTGCAGGCAACACTAGGTGGCTTCATCAAAATCTATTAGACTAACAAATAATCACCACCAGGAGTAGGCCCTCATTACTCCTGAGAGTGACCCAAGTTCCTGGCCCACCCAACAAATTGCTATTCTTACGCATGAATAGTAACATGAGCTACAGAATGTGAGAGACTAATGTAAACATTAGTTGGGTAAATACTTTGTCTTATAACTAACATGTCTAGTAAAAAGTAGCTCAAATAAACCTGTTCAGTAGGTAAATAAAATAGTACATATAATACCCTATTTCAAGTTCATCATAAGTTTTATAGAGCATTTAAAATTTCAAGCTTATAAAGATCAATTTGAATAATACCTTTATGAGAAATATGTAAGTTAATGATGTATTTTTCTGAATACACAAAAAATAAACAACTCAAAATCTAAAGATGATGTTTTTATTGTATTAACAAAATATTTTAGACATCATGGGGCCAGAGAGATAGAACAGGATGTAAGGAAGGCACTCGCCTTGCACACAGCTAACCTCAGTTCAATCACAGTATCCCATATCGTCCCCCAAGCACTGTCAAAAGTCTATCCCGAGTGCAAAGACAGGAGTGACTCCTGAGAATGTCCAAAATTTTTCACAATTTAAAATTTTTTTAAAAAAACAAAAATCAATGCGGTGGGGTCAAAAAAAGACTTTCTGACATTAGGCTTAGAAAAATTAGAACTACTTTTTCAGGAAGTAGTTCTAATTTGCACCTAAACTTTTTTAGATCAATAAAACACTTATTTAAATAAAAAAAAATGCTTTCCTCAAGGCAGGAAGATGAACATACTAAACTTCAACAATTTTTTTTTGTAATATATCCTAGGGGGTTGGGTGAGGGTAGAAGTCTTTCTAAACGTTGGTTTCTTTTGCTACAGTGACACCTACTGTCATTGATAATATACGATCTTTAAGGAAAATATTTGAATAGTATTTTAAATATGACTACAAAGGTGATTATTTGCAGTTTTTACTTTTGTGGTTTGCCTATAAAAATTAGTAAGGTTAAGAGAAAATTCATGATCAGTACATGTAATATGATTGACATAATTATATGTAATCTAGAGACATATAATAGTTATATGTAACATATTACTAGTTGCAATTTCTACCACATAAATTTTATACAATTATTTATCATTACAATGTATACACCTCTGAAATATATGTTTGAAATATTTTAAACACTATTATTGACAGACTAAAATTATCATTTCCAGAATTATATACACATACACATATGTGCACATTTACATAAAAGTTATACCACATATACATCTTATAGCAGAACTTTAAAAATAATTTCAATACTTAAACATTAAATCTAGATAACTATATATTTTGTCAGGTTAAAATTCTTTGCATATTTTAAATGCCATTTTGTAATAGAATTTAAGTGTTTAAAAATATTACTGAAATGTCCATTATGTTCATGCTACTTAACAAGTTTTTAATTATAACTTATTTTTTCTTTATTTAAGAAGTAGAAATGTCCCCTAAAAGGACACTGGGTTTATTTCACACACATAACAAAATACATTTATAATCATGTCAGGATGCAAACCGCTCTTCTATCTCCTCTATTCCCATAGTTCTCTGGAAATGCAAAGTTGATATCTTCCTCACATTATAAAATTAAGTATTTTCAAGACATCTCTGTTTTTCTTTTTGATGGAATACAATATTTTACCAAATGTTGTTTTTAGTTAGGGTTGAGGTAAGATTAGCTAAGACTTGCTATTTTATGGGACCAGACCATGCTAACAGTTTTACTAGCATTATCTTGCTTAATGTATGCAATATCTCTGAGAATTCTACATCTCCATGTTGTAAATAAAGAAACACAGTAACAAAGATACCAAGTAACGTTCCCCAGATGGAACAGAAAGTGGCTGATGGAACTATTAATCCCAAAGTGGTCAGACTCCAGAGGCCAGTCCCCCCACTGAGGTTTACCTACATGTGTTTTGACACATAATAAACAGCAATAAACTTAAAGGGGATAAAGGGAACTTTGAGGAAAGGCAAAGTCAAATGTAAAAGAAAGGCCTTAGTAAGCCCGTATACCCAATCTGCAATTAGATTTACATTATGCTCTAATTCTTGTCAGTTCTCACAGCATGATCTAATTAATGGGAAATACTGAGCATCAAATGATCAAGTCCGGGTCCAGAGAGAAAGTGCAACACATGCCTTTGTACCTTGAAGGCTGCTGACCCTGGTTTGTTTCTGGCACTGTATAAATCCCTCATTCACTATCAGGTGTAGCCTGGAGGCCACCAGAGCACCTCCGATATTTGAGTGTTCCCTGGCACTGCAAAGCATTTACAATGAACATTACTCCTGGTTAAGTAAAAATCCCCCAGGCCTCCTGACATCCTCTTGGAATCCCACCCTCCAAAATAAAACCACTCACTACAGCACACATTTCAAATGCAAAGACATTCTTTTCATCGGGGCTGGAGTGATAGCACAACAGGTAGGGCATTTGCTTTGCACTTGACCAACCCAGGTTCGATTCCCAGCATCCCATATGCCATATGGTCCTCCGAGTACCGACAAGAGTAATTCCTGAGTACATGAGCCAGAAGTAACACCTGTGCTAGGTGTGACCCAAAAAGCAAAAAAAAAAAAAAAAAGACATTCATTGTATAAAATATACACAAGGAAAATAATGACACAATACAGAAATAAAGTATCATATAGAAAAGTTAAAGCAGAAAAGCAACTTATCATGATCAACAACTAAAAGTATTTTAATTAAAAGAGGACTGTAAATAAAACATAAATCAAGCATTACGATAAACCAAATGAAAAAAAAACAGAGCTGGATATCTATCCTAGCATCTTAAGAATGAAATATTTAAAATAGTAAAGAAAACTTCATAAATGAAGATGATAGCCATTCTTATTCACTGGAAAAAATATTGCTACAAAGATAATAATATATAAGTATAAAATTATATATCAGAAAGTTTGTTATCAATATGGATATCTATTTCTAAGCTTAGCCTTCCTTTCTAATTTTCCACATTATTGTAAAAACATAATAAATCAAATGCATACTTTGAAGATAACGTTAAGCTCTAAAGATATATATAGAATGAAATACAAGAAAGGAGAGAAATGCAGACAATGGCAGAGAAATTCTACACATAGGCGAAAGTAATTAAAATTATCAGACAGAAAGAATAATTTCATCTACTTGAAAGGTAACTTGAAAAAGAATACTAACATAGAACTTGAATATCCAACATATACAAGAAATATGAAATGGAATTTTTATTATATTTATAAAAAACAAGAAGAAATGGTGAATGGAAACAAGTCAAGTTCAAGAAAGAGAAAATTGTCAAGACTAGTCAGATAAATAGCATTAGAGACAGTGTTTGAAATAGCTTGCCTACCCAGAAAGAATCTTAGAGATTATTGTCAGCAATGGTAGACTCTTCTGTAAATCATTTTTTTGGGCCAAGGAGAGAAATAATAGATTCATAACTTAACCATGTACCTATGAAGTATATTGAGTTCCAAGTTAAAACGTTGGCATTTCTATCCACTTGGTTTATAGATTTTGAAATTTTTTATCATAAGGCTGACACTGAGGAAAGCAGTATTTTGGGAATAATATTGGTAGAAATGTAAAACAGGGGACAGGAAGGATAGAGATAAATGAAAGCAGAGAAAGGTTGATGCATCAGTCAGGCATTTACAGATAGGACCCTAGTGTTTGCATATAGTGTAACTGCATGCTGCCAAGGATAAAGAAGAAGACAAAATTGCACAGTAACTCTTAACTGATCACTTGTCCCGCATTCTTGTCCTTTCAGAATGACACTGGTCAAGTAAGAAATACATTCTGGAAAGAGAATCACTGCAAAATAGTTAATTATAGAAGAGTTAAAAATCACAAAGATGTACTGGTGGTTAACTTTTTACATAGATAGAATAGTCTTTAAATAATAAATAATGACTATAAGAACTAAGTCAACCTTTTCAGTGTCCAAGTTGTCTGTATCACACTACAGAACAACTTGTAAACGAAAGAAAAAAATAATGATAAAAAAATAAGAAGCTGTGCCCAGATGGGCAGGATGGGGGTATGATCTTTGCCTTGTACAGGGCCTAACTGACGTCCATTTCCAGCATCTCATTTGGTCCCCTGACCCTTGCCAGGAGTGATCCCTGGGCAGCGCACAGTCAGGAGTAAGTGCTGGGCACGCTGGATGTGACTGAAAACAAAACAAAGCGAAAAATTAAAAATTAACAACGAGGAAGCAAAGAAAACAAGTGACAGCAGTGGCAGGGGAAATTTGAGGCACTGGAAGTAACATACTTTCATCACCTTGACAAAAGAGATCAGAGATAGTTATGGAGAGAGAGAAGCTGTGAGAGTTCTAGCCTAGCATGGCTATGAAATTAAATGTTCGTCATTTACTAATTATATATATATGCCTAAGAAATAAAAATGAAGAACCTTTGTAACCATCAGCCCATAGTTACTGATGAAGGCAGGAGATTAAATTTCTAGACAATGATATCTAGAAAAGATTCAAATGATATGTCATCTCCCAAAAACCTTTGCTGACCACTTGAGAAAAATGCTCTTCCTTTCCATCTTCCCAAGGCACCGGGCTTCACACTTCGTTCTTTCCTGTACCCAAGTAATTTCATTGACCTTACTAACTAAATTTACCACTCATATATTTATTCAGCATTGACTCCTTAGAATGATTTTTTTAAAAAAATATTGAATTTACTGATAGCTACAATTAAACTATTAAACTATATTTATTGGTTTTGGTTGCTTTGGGGAGCACACCTAGCTAAGCTCATGGCTGACTCCTGACTCTGCATTCAGGGAGTACTCCTGGTGGACTCAGGGAACCATGGTGGGGTGTCAGGATCAAAGCTGGGTCAATCGTGTGCAAATCTTACCAGCTCTACTGTTTTTCCAGTCTATAAATTATATTTATTTTAGAGACTTTAGATTCTGGATTGATCTAGAATGTAAGCTCCCTAAAGCATAACACACTAGGGTTCTTATTCATATGTGCATGCCATTGACTTGAAAGAACCTGTGTGCTTACTGAATTAATGGATATCTATATTCGAGTGTTCGTGTTCACATAAATCAAGGCTGAAATTCAAATTTTGTCATATAAGGTTTTCCGTAGACATATGTTTTCTTTGTTTCCATCATATTTTCAAGATCCCTGCCCCATCTCCTCACCCTCACCCCCTAGTTCCAATCAAGTGACTGTAGTGTGTGATCCACTTTCTACTTCCTAAGATGACACCTAATACAGAAAAAATTACTTGGAGAACTAATTTCACTGGTCAAAATGACTGAATCATGGATCAGTGAGGAATCTAATATGGGCCACTCAGAATCATCTTTAGGGCTTTTTCTGGAGCCATCCAATCAACAGATTCTCTGGGCTCTCGTGAGTGTGATGTAAACTTGGGCTGCCAGCAACCATTTCTAGCACTGCCTGGGAAGTAATTGATTCTAGAAAAATGAAGTCACCAAGCAGGGAAAGCTGAGTGATATTTGAAAGGACAAATTCAGATTTTTTCATTAAATAAGTTGATCCAAAGATGCCTAATATTTTCCTTTTAAAGTATGCATAAATTTGATACAATCAAAACTTTTGTTTAAGCTAATTTGAGTTAAGCTTCTCTCACATGTAGCAGAGTACTGACTAGGACTAGTGAAAAATTGTGAAAATTGGGCAAGTCCTATTTTGGCTATTTGAAACATAGTGATCATGCCTACTGGGTGGATAGAAAATAATAATCACTTAAATTATAAAAATAAATAACAATAAGAAAGAGTTTCACGCATAGTGAATAGATATGAGGAGAGCATCTCATGAAATTGTTTATATTCAAGAATAGCAGTAGCTCACAATTAGTAAGCGCTAATTGTTAGTGTTAAAAATAAGAAGTAGAAAAAAATGTATATATATATATATATATATATATATATATATATATATATTCCCATAAAGGAGAGGACTGACATGAGCAAGTTTGGTAACCAGAAGAAGACAAATCAAAAAGAAGCCCCACAAGAAAGAAAGATAAAGCACAGATAGCTGTGGACGGAAAGAAAGACAAGAAGAAGGTCAAGACCAGCCACCAAGTAAGTAAATTAGAGGCAGCATATATAAAAGGAATTACAGAGAGATTATGTTCCATTTAGAGAAACCATATCTTACATATGTAGATGTGGGTGAATGAATAATAACTGAGTTAATATTATCACCATATGTTCTAATCCTATTGCCAAAACTGACCTGGATTCATTGAACCAAAGGCGTATCTTTGAAATATCAGAAATTCTGCCTACTATATTATGTACCAAGTTAGTTTGTGTGATTTATAATCAAACCTAGATACAGATATTCTTTAGAAATGTGAATTTCTCTCTTTTCTCAAGTTATGAGTAAAGCTTATACAAGTTATCTTCACTGTGAAGGAGAAAATGACTGCCTGTAAATGATTTTGAGAAAAGCTCAGGCTAGAATTAGGTTACAGAACAGCAGCAGTTAAATCCTCTACATTATTTGACATCAAAGGGCAGCTGGGTAGGTTATTTTTCATTTTTAATCAAATAAATATAGTCAACTATTGGAAGATGAATGTATTCCTCTATAGTATATTCAGTTAATAGGAAACAAGTATGTATATATATGTATATATATGTAAATATATATGTATGTACATATGTGTGTATGCAAACAGAAGTAGTTAATATACAAATATTTTCTTATCAGTAATTTGTTTTTTTTTTCAAAAAAGACACATGACAGAAGGTCAGCAGCTTTAAAGGGAATCAGAAAACTTTGAGACCAAAATAGCATCATTTTTCCAGTCCAGTTGAAACAAAAAAAACATACAAATTCTCTACATTCCAATGCAAATGTCTCTTCCACTCAAAGATTTTTCTGCTACCTTCCCCTGAAAAGTTCATTTCCTTCTTTACCTTGTTTATTCTGTATGTCAACTTTTTATACTCCATTGCAAAATACTTCATTTACTTCTGTTTTCTCACCTATTTCCATTACACAATTCAAAGTTGTGGCATTCTGAGAGAGAGGAGGAGGAGGAGGAATAGGAGGAGGAGGAGGAGGAGGAGGAGGAGGAGGAGGAGAGAGGAGAAGGAGGAGAGAGGAGGAGGAGGAGGATGAGGAGAGAGGAAGATGAGGAGAGAGCAGGAGGAGGAGAGAGAAGGAGGATAGAGGGAGAGGGAGAGGGAGGAGAGGGAGGAGTAGGAGGAGGAAGAGGAGGAGGAGGAGGAGGAGGAGGAGGAGGAGAAGAAGAAGAAGAAGAAGAAGAAGAAGAAGAAGAAGAAGAAGAAGAAGAAGAAGAAGAAGAAGAAGAAGAAGAAGAAGAGTACACTGGTGGAGGGATGAGTGTTGGAACATGGAACACTGTATGACTGAAAAGTAATCATGAACAGCTTTGTAACGGTCTATCTCACAGTGATTCAATTAAAAAATTGTTTAATGTGGCTTTCTTAAAAGCACAGACCAATTAACCTATAGCCTAATACAAAATTTGTCTTTGGACACATGAGTGATAAAGAATAAGAACTAGATGAATGAGCAGTCTGTTGGAAATGTTGTACATTGCTGCTTCAATAAACTTTTTTGTCATATTTTACCATTATTCTCACAGCTGCCAGTGAATCACGTTCACCTATTTTTGGGGGGTTATTTTTATTATAGCTTAAGTTGAAATAACACCAAAGTTACTAGTATTGATGTATAAAGTTTCACCTAAATTATAAAATCAAGAAAGTTAATTGATTGCAAAACTTAGTAAATACTGTAATCTAGGAGCTTCCAAAACTCCTTGTTATTTACACAATGCAAGGCAATCCATACATGAATAAAAAGCATTTTTGTGTTTTTATCTTTCCATATGTTTAGTGAAAGTTAATTTCAGAACTATATGCTTAGCTGAAGACAGCAAAGCTGTTCTATTGCTATGATATTAAAGAATCCACCCTGAGGAAGCAAAAGTTACTGTCTGTTAATATTTTTAGCATTTTCCTGCTCCCCATTGTTACCTCATTGATTCAACTAATGGACCAGAGTGTTTTTCAAAATATGAGATGCTATTAAGCAGAGTTCCGGGGAAAGTTGATTCTTCTGAGGGAATATCGGAGTCCAAAGCTCATTGCAATATTAAAGATGCAATTTCTTTGATGTTACTTATATTTACAAGTCTAGTTATATTTTGTGAAAAAAATTAAGAGGTAAATGGTGACGTAAGGCTAACTTTGTATAATGGTTGATATAGAATAATGTGCTAAGAGCACATACTTTTGGAATTGGTGTGCCAATGTACCACTTGTAAGTTAAACAACTTATTTTATCTCTCTAAACAGATTTCATTATATGTAAAATGAGCATAATAAAGGCCTGACTCCAGATTAAATTGGGTAGTCCGTGTTAACTAGAGAATAAAGAATACTTTATTGCTCTATTAGTATTAAGATATTTTAGCCTTGGGACATAAATCAAACCTTTTAAAGCATCTGTGTATTATACACATACTAAAACAATAGTTATTCCTCCTTCACAACCATCAACAGATTCCAGGCTAATGAATAATATGTGTGGCTTCTGAGTAAATGAAGAATAAAGAGCAGAATTAGACATTTAAAAGGAAACTGACATAGCTAAGAGGAAAAAAAAACAATTAAGTTTGCCTACAAGGTAAGAAAGCTACTTGGTAGAAGTTTCTTCAGCCCAAATATACAGAACCCAGAGCTCAGTGGGAGCCACTCCAAGGACTGCACTGGAATGTATTTTCTTGAGAGAGTAACTTAATATTAGCTTAAATATTAAGAGGACTCATGTGTCACCAAGATGACTCTTATGAAGCCCGAAGGGACTGCAGAACCATAATGAAGTTCTTGGGACATGGCGCTCCTGCAGAATCCTTGTCTTTCAATAATTAACAAGCAAGAGCCATCAGATCTTAAGATTAAATCCTTTCACAAAGTACATGACAATATGCCTCTGTGCTCAATTGGTACTGAAAAGTTGGCATTTGTTAAAGAAAAGACTCTTCAATTCACTTGGCTGCTTTCAAATCTTTGCATGAAGCTTTTAAAAATAATTCTCCTATCTATATCCATGCCTCTTTGTGTTCCTGCTATTATATGACTAGAATCTTTCAAAACCATTTTCCTCAGTCCTTTAATATTCTAAGTGTCTACACAGATGTCGAATTTATGAATTCAGCATGGAGACTGAATTCCCTGAATGCTTTTGGCATTGCTGAGTTCTGTCATTCCCATCACCGTTCGGCACAAAATGCCACTGGATGAAGTGGGGGGAGGGGGTAAAAATATCACAGCAACTGAATGATACGCGGAACGCGGAGCTGTAATAGTGACAGAGCTTGAAGCACAGACTTACTCGATACGACAGAGCATGTAATGCACCTGAAATTGGGCCCCGTGTAGTGACTAAGAGTTTCAATTTTCTGAGTTTTATAGAATTCTGTATTATGTTTGACAGCTCTGTTTCACACCAATGGCTGCCTCCATAATGCTAACGAAGTACAAAGATGAGAAAATGTCACTTAAAGAAAAAGGCAAAAAGTGTATGCAAGCTTCAAGCCCATATAACCTAATTTCCTAGGGGAAATTACTGTTTTCATATGGTTATGACATTTTCAGGGTACTGCAATTGCCACATTCAGCTCTTCCCCACACATATAACGAAAAGTTCATTCAAGGGTCTAGACTGGTGTTGGAAAGGAAGAAGCAGAGTCCCGGGATCTGTCTGTGATCTTGTCCGACACATGCTTCTACTCCTGGTCCTACCCCCACATCAGCTCTCAGCCTCCACTGTCACATCCTTGAGAGAGAATTTCCCCGACACAATGACCACTAAGATAAGGCTCCCGCCAAACTGAGACAGGGCTGGGATCTGATGCTTACTCTCTCTTCACTAAGGTTCTTGCATCCTCTCTGGCCCTCCTGCTCACCCAGGTAAATCACCCTGGAGCTGCTCTCCCGCCATCCTCCAGAGTCTAGAGCATCCGGAAGATCAGTAAAAGCTACCCAGTTTCCCAACAGGAACATCTCCCAAGGACATGAAAAAGATAACCAAGACCAGAACACTTCAACCTATTCCAGGCTACTTCTAATGCCTCTTCTTCAACCTTCGTACCTAGCACGGCCACATCTACTCTAGGCTCCTGAGAGTGTCTGCTTTCCTGGCCTATGGATTGATTCATGATTCATCTTCACTGTGTTAGATCGGGATATCTACCAGGTTTTCCTCTGCCTGGGTCGCGGGACCCTCCTCTGGAACTGCTGCAGAGCCTTTCCAGGGGAGAAGTTGTCTGCATTTTCCAAATCTCAACCCTCCTGTTTCCCAGACCAAATTGCTGCGGAGTACCTGTTCTTGAATTCCTAACAAGAATGATTTGTAAATGAAAAGCACTTCAGAAGGAGGCAGTGCATTATCCTGACCAAACGTAGGCTTTGAAGCCATATAATAAGACTCTGACTCTGACTCACAACCCAGTTAGCTACATGACCTTAACTTTCCATATCTCTTAACCCTCCTGATGCTCAGTTGCTGGATCTGACACAGGGAGATACTCGGCACTAAGATGAAATTTCGCCAGAACTTGGATGGAATTTGAGGGGTCGTGCTTTGTGAATCAGAAAAATAAAGATAAATAGAGGCATATACTCCAGTCCTAAGTGAAGTATAAAGAAACAAAGCAGGTGACAGACAATGCCCAGTAACATTATACCGAGGTACTGCCTCAGAACCGAGATGCCAGCTGGGGAGGAGAGAGACAAGGAGTCTTGAGACGAGACGGAGGTAGAAGGACATTGTCACTCTGGTCATACACATAGTGCATTGGCATCGGAAACCCACAACATTAATATTAAAATAATTATGAATTGTAACACAATTGTGACTCTTTTGCCTTGATAAAAATATTTAATTAGAAACTTACAAACTACGGGCCAGAGAAATAGCACAGCAGGTATTGGTGTGCAAGTAGGTACTTGCATACTGCTGACACAGGTTCAATCCCCAGTATCCCCTACGGTCCCCTCAGCACAGCCAGGAGTGATCCCTGAGGACAGAGTCAGGAGTAAGCCCTGAGCATTGCCAAATGTGGCCCCAAAACAAAAAAACAAAAACAAGTTATGTCTGTAGTCTACTTTCAGCAGAGCAAACATGATTGCCACTCAATGCCTCTCTTGCAAACCACAAGACTCAAAAGGAGAGAGAGAGAGAACAAAAGGGAATGCCCTGCCACAGAGGCAGGGTGGGAAGGGGGGCCTGGGGGTGGGAGGGATGCTGGGAACTGTGGTGGTGGAGGATGGGCGCTGGTGGAGGGATGGATACTTGATCATTGTATAACTGAAACCCAAGCACAAAAATTTTTAAGTCTATAACTGTACCTCATGGTGTTTCACTATAATAAAAAAAATCTGCAAAATAAAAAAAACAAGTTTTAAAAAATGTATACAAACTAATGTGCTACTGTATGACACATATAATACAGAAGTGAAATAACATGTTTACAGAAATAATATCCCCAAATCTATGTTTTCTGACTACCAAATTTACTTCCCTTTTAAAAAAGAATATTGCTTTAGGCATATGATTTGCAACACTGTTTCATGCATACAGGGTAACATCACACTTCTTCAGAGCATCCCCACCTCAACTCACCTTCCAGCCCTGTCATGCTAAGCTCAATTCTGTAGACAAGTTCTCAGAGTGACAGATGCTTTTTTGTTTGTCTGTTTTCTTTTTTTTCTTTCTTTCTTTTTTTTGTGGGGTGTGGTACTTTGGTCATTTATTATTCCTTTATTGTGTTTCTTTATATGCCACATATGAGAGAGATCATTCTGTATCTGGACTTCTCTTTCTGATTGACTTCACTCAGGATAATGTTTTCCAAATCTATTCACATAATAGTAAGTTGCACAGTTTCACCTTTTCTTATAGTCAAATAGGATTCCACTGTGGATATATGCCACAATTTCTTTATACAGCCATCTGTTCTTAGATACTTGGTAAATTTCTGTTCTGAACAGTTTTTTTTTAGTAATTAGACAAGAAAAAGAGTAAGGTCACGAGATTGGAAAATAAAAAGTTGCATTATCACTATTTGCAGATGACACAAAAATACTATACTTAGAAAATCCTAACAAATCTACCAAAAACAATAAACTTTTACAGTACCTGGCAGACAAAAAAATCCATACCCAGAAATCCATGGCATTTCTATATGCTAACAATGAAATCAAAAACATAGGTGGAAAAAATCCCATTCATAACTGTGCCTAAAAGAAAATCAAGTACCTGTGAATCACCTTTTAAAAATAGGTGAAATACCAAAGAAAGAGAGAGAGAGAGAGAGAGAGACGCTATAAATCACTACTAAAAATATTAAAGAAGATGGAAGAAAATTAAAATATATTCTCTATATTCCTTATTCATTGTTTGAGAATTAATATTTTAATATTCAAAACTGACAATTCTACCCAAAGCACTACAGAGATTCAACGAGATTCAATAGGGTATCTATAAAAATGCCCATGACATTTTTAAAGGACACATATCAAATGCTGTTAAAATTTACATAGAGTAATAAACGCCCTCAAGTGCCCAAAGCAAGCCTAGAGAGTGGGGGAAGGAAAAATACGGTTCCTTTAATATCTTACTATCTTCCACCTTCTTTACTAACTGAGAGAGAAACTGAAGTTTCCATTGTACAAACACTCATTATCTATGCTGCTATTTTGCAATTAGATAAAACTTAGTTAAAAGATTCGGGAGTACTCAGTGCAACTTAATGGGGAAAAAAAATTACTGTATCACTGTATCATATGATTATCCCACTAGGAATTACTGCATATGTGGGGAAAAAGTTTTAATCTGATTATATTCATCCTCAGTAGTTCCTTAAGTTCTATGTAGAAAGCCTAGAAATCCTGAAATGTTGAGTGTTTTTCATAAGCTCTGAGACTTATTTTTAGATTCATGAAACTGTACTCTGCAGTATTTATCAGTTTTTCCTCCCTAGAATTCTCTGAAAACAACACTGTAAAACAAATCTATGAATGGAAATAGGCTACAGAATGCTCACAATTAAAGGTCTTATTTGGAAAAATTCGCTAGTGAATCCATCTGGGCCCGGGCTTTTGTTTTTGGGAATACTTTTGATTGCAGTTTCTATTTCGTTGATGTTAATAGGTCTATTCAGATACTCCAGGTCTTCTTGATTCAGCTTTGGGAGATTATAGGAGTCCAGGAATTTGTCCATTTCTTCTAGGTTCTCTTGTTTCGTGGCATACAGACTTTCAAAGTAGTCTCTGATGATCTTTTGGATTTCTTTGGTTTCTGTTGTGATATCCCCCTTCTCATTTCTGATTCGTTTATTAGGGTTCTCTCTCTCTGTTTCTTTGTGAGTGTTGCGAGTGGTTTATCTATCTTGTTTATTCTCTCGAAGAACCAGCTCTTGGTTTGATTGATCTTTCGGATTGTTTCTTTGGTTTCCATGTCATTGATTTCTGCTCTAAGTTTTATGATCTCTTTCTAACTCCATGTAGAAAAGTAAGATCTAAGTGGATTAAAGACCTCAACATCAGACCGGAATCTATAAGATACATTGAGGAAAATGTTGGCAAAACCCTTCATGACATAGAAGCTGATAGTGTCTTCAAAGATGTCACACCGCTGGCCAAGCAAGTGAAAACAGAGATAGACAAATGGGACTATCTTAAACTAAGAAGCTTCTGCACCTCAAAAGAAACAGTGACCAAAATACAAAGACAGTCTACAGAATGGGAAAGGATATTCGCCAACTACACATCTGACAAGGGGTTAATTTCAAGGATATACAAAGTACTGGTTCAACTCCACAAAAAGAAAACATTCAACCCCATCAAAAAATGGGGAGATGAAATGAATAGAAACTTTGACAAAGAAGAAATCCCAATGGCTAAAAGACACATGAGAAAACGTTCCACATCATTAATCATCAGGGAGATGCAGATCAAAACCACAATGAGATATCACTTCACACCACAGAGACTGGCCCATATCCACAAGAACAAAAGCAACCGGTGCTGGCGCGGATGTGGTGAGAAAGGGACACTCCTTCACTGTTGGTGGGAATGCTGACTGGTTCAGCCCTTTTGGAAAACAGTATGGATGATTCTCAAAAAACTAGAAATTGAGCGCCAATTTGACCCAGCAATACCACTCCTGGGAATATATCCCAGAGAGGCAAAAAAGTATAGCCGAAGTGACATCTGCAATTGTCTGTTTATTGCAGCACTCTTTACAATAGCCAGAATCTGGAAAAACCCTGAGTGCCCAAGAACAGATGACTGGTTGAAGAAACTCTGGCACATTTACACAATGGAGTACTATGCAGCTGTTAGGAAAGACGAAGTCATGAAGTTTACATACAAGTGGTACTACATGGAAAGTATCATGTTAAGCGAAATGACTCAGAAAGAAAGGGATAGACATAGAAAGATTGCATTCATCTGGGGAACATAAAGTGACAGGGTAGGAAACTAACACCCAAGAATGGCAGAGATTAGTACCAGGAATTTTACTCAATGACCCGGAGGACAACCACACATGTTAGGGGAAAAAGGAGCTCAGAAAGAGAAGGGAACACCAAATAAAGGGTGTTGGGAGGATCTGCCCAGTATGGGAGAAGCATGCTGAAAGTAGACTATCGACCAAACATGATTGCCACTCAATGCCTCTTTTGCAGACCACAGCACTCAAAAGGAGAGGGAGGGAAATGCCCTGCCACAGAGGCAGGGTGGGATGGGGGCTGGGGGGTGGAGGGATGCTGGGATCCGTGGTGGTGGGAAGTGCGCACTGTGGAGGGATGGGTGTTTGATCATTGTATAATTGAAACCCAAGCACAAAAATGTGTAAGTCTGCAACTGTACCTCATGATGTCTCACTATTAAAAAAAATTAATTAATAAAAAAATAAAGGTCTTATTAATTGATAAGAAAGTCATTCAAATTTTTTGTATACAATTTCCCAATGTAATGTCTAGAATTGATCAGGTATCACTTCCATCATGAATTACACAAAGTTCTAGAATATATATATAAATATTATCCACATGTATGTTAAAATTGTTAAACAAATCTCCTTATATGAGAATGTTTCCAATGAACCTTCAATATACTAAAAGGCCTCATTCATATTTAATTTTCTTTTCATAAAAGAATAATGTTTTTGTTCTCTTCACTGGAGAACAATTAATATGGGATATCTTCGAAGCTCTTCTAATATTTCACTTTACTTTTACTCAATTAAGATTATGCTCTACTTAGAATTTTGATTTGGAATAAACTTTGTTATAGATACTAAGAGATTTAAAAAACACAGACTACTATGAAGTAAGATTTAATTACCTACTAAACCAAAGCAGCAAAGATTTTAAAACTGGAAATAAAACTCAACTCTCTTAAAACAAGACTATGTTTACTTAATTAAAGACCCAATTATAAAACTGACATGAAGTGTATAGTTATTCTATTAACGTATTTTTATTTTCTAGGAAGTCTACCTAAACAATTTAATCTGAAAAAATTAAACCACAGAGTACGAGTACAGTTTCCTTTCACCAAAAGAGAGATAAAACTTTCATTTGAATTAACTATACCACAGATATTAAAGTTAATTTTAAATGTTTGTGATAATTTATTAAATTATAATCAGTGTAGCCACACATAAATTCTCTTTCCCGAAAATATGGTCCTCACAAACCTCTATTTCCTTTAAATTTACATTCACATTTTATCCTATAGCTTCCTTGAATTCCATTTCACAACCAGTTCCACTTTAAAAAAAAAAGAACTAAAAAAAGATACAACTCCATTCACTATCACTGCTTTAAATGACTTTAAAATTTCAAGTTAACAAAAATTCTGAGACCAAATACTTTTAGAGATTTCTAAAATTTTATTTAATTTTATTTTCTTTCAAGCAAGTGTAGCTAACCCAAAAATTCCATACAATTCCATGTATTCTTCAGAACAAATTACCAAATGGAGGGGAAACTAACTCTTGTTACAGCATAAAGTGAGTTTTGCTGAGAATTGGCTCTCCTAACCACAAACAAAACAAAACAAAAGAACAATGATGGGATACACCCATAGGTAAGATAGTTTAGGTAAAAGAATGGAAAGAGTTTGCAAAAATGCACTCAGGAAAGAAAAATAGCAAGAAAGAATAGGATTAATAACAAATTATCTGCCCTGTCTAAAACAAGGTGCCAGGCAAGCACGGGATATGACTGTTTAGGATCCCTTAGATGTAGGGACTACATGGGCAAAAATAGAATTAAAAACTGTCACAAATTAACTCTTTAATTGAAGGGTCCCTGTTGATAAGCTATGTGAAATAACTGAGCCTCTGTCCTTCGTGTATCTATTATACGTCAAAGTCTCTGTCACTTAAACAAAGTCAGCTTCAGAGGAGGAAGGATGTGGTACAGAATAAATGGCCAACCTGTGAGACTACTCTTGGCTGCCCAAGTGATCCTAAAGCTTGGATAGTCGTGCGTGTCCATTTGTTTGTCTCATTCTCTGCAACGACTGAGGCTTCAAGACCTGTTCGGTAAAATTCACCGCTTCTCCCCTTTCCAGACACAAAGTGAACACACACACAATCAACCAGCTTACCCACTATTGTTTCTCTGTCCCATTGTTAGGGACATAGAAAAGGCAGCCATCATTGAACAACAACAACAACAGCAATAAAAAACAGATTTTGGCTAATCTAAAATTTTCAAGGAAGCTTTCAAGGAAGAATAAATGAGAAAGATATTATAATTATAAATGACCACTATATTGTATTTGAATAAAAAAACCCAACAGTATAAACCCAGGATATTAATAGCATTATCAAAGATGGTGAAGAAGGCTGTCTTTGAAACCCTACTGAATTCAAACTGCAAGAAAACATGAACGCACTCACAGGATCACATGTGTAGTTCCGCAGAACTGCAGCAGAGTAACAAGTAAACAGCTCTAGGAGAGTCTCCCACATAAGGAATTTGGGGAAAAGATAAGGATGGAGAGCACAACCCCAGAGAGGATGTGGGGAAAAGAGAATTAGAGGCACAGATCAAGATGAGGGCAAAAATGCACGCACAAACTTATGAATCTTCACATTTTCAACATTTGCAGGTGTCATATCTGCCGGGAAAGGAAGACCATCAACATTCTATGCGAGGGGATGGGCTGACAGATGCATGCTGCGGTTGAAAGAAAGACAACTTTCTCCCCATTGAATTTGATGGGGTGCAACCATTCGCCAGAATCACTGAATTTGACTGTGTGCAGGGATTCACCAGAATCAGAAAGTAGACTTGCTCTGAGGAGACAGAAAGAGAATTCTGTTGAGCACAGCAAGTACTCAAACTCCAGAATTGTGGTAATGGGGCCAGGGTGACAGACCAAGGGGCTGTGAACACAGCAAGGCAACACTGCTCTGTATATCAAAGTCCCACCAAGCAACAGGGATTCTTCCCCACCAGCTTTGTGTAGAATTGAACATGAACCCAGACTGTCACTCAAGACTGCTTGGGTCAGATCCTCGGTCCCTGTCCTCAGACCATGTCAGATATAATGAAGACCCCAAATGCTGTTGAGCTAAGACTTCAAAATAACATGGTAAAAAGTATCCTCTGAGGCGCCGGAGCAATAGCACAGCAGGTAGGGTATTTGCCTTGCCCGTGGTCGACCCGGGTTCGATCCCTGGCATCCCATACGGTTCCCTGAGCTCCAGCAGAAGTGATTCCTGAGTGCAGAGCCAGGAGTAAACCCTGAGCATTGCCAGGTGTGACCCAAAAAGTTATAAAGAAAAAAATTCTCTGAGTTGAGTGATGAAAATAGCTCCAGTAAGAAAAGAGAATGTATAAGTAAGAATGTAAGAAAACTGAAAACCAAAGTTATACTAACATAATGGCTATGATGAAAGTCATCTCTCAGATCAGAAACAGGATAAGGATCTCCACCCTCATTACTACTATTCAACATAGTACTCAAACTCCCTGCCACAGCAATTAAACAAGAACAAGAAATTTAAGGGATTCAAATTGAAAAAGAAGTCAAATTATCAATGATTCAATGTCGTGGGTTATAAACAAGGAAGCAAATTAGACTACCTCAAATGAAAAAGTTTCTGCAATACAAAGGAAATGATGAATGACGGTTCCTTTCTCCCCAAATTGGAGCCAAATTTAATTTTTTAAGCGAAAAGTTTAAAAAAGATAAATAATAAAAAAGAAAAAAATAATCCCCCATCCTAAATCAGAAAGAGTTACTGTCAAATTAAGAGTTACTATCAAATTACTGTCACAGATTTTATAACAAATTTATTTTTGAAAATGTGGGGTGCTATCATTATATAAAACTATTTTGTTGATTACTTTAAAATTATTGATTACTAAACTAGCTTTGTTGAAAGATTAGGATGCATAGTATACTCATGATTACATATTAAATCTGAATAAACCAAAATTGGCACATATAATTTCTTCATGACAATTTGACATTTTTCCTATTCGGAAAATAAGTTAAAACCTTAACAAACTGTAATAGAAATTATTTGTATTGATCTGTGCATTATAATTGAAACATTATTTGATAAAAATTATTAGCATTGAGAAGTTTAAAATTAATCTTCTGTGTATGAAGGTCTTTTATGCTACCATTGGTTTCATTATCTGATACCCAGTAAACACTTAACGAGATGCTTATTTTGTCACTGCCCCAGTGAGAATCTTCAGATCGATCTAGTGCATTAAAAATTACCGTATCTTAGCTTTTGATGACTGTTTCATTTTGTATAACATCTCAACCCTTTTCATATGTGTGTATGTATTTAAAACTTATTTTACTTAAAAAATCCATTATATAATTTTTTAAGACTTTCTTTTTAAGTTAACCAGGAGAGTTCAGTGAAAGAGCTCAAGGGACTAGAGTTAGGATGTCCATGCTTGATCAATAAAAGCTATCAAGAGTGACCCCCAAACACAATTAAGTGTGGCCCCAACATAAAAATAATAATAACCACATCCAGTTGTCTATATAAAGAGCCCATGATTTCTAATGCATAAGGCCCCAACTCTCAATTACATATGCACATCACTGTTACAAGAACAAAAGCTTCTTATTCCAGCAGACATAAATTGGTGATCATTGTTCATCATTCAATTTCCAATGCATGAGGTTCCAACTCTTAATTAAGCATGAGCATAAAAGTTTCGAAGATGGGTGCTTTGTATTTTCAGTGACATCAATAGGGGATCATTGCTCATCATTCCCTCATTGTAGAAACCATGTAAATAGTCTTTGGAGGATTTGTTTACACAGTGGTGTCAAGATTGATGCTGTGTATGTGTTAAGAATTGTAGGTTCTCTGCTCAAAACAAGCGCGCATCCATATAACACTGGTGAATACACTGCTGCTCTGTTTTCCTTTTAAGCAGTATGACAAACAGAATTATACCACCTGAAGATTACACAAAGAAAAATGATAAAAACAACTTTCAGACTGAAAAAAACAGAGTGAGACAATTATGTGGTAGTGACAATTATGCTATGAAATATAATATTCAAAATATATAAAGTATTCACAAAACTCAACAGCAGAAAAATGAACAAACTTACTATAAAAAGGGTGACAAGAGATAAATACATATTTACCCAAAGTAAACATACTGGTGGCCAATCGGAGTATGGAAAGCTCTCAGCACCAATGTATTAGGATAATGCAAATAAAAGTAACAATGATATACCTCACACTGAAATGTGAGAGAAGTGAGAATGCCCCATTTCAAAAAGTCCAGAAATAACCAGTGCTTGCAGGACCTTCATTCACTGTTATAGGGACTGTCATTTGGTTCAACCTCTATGGAAAATGGTAAAGACTTCTCAGAGCTTTAAGAACATACTTTCCACATGACACAGTGATTCCAGTCCTTGGCATCTACCCCAAAGAATACATATACATTGATTCATAAAGAGTTTGCACTCCAATGGTTCATTTCAGTCCTATTTCAATACCAACATCTGGAAATAACCCAAGTGTCCATGAGTGATTAAAGAAATTACCATAAACATACATATAAATATAATAGATTACTACTCAATTACAAGAAAAGATGAAATCTTACCATTCACTGCACTTGCATGGACCTGAAGGGTATCACATCAGGGGAAGGGACTCAGATGAGCAAGAATGAACATTAAAAGATTTAAGGCACCTACCTTCTACTCCACTCATCGTGGTTCCATCTCTGGCACCAGGCCCTGAGCATCGTCAGGAATGATCCCCGGTCACTGTATCCTATGCATCACTTTGGATCTTGCAAACACTATAAAGAAGAACAAAAATTATAGAAAGTAAAATCTGACAAAAATAGTGAGTATTCCTTTATTTGAAAATGTTTACCATGATTTAAGCAATTTAGCATACAGCTACTAGCAGGAAAGAACCTTGGGATGAACTGTAGACAGGAAGAGGTCAATGCCATTAAAAAAATGATTAATATTAATGAGGAAAAGAAACTCCTGCCCATATTTGAAAGAGGCTAACTTCAAGCCGGCTAACACCAAAGAAAAGGAGATGTCAATGGGGCAGCTGAGTCTGAGGGACAACATAGCCATGGAGGACATCTGGAATGTCCTTGAGGTCGTCCCAGTCTCTTTGTACCCTTGGAAACCTGGCAACGGATGCCAAATGTGCCCATGTCTTTGAGGTGGTCCAGACTCTGCTTTACATTATAGCATGCTTTGGAATGTCTGATCCTATACACTCCATTTTGGGTCCTGCGAATGCCCCAAGCCCCACAATCTATGAAATGGAGTTTGACCTTTGTTCCAAACCCAGTACAGGAACACAAGCTCAAATGGTTCTGCTAGCCTAATATAACAGTATTTTCCCACTTCTTGGGATGTGTGGTTTGGATTTTTGCTCTTTTGGTGGAAATTTCCACAACAATGCTCTAAGTGTTTTCTGTGTACAATGTTAGGAGTTTAATCAACTCTAAGGATACTAATTTTAAAAGATAAGAAAAGTTTAGTAAGCATTTATAAAATCCTAGAGTCAAAAACCAAAAATCATTTTTAAAAATTAGGAATACATGCAGTTTCAAAATTAAAGGGTCGCTAATTTATCACCTGAAATATTGGAGCAAATGGAAAAATCAAGAAAAGCTGGTACAGAATTTGGAGCAAAAAAATTTGTCTTTTCACAAAATACATGAGCATATTGCTATTGCAAGATATTGTACAAAATACTCTATAAACCAGAAGTAATGTGCAGCTTATGGAGTTTAGAACTAGCTATTTTTAACAGCAACCTTTAATTATCAAAATATTGATATCTTAAATTTGATAAAGTTTTGCCTAATAATAAGCAATAATCAACATATATTATCTTTGCATATTTTTCATAACAACAGATATTAACAGAGTTCTGGCATATCTCCTAAGTTTAATAACTGTTGTCACCAGGATTATGAAAACCAGAGTTGGGAATTTGCTACACTAAGCAAAATTGTGGAAGATTTTTGGGCAAAGAGTGACAAACATCCACAAAAGACTGGATAAGTTACTGAGCATCTCCTGATTTTTAAATAATGAGATATTTCATTGTCAAAAGAGAAAGACAAACAACAATATCATTACTGGAAAAAGATCTGTGATAAATAATCTTGAAGGAGAGACTAATTGTTCAATACTACCAGACAAATTAAATAGATTTTATTGCAAACCTCAGTCCAACAAAGGTAAGAAATGGCATTAGTTGTTTTAAATTTTTTCTGTGAATATTGTTCTAATCAGATGTTTTAAAATATCTTAAAAAAGTTTATTGGTAAGGTATCAAGTCAACAGACTAAATGCAATTAGTATAAAGCAAACATCCCTAGAAGAGTGAAGCACTCTTTCCTGCTAAAATATAATGAAATTTTGAGTAAGTGGTTTGAAGAAATAAAACAAAATAAGGAGATAGAGAACAACAGAGTTATTTTAGGTGAAACTGTAAAGGAAAAGGTTCTCTTTGAGAGTAACTAAGAAACTAGAACTTTATAAAAGAGTTCTTCAAGATCTCATGGAAGAGAACTCCAAGCAGAGGAAGAGAAAACAATTTCTATTAATTAATACCATTAGCTGGTTGTAAGCAGAGAAATGTTGGAATTTAGGTATTAATTTCCCCTTAATCACACTTTTTAGATTTGTGTTTCCTTTCAGTTCACTAACGTATTTTGTATTTCCTTTCAGTTTATTCACTAACATGCTTTGTTATTTTCCCCACTGTTTATGATTGCCTTACAATGCTATGAAATTACATTGGTCACAATTTTATTAACCCTATTATTTTGTGCATATTTCAAAATTCTAAAATAGGTAGCCAAAGTTTAGAAGTTCTCCAATCACTGAGTAATGTTCATTAACTAAGACATGAAAAGTCTGCTATACCTTCATGGACCATGTGTGCTATACAATTCATTAAATCATACTTTTATGCTAGTAGTGTTCTCCATACTATGTGTAAACAACATTGGCATAGAGACTTTAAAACAAAATACCTATGAAAAAAATTAAACTTTGGTGGCCAGAGAGATGCTACACAAGGTTAAGACATTTGCCTTTGTGGAGGAGATCCGAGTTCAATTCTCATTTGCCTTGTATGAAGGAGATTCGAGTTCAATTCTCATCCGAGTTCAGTGCCCCATTTAGCACCCAGATTGTCAGCAAGAGTGATTCCTAAGTACAGAGTCAGAAGCAAATCCTGCATATCTCCAGTTGTGGCCCAAGCAAGAAATAAAAAAAAAATAAAATAAAATAAAAATAAATAACAGGTCAAAATAGCTAATCCAAATAGCTATCATTCTGAATTTCCTCTCTCACAGTACTACCATTACCCTTCTAACTACTGCAAGTTTAATAAATAGCTGAGGTGAAAGAATTCAACAGAAATCTGTATCAATATTAACAAAACACATCCACAACAGACTGCTTCAGTTTATTTGTTAAAGCATGCTGTCCTTTAAATATAAAATTTTTGTTACCCAGGGAGAAGCAAAATAAAAAGATGTGATACTTCGAATTTTTTAATCCTTAAATGTTTAGAATAAATGTAATTATGATACACATTATTTATTAAAGAAAGAAAACCTTGGTGAAGAAGAGCTATAGTAAAAACGTCCAGGTGCTTGCCTTGCTTGCAATCAGCCCCAGCACGACCAGATAAGGTTCAACATGTACCCAAACCGCTCTCTCTGTCTCTCTGTCTCTGTCTCTGTCTCTGTCTCTGTCTCTCTCTCTCTCTCACACACACACACACACACACACACACACACAAAGACAACAACAACAAAAAAAATCCTTAAGGCCTCAATGATGAGTATCAATAAATAAAACAAAGGGCAAGCTACCTCATGATGTGGAAGTTTTGAAAGTACGGAAATACGAGTCATTTTAAAAATCAAAGTTATATTAACAACACATCATCATTCAATGAAATTGTTAAATACTGATTTTACTTCCACTCCAGAGTATACCAGAAATGGGGCCAGAGCGATAGTACAGAGGGTAGGGCATTTGCCTTGCATGAGGCCAACCCAGGTCCGATCCTGGCATCACATATGGTCTCCTGTGCGCCGCCAGGAATGATTCCTGAGTGCAGAGCCAGGAGTAACTCCTGAGCATCACTGGGTATGATTCCCCCCCCCCAAAAAAAAAAAAACAGAATATACCAGAAACAGCAGCACGAAGCATGATGTTTTGTTTTTATTTTTTCAAAGCAACAAATTTAACCGGACCTAGAATGGGGCTCCATGATTGTTTGTTAAGCAGGAATGTCAAGGACATCTGCCTGGGAATCAGCCCTTATTAGGAACCAGAAACGTCTACAGAAACTGGGTAACAATCAGAGGACACATTCTCAGAAGCTAATAGGGGTGAATCTGAACCTCCATACTTGCAAGAACAATCAAGCACTGGGGATTCCTGGACAGAACCATTTATAACAGCACTTCATGCATACAATAACATAATAATTCTTGTGTAACACCATAAATACAGACATATAATACAACACAATACAATACACATAAGAATCCTTCACTGTAACATTTGTAAATACAAATATTAAGTATAACAATGAAAGATTCTTACCCACACTGTCTAAGTAAATTCTTCAAGGCCTTATATGGCTCCATTATCCTACCTAAAAAACGGGACTCTGAATTAATTTTACTAGTAGAAGAATTTTTAGAACTATAGATAAAGCTCTTTGAAAACTATATTCTGAAAACTGAGGGCAAAATGCAAGTAATTGTATCCCAATAACTATTGTAAAACAAGTTTCCTTCAGGACAATAATGGAAGATTTTGCATTTGGGGGTTTATAAGGAGAGCAACTCTCTCTGTAGTTATTTAGAAGGAAACTCAAAGCTATTTGTTATGCAATGCTGATGTAAGAACAGTCATGATATCACTAGTCCATGTACTTTCCTAACCCCTTGCATGAACCAGGCCATTGAATTGTCACAAGACCTGTCTGGAATAGATAGCATAGCTCCTAAGTACATAGTGAGGTCAATTTGTAGAATAAACATCACTTAAACAATGTGTGTGAGCCTTAGGAAAGTCCTAAAAATTATTTGTACACACATCAAAATTTCTTGGCATTAACTATGATACACCATACTTCTGTAAGATACATTTTATTATTTAACCACCCCTACTTGAAATTTCAATATTTAGAAATTGCATGTATGGCATGGGAATGAAGGACTTCACACATGGTCCAGTAATAGGCAGCTGTATACAAGGTAATTATCCCATTAATCTCAATGAGCTCAGAGTAGAAAAGGGCGAAGATGCTGACCCCAGTCCTGTTCTTTTGTTCCTTCATTCACACACTGGTTCAGTATTATCAGAACTGTATTGTTAAAAACAGGAGAAGCATATTTGACTTTGCTGTTATTATAAGCTTAGTAGGAAAACATAATTAACCACTGATCAAACATAACACTTTGAATTACCTTGAAAGTGCTTGAGGAAAAAGCAATTTCCCTGTTAGACAATCAAACAGTATCAAAAACTGTAAGACACAACCATTATTGGTTAGTTGAGTATTTAGCCAGATAGCATTTTTCTTGGTCAGCTTGGATTATAGAGTATGAAAATAACAAATTAAATTGTTCTTTTGGAGTTCGGATTTAAACATGTTATATATGGAGACATTAGACTGAGCACTGTTCTCCCTTTGTTCATCAATTTGCTCGAGCAGGCACCAGTAACATCTCCATTGTGAGACTTGTTGTTACTGTTTTTTGGCATATCGAATATGCCAGAGGAGCTTGCCAGGCTCTGCCATGTAGGCTGGATATTCTCAGTAGCTTGCCGGGCTCTCCAAGAAGGACGGAGAAGTCGAACAACACCCTACCCTCTGTGTGATGGCTCCAGCCCACGGAGACATTAAGAAAAAATTTTCAAAACCACCTTTCAACTAACTTAAAGATAATGACTCTACGAGTGAATGACACTGTGTTAGGCAGACTAAAGATGATCACTCAGTGCCACATCCTGACACTGGCATTAGAAATGTTTTGTGAGTGACTATGGTCAATGCCCTACATAGTGGCCTCAATAGATGCATTTATTGTCTGAGCCTGAATGATTCCTTTAACTACCTCTTTATGGAAAGCACTTGATATTATTTGTCCAAAAGTGAACTCCTTCAGGCTTTAAGAATTTCCAAGATTAGTATTCTAAAATCTCATATATCTGCTGTGCCGGTATGTATTCCACTTAGAGTGCACCCAGTGAGGATATAAACAGCAATCATGTTTGCTCCAAGTCATCACTTTTTTATCAACCCTACATGTGAAAAGAACTCTTACCTGATTGATTTGGCTCTTCTCTAAGCACTTCTTGTACCTATATGTCTTTTAAAGGTGGCAGCTACTATGTGCAAAACTTTCCAAATGCACATAGTTTGGGCTTTGTTTAAGCTAGAGTAATGTTCAAGGAACTTTAGAAAAGCTACAGATCTAAATAAATAAATAAGGTTATTTACTACCACAGCAGTAAGTGTTCCCATCTTGTTATCCTAAAATATTCAAAGCGCAAACTATTGCTGCACTATATTGCAAACCTCTTCAAAAAAGAAGTCAGATATTTTTATCCCCAGTGAACGGCACAGACTTTCATATATTTTATCAAGTTTTATGGATATTAATTATGTTACTTTGAAATAAGCATGGAACACATTCCACACAGAAGCAAATGACTCATTTTAACCTAAAATGTCAACTATACTGTTGGGACTGGAGCAGGTTCTTGAGGTGAATAAATGAAGAACTGAATGTTCCAGTAGTCACCAGACACTGAGAAATAAGAAAGAGAAACTATTCAAGAACAGGAATGGAGGAGAAGGAAAGGAATTGTGTAGGGGAGGACTAGAGACAGATGAGAAGCAATGGGGGCTAGGTCAGAAAGTCAGTACAAATGTGGTGTAAAAAAATAATAGAGTCAATATCCAAACCACAGAGCCAACAACACTGAAATCAAGAGACCCACACTTTAACGAACAAACTTAGAGAAGTGCCTGTCAAGAAAATAGGCTCAAGGCAGAAGAGGGAGTGGGGTGGGGCCATGACATATGTGTGAACCTGGGAAAACGTTAATGGAAGTTGGCACCAGTGGTGGAATCAGTACTGCAATACTGCATGTCTAAAACTCAACTGCTAGTAACTTGGTAAATCAGTGCTTTAATTAAAAAAAAAAAAAGTCAAAAAAATAAGAATAGAAAAAAATAAAAAAGAATAGTCCCATAGAGGCCCAGGGCTCGTAATTATCCCTATGTATAATGAAAGAGAAGAAAATTTAATTCAAGGAGTGTGCTGGAAGTCATCTTTCCCTAGAAAACTCAACCCCTTTATCCAAAATACGATTCCTTTTCTATCCTCCTATGGGCAATTCAGAAGGGTGGATGATGCAGATAAAGGGAGTCTCTAGCCTACAGATAAGGAATTGCTAATTTAATAGGGATTAAGAAGTTGGTGCTATCAACTTCACTGTGCATTACCAATTATATTTGAATAAGGAGGAAGCCGGCTGTTTGGGGTTTTTCCATCAGCCGCTTTTCTGCATGCTGATATTTTTGCTGGAGATATGAGAGAGGTCAGGGCTCTCCATCCCTAGGTGACTGATATCTTTAAGGCTTCTCCACCCAGGGGCTATCATTTTGTATCTAACAATATCACTCACAAACTAGTTATTAATTATTTGACATTATAATCTCCAGAACCCAATTCATTTTCAAGTAAAAAAATGGGCAGTAAATAAAATGTTATATACTTAAGGAACAAGGAAAAGAAGAGTCAATAAATTGGATGCTATATACATTGCATAGTCACTGTCTTACTCCTGATATTCTTAGCTGGCTCTGAAATTGTCTAGTTAAGGGCCAGAGAAAAGACCAAAGTCATTTAAATATGTCAATGGGACTGACCTTTAGTAAGGAAAGACTCCTTACAAAATGGAAAGTACAACTCATTTGATAAAATAATTAAGGAAAAATAATGGAATTTTGGATAGAAATGAAAGCCAAGAGATTCTAAATGTAGCATGGGATTAATGAAAACTACTGTGACCTTCTCTCAAAAGAAGTCTACACTTCAGAGAAGCAATTAAAAGAGCTCACAAAATGTAGACTGCAGACCTAATGCCACAGAATACAAGTGTGAGGTATTTACAGAATGACAATAAAAATCTCTAATAAATGGCCACACTTAAAAAGACAAAAAGACTATCAATGGTGTTAATTGCTCAACTGCAAAAAAAATAAAATATTGGCTAACAAAACTAATTGAACCCAAGAATCTTTGGTGAAGGAAATACAGAGAGTGCAGGACCTCATGTAAAATATAAATTCTTCAGGACCTCATGTTAAAATATAAATTCTATCTGCTTCATTCCTTTCCTTGGTGAATAAGGGTATCCACCACAAATGTTCCTGCTTGGCTCGCCAACACAAGGACGAGAAGTATTTCAGGGGGTAGAGGTGGGAACAGAGTGACTCAGAATAATGACAGATGGGAAGAGAGTTGATCCAGGACGCTTTGCGGACACTCAGGTTGAGACTCACGCATGAGTGAAGTCCCACAGAGCGGGGAAAGCGGAACTCTGGACCTCGGACTCCAGGCCCAACGGACCCAGGAACAGAGATCCTCTAACTGCTCCCAGCAGCCCGGCAGACCTCCATTACCTCCACTACCTCCAATACCCAGCTGCCAACACACTCCAGGACGCTTTCCGGACCACACGGTCACAAGGCGGCTCCACGACACATCCTAAAACACTTAATAAAAGACTACCACACCATATTTGATTGCGTTGAAATATGGTTTGAACTATGGGAACACCTTCAAGGACAACTAGAGGCCACCCTAAAAGCCTCTATTCCTCTCGGAGAGCCTGGCAAGCTACCAAGAGTGTTCACCCACACGGCAGTGACTGGCAAGCTATCTGTGGTATATTTGATATGCCAAAAGCAGTAAATACAAAGAGTCTCATTCCCCTGACTCTGAAAGAGTTACCAATATGGCAGCATTAAGAAGGATGAGGAAGGAGAGGCTGATAAAAATCTCAGGGCTGACCTAGGCTGCTACAATGAAGAAAGACAAAAATGACTATACTTTCAATGCACGTAT
Organism: Sorex fumeus; assembly: GCF_029834395.1. NCBI lineage: Eukaryota > Metazoa > Chordata > Mammalia > Eulipotyphla > Soricidae > Sorex > Sorex fumeus. Next base: position 12,005,483 of record NW_026606059.1, on the reverse strand, counting down.
GCTGGCATCAGATGCATCCATCAAGGAACTGATGGTGCAAGCGCGAAAGATCAAGTACAACATCATTGATCTGACCAAGACGAGAAGGCATCAATAACATCACACCATTTTCGACACTGGGGAAGAACTCTTTCTCGGAACATGCGACAAGAGGCATCGGTGATGTCAGTGTCCTTATCAACAGGAAATTGGCCATAAACATTGATTCATTCGAATGCCTAACAACCTGAATCAGATGATTACAAGTTTATAGATGCGGCTCACTGCTGGCAGTTTCTATCTTTGTTGTCTATGCACCAACATCCAATTATGATGAAGGAGAAATTGAGAAGTTCTAAACGGAGCTGGAGAAGCTCTATAAAGAATACCACACTTTCTACAAGATCACTGTCTGTGATTTTATTGCCAAGATAGGACCTAGAAGATCAGCCGAAGAACTCTACATCAGGACTCATAGCCTAGAATGGAACGAATAGGGTAAGAGACTGTCTGAGTTCATTATGTCGACCAAGATCATCCATGGTAACTCACAGTTCCAGAAGGACGAATCTAACCATTGGACATAGAAGTCTCCTGGCAGACGGTTCTACGACGAAATTGACCACACATATTCAATCGATGGTTTTGCCTGACCAATGTTGCTGTTGTCCCAAAATTCCAAACGGGATCAGACCATCAAAATTCATGCAAAATTCTACTTCACAGAGCAGGGAGAAAGGGCTGCAAAGTTTAAGAAGAGAACTCCCAGAATGACCACCAACTGGGAGTTCTTCAGCACTATTGCGGCAACATGGGAAGATGCCATTGTTGACAACATTGATGAGGAATACGATCGACTAGTTTAGCAACTCCGTGATTGTGTGAAGAATGCTGAGAGAGAGGTAGCTACAAAAAGATGCCTCTCTTCAGAAACTCTCGAGCTCATTCGCCAATGTGGCTTGCCACAAGACTCAGGCAACCGCAAGTGAATCTCCAAGCTTGCAAAGCAGTGAAGAGAAGCAATAAAGGAAGACCTCAAAGAGAGAAAAGCAGCAGTGCTGGCAGATGTGGCAGAAGCTGGGAAAAGCATTCGCAAAGCCCGTCAGCAACTACAAGATCAAAAGGACTGCCCTCCGACGTCCTGATGGATCTATCACATCTTCCAGAAGGGCAATGGAGAAGATTATCCATGACTTCTACTCAGATCTCTTCAATAGCCATGTCCACTTGCCGACATACCAAATTCCACAGGATGGATATATCGTTCCCAACGTTCTCCCTTCTGAAATCTGACATGCCACTTCATCAGTAAAGAAGTAAACAGGACCCGGCCCAGACAAGGTCAGACCTGAACACCTGAAGAACCTGCCGTTCAGTACTCATCAATACACTGGCTCAGCTCTTCACATGCTACCTGTCTGAATGCAAGTTCCGTCCCAATGGAAAAACAGCAGGACTGTACTACTGTTCAAGAAGGGAGACATCCACGACATTGGCAACTATCACTCGATCTGCCTGTTGTCTGTCTTCTACAAGATGTTCACTTGAGTCATCCTGAATAGGATTGGCAGAACACTAGATGAAGGACAACCATGTGAGCAAGCCGGGTTCCGCAAAGGATTCAGCACCATCGACCATATCCACACGATAACCAAGCTCATTGAGGTTTCTCGGGAGTTCAAGATGCTGCTCTGTCTAACGTTCATTGATTTAAAGAAGGCCTTTGATTCTGTTGAGACTGAAGTAGTCATCGAGGCCCTAGCCAAATATAGCGCTCAAACTCAATACATCAGGACCCTCTGTGAGCTGAATTGCGGATTCTCTACTAGGATCTCACCATTCTATAGGGAGGTGATCATTGACGTCAAGAGAGGGGTTTGGCACAGTGATACCATTTCACCAAAACTCTTCTGTGCCACCCTCGAGAATATCATGCAATGACTGGAATGGTACAGAACGGGAGTGAAGATAGATGGTAAGCAACTACACCACCTCCGCTTTGCTGATGACATCGTTCTTATAACACCAAACATCAGCCAAGTGGCACAAATGCTGTCCGACTTCAACCGTGAGTGTGGAAAGGTCAGACTATAGCTGAATCTCACAAAGACAATGTCTAGGAGAAACAGTCTCATTCCTGACATTCCATTCACTCTCAACAGGATGAACTTCTCCGAATGCAACAGTTATTGGTCCCTAGGTTGAGAAGGGAACATGACAAATGACCTGGCACCTGAGTTGTGCAGGAGGAAGAGAACGGCTTGGAACACCTTCAAGAAAGTCAAGGAAATAGCTAAGAGGATGAAGAACCTCCGGCTCCTGGCACATCTCTTCGATTCCCCTGTTCTTCCTGCATTAACATATGCCTCAGAGACCTGGGCCCTACGAAAACAGGATAAGAACACTATTCAGATCTCCCAAAAGGGAATCAAAAGAGCTATGCTTGGAGTTTCACACTTCATTCAAATGAGAGAAAGAATCTGGAGTTCCAACATCCATTAACGGTCAAGAATCAGGGACACTGTCTCATTTGCCAAGGCGTTGAAAATCAGATGGGCTGGACACGTAATGAGATTTAGAGACAACCGCTGGACTAGAGCGGACTGGATTCCATAGAATGTCAGAAGATCGCATGGCCACCTACCTATGAGATGGTCAGACTTCTTTGTCAAGATCCTGAACAATCAGTTTGAGACTCTTCGTGTTCCTAGAATGAGCAGACGCCATTGGGCTACATTAGCATGCAACAGGGACAAATGGAGACTTTACTGGCTCCCACTCGAGCAATTGATGAGTAATGGGATATCAAGTGATCAAGTGACCACAAAAATCACCAGGGTGGAAGAAGAGCAAGAGTGTTAGTCTAAAAGATGTTGCAACTCTGCTGTGAGTGACCCAACCCTTCTGAGCTTAATATCCCTGAGATCTATTTAACCTACTGATGAGGGGAACAGAAAGTCAAATTTTTGTTTATTCCATGAGGTGAATGACCTAAGAGATCCCCTACCCACTATATATTAGCACACGAGAGTCACAAGAGCACGTCTGTTTGCAATTCAACACTCGTGATGCAAGAGAATTTGGCACAGAAGCTCAATGTTTGGCCCCAACTCTCTGGTAAGCCTAAAAAAAATGCAAGTTAAAAAAATAACAAAAGCTACCAGGTTTGTCTGTGGGCAACATGGAATATAGTTGTGCTCTGTTGCCTCATGTGAAGATTATCTTCACGGAACTCCTGATAATCCTCATCTCCTTTGCTGGTTGTGCTCTAAACAGAACAAAAGTTAGGGCAGAAAGTACCAGAATTGAATCTGTCACTCTTACTCAATATTCTCCAAAGAGGAGAGCAAAAGCCTTCACACCCCACTTACAGTACTCTACTGAAAATAAGTAGTACCTCAGAGTCAGAACCTAGAGAAGATTTAGAAAACACCATCTAAGGAGGTCATTTCTATTGCTGCGACCTTAGATAAACCATGGCTATATATCAGGAAAAATTTAGAAGTGATGGGCCCAGAGAGATAGTATGACAGATAGGACATTTGCCTTGCATGCAGTCAACATAGAATCAATCCTCAGCACCCCATATGGTCTCCCAAGTTTGACAGGAATGATCCCTGAGCACATAGCCAGGAGTAAGCCTGGAGTACAGCCAGGTGTGCCACACACACACCCCAAAAAACTAAAATGATGATAACTTAAGGGGGAAAAAGTTAATAAATCAAAGATTTTGAAAATGTTATCATGTGTTATTATTTCAGGTATTATGCAGTCACTATAGAAAAATTCAAAAATATAATTTAGTAAGTAAATTGGGCTGGAGCAATAGCACAGCGGTAGGGTGTTTGCCTTGCACGCAGCCAACATGGCCAACCCGAGTTCGATTCCTCCGCCCCTCTCGGAGAGCTCGGCAAGCTACCGAGAGTATCTCGCCCTCACAGCAGAGCCTGGCAAGCTCCCTATGACGTATTCGATATGCCAAACACAGTAACAACAAAGTCTCCAATGGAGACGTTACTGGGCCCGCTCGAGAAAATCGAAGATCAATGGGAGGGCCTTTTTTTTTTTTTTATAATTTAGTAAAAGAGACTTGTTGTTACTGTGTTTGGCATATCGAATACGTCGTGGGGAGCTTGCCAGGCTCTGCCATATGGGCTAGGTATTCGATATGCCAAATACAGTAACAACAAGTCTCACAATGGAGATGTTATTGGGCCCGCTCGAGCAATTCAATGAACAATGGGAGGACAGTGCTACAGTAAAAGAGAAAATAACTTAAAATATCTACCAAGTATTAGTGCTGGTAGTGTGTTCACATATCATATTACATGTATTTTTTTAAACATCTCAAAAACATTTCTTGTACAATGGGACCAAAACAAATGTTATTTTATAACCTTTCCCTCCCATACTGAACACCTTTTCAGTCACAGTCACAGTCCTCCCGTTGTTCATTGATTTGCTCAAGTCTGCCCAGTAATGTTTCCATCGTGAGATTTATTGTTACTGTGTTTGGCATATTGAATACATCACGGGTATCTTGCCAGGCTTTGCCATGCGGGCGATATACTCTTGGTAGCTTGCCGGGCTCTCCGAGAGGGGCGGAGGAATCGAACTCGGGTCAGCCATGCTGGCTGCGTGCAAGACAAACGTCCTACCGCTGTGCTATCGTTCCAGCCCAAACACCTTTTCATTCCAAGAAATACACAAGTAACTCATTATTTTAAAAGGCCACATAAACACTGTCACTGTCACTGTCCTGTTGTTCATCAATTTGCTCGAGCAGGCCCAGTAACGTCTTCACTGTGAGACTTTGTTGTTACTGTGTTTGGCATATTGAATACATCACGGGTAGCTTGCCAGGCTTTGCCGTGCAGGCGAGATACTCTCAGTAGCTTGCCGGGTTCTCCGAGAGGGGCGGAGGAATCGAACCCGGTCACTGACAAAACTAACAGAAACAAACCTTTTGACTTAGACCTCAAGGAATGGTGCTGGGGGGATATTAGTATCTAGGTGGTGCCTGTGGTAGAGTAACTTACACTTAAAATAGGGAATTTATGCCAAGAAGCCATAAGCAGTTATGCCAACTAACATTATCTCAATAAAAAATAAGACTGCCGGGTCAAATGGGAGCTCAATTTCTAATTTTTTGAGAATCATCCATACTGTTTTCCAAAAGGACTGAACCAGTCGGCATTCCCACCAACAGTGAAGGAGTGTCCCTTTCTCGCCACATCCGCGCCAGCACCGGTTGCTTTTGTTCTTGTGGATATGGGCCAGTCTCTGTGGTGTGAAATGATATCTCATTGTGGTTTTGATCTGCATCTCCCTGATGATTAATGATGTGGAGCATTTTCTCATGTGCCTTTTAGCCATTCGGATTTCTTCTTTGTGAAAATTTCTATTCATTTCATCTCCCCATTTTTTGATAGGGTTGGATGTTTTCTTTTTGTGGAGTTCAACCAGTACTTTGTATATCCCAGAGAGGCAAAAATGTATAGTCGAAGTGACATGTGCAATTGTTTGTTCACTGCAGCATTCTTTACAATAGCCAGAATCTGGAAAAAACCTGAATCTGGAAAAAACCTGAGTGCCCAAGAACAGATGACTGGTTAAAGAAACTTTGATACATTTATACAATGGAGTACTATGTAGCTGTTAGAAAAGAGAAGTCATGAAATTTACATACAAGTGGTACTACATGAAAAGTATAATGGTAAGCGAAATGACTCAGAAAAAAAGGGATAGACATAGAAAGATTGCATTCATCTGGGGAACATAAAGTCACAAAATAGGAGTCTAATACCCAAGACTGGCCGAGATTAGTACCAGGAATTTTACTCCGTGGCTTGGAGGCCAACCACACATGCTAGGGGAAAAGGGAGCTCAGATAGAGTAGGGCGCACCAAATAAAGGGTGTTGGGAGGATCCTCCCAGGATGGGAGGATGCTGAAAGTAGACTATAGACCAAACATGATTGTCACCCATTGCCTCTTTTGCAAACCACAACACCCAATAGGAGAGAGAGAACAAAAGGGAATGCCCTGCCACAGAGGCAGGGTGGGATGGGGGAACGGGGGGGGTGGGAGGGATACTGGGATCCGTGGTGGTGGGAAATGGGCACTGGTGGAGGGATGGGTATTTGATCATTGTATAATTGAATTCGATATGCCAAACACAGTAACAAGAAGTCTCACGATGGAGACGTTACTGGGCCCGCTCAAGCAAATCGATGAACAACGGGAGGACCTGTGACCGTGATCATTGAAACCCAAGCACAAAAATTTGTAAGTCTTCAACTGTACCTCATGATGTCTCACTAATAAAAAAAATTAATTAATTAATTAAAAAATAAAAAAATTATCATTAGAAATGTATTCTTAAAAGGGGATTTATTGTTGTCAAATAAAATATGATAAATATATTTTTTTCAATTTAAACAAATTTGATGGATATTTTGAAAACCCATGAAGTTATCCAATGTGAACCTGGGTCCTTAAAATTGAAAAATAAAAAAAATAATAAGACTGCCTAGTATATTATCTATATATACTTTTCTAGTATCCAGAGATACTGGATATCTAATTACTTATTTTAACATTTCCCAAAGTTCCTTATGCGAAACCCTCATTCTACAAGATGCAGTGTGAATATAGTTGAAGGACTACTGCATGCCACAGCTACTAACCATGCCATTGTAAAAGAAGGGGGAAAAGGGGGAAAAAAAAATTTTTAGTAATCTCTCAGGATTAATGTTCTTTGGAACACATTTTGGGAAGTGTTCCCTAGGGTGAATCCAAACACTAACCTCAGAGAGTCCTCAGAAAATGAGGCCCTCAAAAGAAGTGAGTGTGTGAGAGAGAGAGGGGGGTGGGGGTAAGGTGCCTGTCATAGAGGCAGGCTCAAGGTGGAGGATGACAGGAGGGAAACTGGGGACACTGGTGGTGGGAAATGTACACTGGGTGGAGAAATAAATTTTGGAACATTATATGACTTAAACCATATCATGAACCGCTTTGTAACTGTATCCCAGGGTGATTTAATAATAATAATAATAAAGAGGTCCTATTTATGATTAGGAAAGAACATTGTCAATGAAAGGAACAATGATGTTAGAAGGCCTTGCCTCCATGTACTCCAGCAGAAGCCATGACCCACCTCTAAGCAGGGAAATAGGTCTCTGAAGCACAGGCTTTACCAGGGAGATAACGGATAAAGATAGACAGCCAAGAATTTTGCAGATAAGAAAATCTTTCATCTTTTTTCTATTCAACTTAATGGGGCTTAATTCCCAACACCTTAATACAGCTGGTTTCTGCCAGGGCATGGAGAGAAAAGCCCGAGCTATTGGTCCCCTGGAAAACAGGTAACAACTAAGCACTTTTGTAGATCCTAGTGCCATAGAGAGTGAGGAGAGGTGTGACTGACTGTTCTTGCCATCTTTGGAGATGTCTGGCAACTGGTATCCAACCAAAGGAGCACAAGGATGGCAAGTTCACAGCAGGAGCACCAAACAGAAATTGCACTTTTCTAAGTAAATTCCCGTACTAGGGTAGAGCTCCTGAATTGGAAAAGGGTTTGATCTCTAGCCATAGAAGTTACCTTGGATTTATAGGAAAAGAAATCCATTCTGAAGTTCAGGGTTTGTTGGAAGACTCTCACATGAGGCCAGCAGAAATTGTTCTGGATAATAATTCAGTTCTGGGGCCACAGAATGATGGTTTGCAGTGTAGGGGAAATTAAAGTATAAAGACTTTTTGTTTGGTTCAGTTTATGCATCTTTCAGATGTAGAGATTTCTTACCATACCAGCCTTTTTTTTCTTTCTTTCTTTTTCCTATTCATTCTCTGGCATAGACAATGCTGAGACAGCATATGAATTTTACAGAAAATGGACTGAGACCAAAGTATAGAAAATATACTGACATCAAAGTAGCATAGATTATCTAAGACCCATAGTTTTGAAAAAGCAGCACCTTAGAAAAGGCAATATTTCAGAGAAGAATCCATGGCAAAGGGATTTTCATAACCATCTGATCAACATTCCCAATAAAACAAATAGAAAAAATTTAGGTCCCAGATTTTTCAAAATACAGACACAATCCCATACCACTTTGTAATTATTAAGTACAGTGCTGATTCAAGTGAAAACTATAAAGTTTAATAAGATTTTACTGACTTCAGAATCAAAGAACCAGGAACTGGAGATCAAAGGATGAGGGAAAAGCCAAATCAAGGAACACTGAACAAATAGGTTAGTTGACCAAGAATGTAGCTCAGGGTAGATCACTTGCCTGCAAGTGTGAAGTCCTGGGTTTGATTCCAGGCACAATAAATAAATAAATAAATAAATAAATAAACTCCTATTATCCTAATATTGTCATAGATTGCCTGTTCTGTGCCAAGAACGATCTAGTTGATTTACAAATAGAAGCTATTCCCATTCCATTTGTGGGGTGGGGGGGTGCACTAATGTCTAGAGAGATTAAGCTTTTTATTTAGTTAGTTAGTTTTGCTTCCCAATTATCATCAAGACAACAAAAATGACACTGGCTATCTGATCCACTAGGCTCAGAACCTGAATAAGAGAATGGAATACCACTTGACCAAAAGAAAAGACAAAGTCATGAAATTTGCTGCAATGTGCATGGGTCTGCAAAGTATCAGTTTGAGTGAAATCAGTCAGAGGAACAGACTCAGAATGATCTCTCTCATAGATAAAGAATAAATACAAAGAATATACAAAGAATATGTATAAAGAATACATATAAACAGTCGCAGAATATCAAACTGCCAAAGACAATAGAAACAAAGAGCAGGAGAACTGGTCTTCAGTAGGAAGCTAGGCACTGGGGTAGGGCTGAGGGGGTAAGTTAAGGAAGGGAACAGTAGAAGAGTGGGGGAAGGGAAAAGTGCCAGCCACAGGCTGGGGGACAAGGAGAAAAATTCAGACACTTGTGTATGGTAGTGGGCACTGGTGTAGGAATTGGTGTTGGAACAATAAACACCCAAAACTCAATCATAAACATCTTTCTGACTTTATAATTCACAGTAATCCAATTAAAAAAGGAAGAAAACAAAAACCTGTACAGGAGGGATATCAGCTCAGCATGCTTCTACTTTAATACACAATGAAAGTGTTTGACAGCCTCTAAGAGAGAGGAGAGTCCTAAACAGTGTCTCACACTTCCTCTGCACTCTCCACCCCATTCCAAGGTTCAAAGTAGATTTCTGTAAAGGCACCATGACAGCCAAACTCTTCCATCAACCACAGAGAGAGCATTCCATCATCAGAGGGCACAACCTATTCTTTGTGTTTATTTGGTTCTTTTTTTTGGGGGGGCATCATACTCAGTGGTTCTCAGGACTTACTCCTGCCTCCATACTCAAGGATCACTCCCCGGCAGGCTTGGGGTTGTCAGGGATTGAACACAGGTCAACCACATGTAAGGCAAGCTCCCTAGCTGCTGTACTATCCCTCCAGCCCACCCCTGACTCCCCCCACCCCAACGGCTCCTCTTAAGCCCTTCCTAACATAGGTTTTAACCCACCATTTAGCCTACCTGATGACAGCAGTCTAGTAACTTCAGGGGATTAGAGAAACTTCAACTCTTGCTTCAAACTTGACTCACAGAAAGGGCAGAAACATTCCATCTTAATTTCTTTGTTTCCACCCAATACCTCTCTCCCATTTAATACACAGCCGCAGTTGGTATGACTACATATACCTGGTCACTGCCCACATCCCCTAGGGCCTCACAAATGCACAAATGTGATCCCCTGGCCACCACCCAGGCCTGCTCAAGAAATGCACCACACACTTGCCAGACATTAGTAGCTGCGCACAGCTGGACACATCCAGACACAGTTTCCTCAGTAGTACAGGATCAGTCCATATCTGACTGGCAGCAGACAGCCTGAACGAAGGCCTGGAGGCAGTAAGTGCTCCCTAAGATCAAATAATCCTCTGTCGGTCTTCCCATCCCGCCCTGTCTATGACTGAGATACTGGTCCCTCTCTAAACCAAATCCCCAACACTGGTTAACCAGCCTCTTCAGGTCTCGGTAAACACAGCAGATCAGCACAGCAGCTGCCAGCAACTGAAGACCTGGTCACGCAAGATTTTGAACATCAGATTATAGCCCAGGCACAGTTATGCCTGTTTAAACCACCTTAACAAAGACCACATAATTGGACAAGGGGCCTTTTACCATGACCATGAAGAGGAAAGAGAAAACCTTGAAAAATGGAATCAGAAATAAAAGTGGAAAATTACAAGAGTTACCACAGAAATACAAAAGACCATAGAGACTGCAGTGAAAAACCTTATGCCACTAAGTAGGAGAACCTAGAAGAAACAGGCATTATTTTTATATCATATAACCTTACAAATTTGAATCAGAAGGAAACAGAAAACCTGAAGAGACCAATTATAATCAAGAAAATTGAAAATGGTAATCAAAATTCTCCCCCAAGTGAAAGTCTAGGTGCAGATGGCTTTACTAATGAGTTCTACCAAATCTTTAAAGATGATATATTACCCTTCCTTTTCAAATTCTTCTCCCCTCAAACTGAAGGAAACTAATCATCTGTGCATAAATCCAACACTAAACCTTATATCAAAAGCACAAAAATCACAAAAAAGAAAAATATGGAACTATAGACCAATATCCCTGATGAACTGCAAAACCTGGCCAAATTGAATCTAATAATTAATTATTGGACTAATCATTCATCATGTCCAAGTTGAATCTATTCCAGGAATGTAATGATGTGTCAACATAGGCAAACCAATTAATGTAATACATCATATAAACAAAAGGAAAAACAACAGGTGCATAATTGTATCAATATATGCAGGGAAAACTTCTGACAAAATTCAATGTTTGTGATTCATAGAAACTCAATAAAATGAAGATAGAAGGAATATACCAGACACAGTGAAGACCATGATGAACATCATGTTGATCAAGACCATCCATGGTAACTCACAGTTCCAGAAGGCCGAATCTAAATGTTAGACATGGGTGTCTCCCGGTGGACGGTTCCACAATGAAATTGACCACATCATATTCAATCGACAGTTTTGCCTGACCGATGTCACTGTTGTCCCAAAATTCCAAATGGGATTGGACCACCGCCTCCTTCATGCAAAATTCTACTTCATGGAGCTGGGAGAAAGGGCTGCAAAGTTTAGGAGAACTCCCAGAACGACCACCAACTGGGAGCTCTTTGGCACTATTGAGGCAACATTGGAAGATGCCATCATTGACAACATTGACGACAGATACGATCGACTGGTTCAGCACATCCATGACTGTGCGAGGAACTCAAAGAGATAGCCACAAAAATATGCCTGTCTTCAAAAACTCTTGAGCTTATTCACTGATGTGGCTTGGCACAAGCCTCAGGCAACCACAAGCAAATGTCTGAACTCACAAAGCAGTGCAGAAAAGCGATAAAGGAAGACCTCAAAGAGAGAAGACCAGCAGTGCTGACAGATGCAGCAGAAGCCAGGAATAGCATTCACAACGCCCACCTGTCAACTACAAAACCAAGACGACTGCCCTCCGACATCCTGATGGATCTCTCACATCTTCCAGAAGAGCAATGGAGAAGATTATCCATGACCTCTATTCGGATCTCTTTGATAGCCATGTCCACTTGCCCACATACCAAATTCCTCAGGATGGATATGTCATTCCCAATGTTCTCCCTTCTGAAATCCGACATGCCATTTCGTCAGTAAAGAAGCAAACAGCCCCTGGCCCAGACAAGGTCAGACTTGAACACCTGAAGAACCTGTCATCAGTACTCATCAATACACTGGCTCAGCTCTTCACATGCTACCTGTCTGAATGCAAGGTTCCGTCCCAGTGGAAAACCAGCAGGAATGTACTACTGTACAAGAAGGGAGACATCCATGACATTGGCAATTATCGCCCGATCTGCCTGTTGTCTGTTGTCTACAATCTGTTCACTCAAGTCATCCTGAATAGGATTGAACATGAGATGAAGGACAACCATGCAAGCAAGCCATTTTTCGAAAGGATCAGCATGATCGACCATATCCACATGATAACCAAGCTCATTGAGGTTATGCCACTCTGTCTAACGTTCATTGATTTAAAGAAGGCCTTTGATTCTGTTTAGAGGGAAGAGGTCATCGAAGCCCTAGCCAAATAGGGTGTTCAAACTCAATACATCAGGATCCTCCTAGAGCTTTATTAAGGATTTACTACCAGCATCTCACCATTCTACAAGGAAGTGATCATCGATGTCAAGAGAGGGTTTCAGCAGAGTGACACCATTTCACCGAAACTCTTGAGTGCCACCCTCGTAAACGTCATGCGATGACTGGAATGGGAAGGAATGGGTGTGAAGATAGACAGTCAGCAACTACACCACCTCCACTTTGCTGATGACATCATTCATAATGTTGTAATGGTGTTATTATAATACCAAACATTAGCCAACCAGCAATTAGATATTACCTCCCACTTGTAAGAATAGCCCATATCAAAAGGAAAAGAAGCAGAAATCCTGAGAAGAGTGTGGAGAAAATGAACCCTCGTGTGTTATTGGTAGGAAAATAAATTTAGTGAGCCCCTATGAAAAACAGTATGGGAATATTTTTAAATTTTAAAATATGTCAACCATTTGAACCAGCAACTCCACTCCTAGGTATCAATCAAAAAGATACAAGAACACTAATCTAAGAAGATATATGCTCACATCTCCATTCAGTACTATTTATAATTGCCACGACATGCAAACAACTAAAGTGCCTGATAATGAAGAGGATGTGGTGTATATACACACTAGATTACTACTCAGTTATTAGAAGAAATGGGGATATAGCTTTTGCTACAATACACAAAAGACTGATGGAATTGGAGAGTATCATGCTTAGTGAATCCATCCAGAAGAAGAGAGACAGGTACAGAACGATCTCTCTCATGTATGGGAGAAAAAGAAACATCTTATGAGAATAAGAAATAGTCAAAGGCAATACAAAGTGAGAACTGGCTTACAAGAAATGGGCTTACCAAGGATGGGGTGTGGAGTGGGGACAAGGGGTGCAAGACAAACACACATACACACACACACACACACACACACATGCACAGACATATACATATATGTAAAGATGCATTTCATTTGATGCTGGATAGTATAGCAGGTACCACACTTGCCTTGCGTGTGGCTGACTGGGGTTCAATCTTGGTACCCCATATGGTCCCAGAGCCTTCCAGGAATGATCCCTGAGTGCAGAGTCATGAGTAAGCCCTACCCCAAAACAAAAATAAGTATTTTTTAGGCACCATGGTTTGCGAAGCTGTTATTAGCAGGCTCTCCTACATTAACTATTCCAGCATGACACCCTCCCCCAGTATCCACTTCCCAGTGTTCCTCTTCCTGTGGGTAAGTTTCCCACTAAAGCAAAGTTTTCCATTTCTGTTGACTTTGGACATATGTTCTTCTCCTTCCAGGTTTCCTTATATGCCGCATGTAAGAGATCCTTCTGTATATGACCATCTCCTGACTAACTTCATTCAGTATAACCTCCACTTCCACCCACACAAGGAAATTTGTTCCCACTCATTGTATCATAAAGCTGCGCGATAATCCATTGTGCCTAGGTACTATTGTTTCTTTACCTAGTCATCTATTCTTGAAATGTTTCCAGATTTAGGCTATTGTGAGCAGTGCTGCAATGCACATAGGTGCACAAATGACTCTTCTGAATAAAGCTCTGGGACCTTTTGGGTACATGCCAAGAGTTGGAATTGCTGGGCCATACAGAAACACTGTTATAAGCTTTCTGAGAAGTGTCCGTATCATTTCATAAAAAGGTTGGATCAGCAAACTTTCTCACCAGCAGTGAATATGGTCCCTTTTCCCCCACATCCATACTATCACTGGTTGTGAGTTTTTTGTGATATGTATGTGCCAGTTTCACTGGTATGAGTGATATCACATCTTTGCTTGCATTTACCTGATGATAATGATAATTTATTCGATGATAAAGATCATTTATTCATATATCTCTTGAGCAATGTATGTCTTCTTTGAGCAGGTTTCTGTTCCCCTCATGATTTTGATGCGGTGGTTGTATTTTACTTGTAAAGTTCTATCAGTGCTCTCTATACATTATATATCAATGGTTTATATTAGATATAAACCTTTACTCTAATAAGTGGTAGCAAATTATTCTCTCCAAGTCTGAGGTGTCTTTTTATTGTGGTCATTGCTTTCTTCGTGGTGCAGAAACTTCTTGATTTGATGGAGTGTACTTTGTTTATCTTCGTTACAGTCTTCTTGGCCAATAGCATTGAATCAATGAAGACACCTCTAGCTTCAATGCCATGAAGTGTTCTACCTATCTTTTCCCCAGTGAAATTTATGGATTCAAGTCGGCTATCAAGGTCTTTTATTCATTTTGATTTGAACTTGGTGCATTGTGTTAGAAAGAGGTCTGAATTCTTTTTTTTTAACATGTGACTGGCCAGTTTTTCCAGCGCTATTTATTGAAGAAGCTTTCCTTGCTCCACTTCATAATTTTCTCCCTTATTAAAAATTAACTGTAAATATAACTGAGGATTGGACTCTGGACTCTCAATTCCACAATTTCCAGTTCCTTGTGCCCTTTTATATTTCTTTTTGTACTTATTTATAGTTTTCTTTGCAAAAGTCTTTCAAGTCTTTTTTTTTTTTTTGGTTATGGAAGGATATTGCATTCTTTTATTTTTAATTGAATCACTGTGAGATACAGTTACAAAGCTTTCATGTTTGAGTTTCAGTCATACAATGATCACACAACCAACACGCTGCCAATGCACATTTTTTCCTACCAATGTTGTCCACAGTATCCCCTCTTCATCCCAACCCTCCCCCTGCCTCTATCGCAGACAACTTCCCCCATACTCTCTCTCTATATATATATCAAGTCTTTTGTTAAGCTGATTCCAAGGCACGTGGAATTCGATTTTCAGAGTCACTACTGTGAATGATATTATATTTTTTGTTTGCTTGTCTACTTGGGGGACACACCCAATAGTTCTTAGGGCTTACTTATGGATTTATGTTCAGGGATCAGTCTTGGCAGGGCTCAAGGATCATATATGGTGCCTAGGATTGAACTCAGATTTGTCATGTTGAAGGCAAGCATCCTACCCACTGTATTCCAGCCCCCAAATTTTTTTAATTGATCTCTCTTCTATTGCATAATTTGCATGTAGGAAATATTTCTGTGCACAGGAAAGATTTCTGTGCACTGGTTTTGTAACAATCAATGTACAGTTCAGTGGCAACAGACATGAACAGGCAGCCATTATTATAGTAGCAGAAATGAGATATGATGACAAGTACTACCATCTGAATTAAAACAAAGCGGACACTTAAAAACAATGGCTCCAAAATACATAAAACCAATTGAAAATAAAAATTGTCTAAATAATAAAGCAACAAGTTAGTTAAGCTGCTTTCTCCAGTGAATGATCCTATCTAGCATTCTCTGGAGTTTTAGGGTTTATTCATCTGTGAATTTAGAATGATAAACATTGCACATAAAAGCTTTTTTTTAAAATCAAAAGTTTTATAGCTTAGAGTTAATTGCCATAATTAAATAAAAGTATTACAGATTCATGTCAATGTTGTTCAACTTTATTTAATATCAGTTTTAATGATTGTCATGTGTATCATCATCTGACAAAGCCAGATGATAATTAAATCTAAGAGCTGATTCTTTGAGACAAATTATACATAAGATCTAAAAATTAAAATTAAAAGAAGATACAATGAAAGATATAATTTTAAAAGAAGGATGTAAGTATATATAACATAACATAACATAACATAGCATAACATAACATAATAATTTTGTGAAGTCAGACTTGTTTCTCAGGGTCAAGAAACCATCTCGTGGCTGGAGTGATAGCACAGTGGGTAGGGCGTTTGCCTTGCACGCAGCCAACATGGCCGACCCAGGTTCGATTCCCAGCATCCCATATGGTCCCCCGAGCACCGCCAGGAGTGATTCCTGAGTGCATGAGCCAGGAGTAACCCCTGAGCATCGCCAGGTGTGACCAAAAAGCAAAAAAAAAAAGAAGAAAAGAAAAGAAACCATCTCAACAGGTTAGCATGCATGCTGTATTTCAGAGCTTCAAGTTTGATCTCTTCGAACACTGACAGGAATCAACCCCAAACACAGAGACCAGAGTATCCCTTTGGCACTGCCCAGGATAACCCCAAAACAAACCAAAATAAATAAATAATGTTTAACCTCTTTTCTTGGTGTCTTTAATATGCATTGATAGCTTACCTTGCACAAGGTGAGCCTGGGTTTGGTCCGCCACACCTCTCTTGCTCCCCTGAGCACTACCAAGAGTGATTCCTGAGTGGAGAGACTGGAGTAAGCCTTGAATACTCTGGGCATTTCCCTTCCCCTGCAAAAAAAAGAATATTATATATATACATACACACACACATACACACACACACACACACACACACACACACACACACACACACACACTGAGATATAAAACCTGAAAGACAAGCCAAAAGAATAAATATTCATTTATTTATCCTTCCTTTATTTTAGTAATTTTTGCACCACATCAGTGTCACACACATGTGGATGCATTGCTTCATGCTTGGCTGTGTTATGCCAGAAGTCACACACATTTGGTTGCAGTGCTGGCACACTTGCCAGTGGTTTTGGGGATCACATCAGTAAGGCCGGAACCATGTACAATAGGAGGTGGTGGGGAAGAGCAAACTCATGGTCCTACAAGTGCAAGGCAGAAAGAAGCTCTAGCATTGCCAGGCCCTGCAAGATTCTTTTTACAGAAAAATTTTGAGAATTTTTTGGCAAACTCTATGAAAAGTTATATGATTAATTTTTCTAAAGTAAACTATGAGGAAAGAAGCAATTGTCCTCATCTTAGAAAGGAGTGTCTCTCTAAGTGCTTGCTGTAGTACCACTGCAACACAGAAATCTCTACCAAAAATGTTAGTAACAGTGGAGAGGAAAATGTCTTGAATGCTTGCAGTCCATACTATTTTTAGGGATACTGTAGATGTTGTCATTTTAAAATAGTTTGACATTTTCTTGACATCTCAGATGCTTTTGGCTCAAAGTTTGTAGACTTCTAAGAAGTTTTGTTTCTATCTTCTTAGTGAGTTTCCAGATAATTCATTAGGACTTTGTTTGCTCTGTCTACTAAAATTATTTTTAAGTAAATATTATATATATATTTCATTTTGGCAGATCTCAGTTGTATACTATGGAAGCACTAAAAACCAAGTAAATATTATTACAAAGTCATTCTGAAGTAATGATAAGAGTTGTTTTACTGTGTGTTGGTCCATAGTTATTTTTCAGTTTTGTTAAGAAAAGAATGATACTTAATATTCTCTCTAAAGCAAAAAGCTATAAGATAAAAATTATTTCCCTCATGTTTTGTCCATCCTCTTGATATCTGGCAGGAAATTCCCTTGGTTTGGTGTGTGTATAGGATACACTCAACACCCTTCTGCTCTTCACTCACACATATTGCTGGTTCAGTCATGCCTTCTAGCAATCTCTCCCTCTTCTAATTAGTCTCATGGAAAATAAATGCCTTGGTATTAATTAAAAACCTCTGATTTTTGCTAACGCAGAGGTTTAAAATTGATATCAAGGCACTTTCCTTCCATGAAGAACTAGAAACGCTCTAAGTTATTTCTATTTCATTTTGCACCCAAACAATTTCTCCATTATTTGATTGATTCTACCAAACACTTCCATATTTGAATAATCATCACTCAACTACACTTTTTTCCTTTTATTTTTTGGTGTTGAAGTTATATTGGAGCAAACTGTCTGTCAATACATGAACCAATCTTTGGGTGGAAATGAAAGATTTCAGAAAGAATTAACTTCAATAATTAAGGGTGTTGGGAGGATCCTCCGAGGATGGGAGAAGCATGCTGAAAGTAGACTATAGACCAAACGTGATTGCCACTCAGTGCCTCTCTTGCAAACCACAGAACCCAAAAGGAGAGAGAGAACAAAAGGGAATGCTCTGCCACAGAGGCAGGGTGGGATCAGGGGAATGGGGGGTGGGAGGGATACCAGTATCCGTGGTGGTGGAAAATGGGCACTGGTGGAGGGATGGGTATTTGATCATTGTATAATTGAAACCCAAGCACAAAAATTTGTAAGTCTAAAACTGTACCTCATGTTGTTTCACTAATAAAAACTTTAAAAAAAAAGCAGCCCATTAGGCAAAACTGTTTAGCTTATTTTTCTTTATTGTTTATTTGTGTGTATGATTTTACATACCCAGGGATAATCAGGGGCTGCTTTGCTCAGTGCTCAGGGGATGATGCTGACGGTGCTCCAAGGACTATGCAGTTCTAGGCATCAAACCCGGGGCCTCACACATGCAAAGCAAATGCTTTACCACTGAGCCACATTCCCAGTCCTTAGTTCATCTTTCAAGTTCGTAGTTTTCATCCTCAAAAAAAAAAGACTCAGAGAAAACTATTTTATTTTAGTATTAATTCTGTATGTTTACAATGGCTTCGTATTTAAAGCTTTTTCAAGGGAACCTTGTTATTTGTAACTTTTGAAAGTAACTCTGACAAAACCAATTATATTTCTTATGTTAATAATTCAAGAATGAAGAATTCAACCATTTTCAATATCTTTAGTTACTAGGAGAATTCTACAATAAAAATAAAACCAAGCCCATAAAAACTGGGGTAAGAGATGAACAGAAACCTGCTCAAGGAAAACAGAGGCCCAAAAAGTATATGAAAGACTTCTCATCATTTATCACCGGGGATAATTTTACACATTTTAATTGATTACAAGCAGCAGGTGATTTCTCTAAGACAGACTGCATTTTTGTTGATTAGAATGCACTGAGTATTACATATATATGTGTGTGTGTGAGTGTGTGTGTGTTAAAAGGAGGTGTATATATACACATATCTATGGCACTATACCCCCCAAAAGGCATCACCTCTTCTTTTCTCTTGCTATCAGAATCAAGCTAATGTAGGAATCAAGGTGTCCCTACATCCATAGACCATCATCCTAGCCCTAAGTGTATTGCAGGTAATCATCATTCTGGATAATGAGATGAAAGACGAAGTCTGACTGGGAACGTAAGGCCTCTGGGGCATTCTTTCTTCCTAAAGCACAGAAATAGTATGTTATTTTTCACATGATGTCTGGAACTACTGCAACTCTTGCCATCATTAGAAAAAGACCAGATAAATAACAGAGACTAGCACTGATAAGACATGAAACCAAGGCCAAAAAGTGTCCTACTCTTAATCAAGAAGATAAAGAACACCTTATGATTTAGTAGATTGTTGGTTAAAGTGGTTTCTCTAGGGCATAAAGCAGTTTAAGCTTTTATAACTCATCCTTGTGAAATAAAATCTTGCCACTTGTTAAATAAGTTCAGGTTTCAATGAGCATAGGGAAGCCTTTCCCTGGGGCCCTGGTGTCATGCAACATAGTACTTGACTTTTATGATTTGGTGAAGGTTATTTATCTTGCCACATCTGCCTGCACTTATCATATACTTAGTAAGCCTACATTTTAAAACAGACCAGCATGAAGAGAATCTCTCAGAAAAGTGCAATTTTTTGCAAACCAAAATATGAAAAAAGGAAAAGTCCCGGCAAGCTACCGAGAGTATTCGATATGCCAGACACAGTAACAACAAAGTCTCCAATGGAGACGTTACTGGGCCCGCTCGAGCAATAAGCAAAGCATCATTCTATAAATTGTACTAGTCACACAATTAAGATTATCAGAACTATGCAAAGCACTAGGAGTATTTAGCTATATGGAATCTCCTCTGAAGAGACACAGCTAATTGCAATAAACAGCAACTTTTCAAGCACAAACAACCCACTAGGCATTTGTTCTGAGATATGTTCTTAAAAACAAGCAGCATGCATCTTAAACTTGGCAAAAATTGACTTCTAAGCAGAATGGCACACCACTCCTTTCAGCACTGCTTATTCCAGCTTATTATTTTAAGTGAAATTCAAAATGAGGATAAAATATGATAGAGTAAAAGCTGCAAAGCTGCAATAAATCATTCAGAAAGTATGAATCATAAAAATTTGCTTACATGAGTATTCTACTAGTAATTTATCTGTAAAGTTTCTTCTTGATAAAAACTATTAAGTGCGGGAAAAGAAGGACTTACTTTGATGACAAGCAAGTCTGCTCAGGACTTAACAGAACACCGAGACTCACCAGGAGTAAAGTTATGAAAAGCACTAGGTATTACTTATTAATTTTTAAAAAGTATGAATTGTGAGCAAAAAAAGTTGTTCCCATTTAAAAGAATCTAGTATGTCTCAAATGACTTAAGCAAAAAGAGGTACCTTCATAAGGTATACTTATAGGTCAATATATCTAAATCCATCATGAAATAACTGTACAAAAAAGTGCAAACTCAAAATCTGGTTCTTTCCATTACTATGCTGTGAAATTTTTGAGAATCAACACAACATTCTAAGCTTCTATTTCTTTATCTGTTATCCATCAGTACATAACACAATTTGCAATCACTTGATTCAATTTGTTCCTCTATCAGTAGAATATAAACTATGCAAAGGTAAGGGCCATATTTGCCTCAGAATTTCAGGTATCTCCATTATTTAGCAATGGGCTTGGCCTCTCACAGAGATGCAAAAAAAAAATCATAATTTTTAAGAAGTTCATTGAGTTTTGCAAATAAAAACTGAATGATAAATTTGGGGGTCGGGGTGAGCCCCACCAGGGATCACTCCTCACAGTGTCAAACCACAGTCAGCAGCATGAAACAGGAGCACCTTTCCCCTTGCATTCTGTCGCCTGATACATTGTTTTAAGAACAATATAATAGTGATCTGCTTGTTGTTCTGTAAACCTTAAAGTATTGTATATGGAACTGACAGAGAATACAGAAGTAGGGTGCTTGGCTTAATAACAGTCAACCTGAGTTCAATCCCTGATACCACATATGTTCCCTGAGCTCTCAAGAAGTGATCCATCCAGGAGAGAGCTCTGAATTCAGCCGGGTGTGGCCCCCATCTGCCCCTCTTGGAGAGCCCGGCAAGCTACTGAGAGTATTTCACCTGGACAGCAAAGCCTGGCAAGCTACCTGTGAGGTATTCAATATGCCAAACACAGTAACAACAAGTCTCATGATGAAGATGTTACTGGGCCCGCTCGAGCAAACTGATGAATAACGGGAGGACTATGACCGTAAAATAAATAAATGCTGTAAAAAAATAAGATCACTATTAACCAGACAAATTTTTCGTTCATATCTTCCCAAATTTACAAAAACATAAAACTATGAAATAACTATTATTACTGAGTTACTGGGCTGGAGTGATAGCACAGTGGCAGGGCGTTTGCACTAGGCCAATCTGGCCTCCTGGAGTTCAATTCCTCCACCTCTCTCGAAGAGCCTGGCAAACTACCAAGAGTATCTCGCCCGCACAGCAAAGCCTGGCAAGCTACCCGCGACGTATTCAATATGCCGAACATAGTAACAACAAGTCTCACAATGGAGATGATACTGGGCCCACTCGAGCAAATCGATGAACAACGGGAGGACAGTGCTACAGTGCTACTGAGTTACCAACCTCCAAGCCACAATTAGGCATCCTAAACCAGAAACACCCACCCCACCTCTCATGGAGTGAGGAAGAAATGCATGTGGTAGCCTGATTCATGGCCCCAGTATCCTGATTTTTGGGGGAAAAATTTTGCCTCATATGACCAACGGGAGTTTTGTAGATGTGATAAATTTAAAGAGCTTGAAACAGGGGAAGTATCCCCATTATATGGGTGAGCTCAGAATAATCACAAAATTGTTTGAAGAAGGACATTCAAAGGGTAAGAATCCATGGAGAACATGCTGTAATGACAGAAAGTGGAGTGGAAAGTGATGTAATGATGCCACATTTTGAACATGTAAGAAGGACCTGCAAGCCGAGACATTCAGGTTGTCACTGGAAGCTGCAAAAAGGTAAAGCAAGGATTTTTTCCCACAGAGTCCATGGACAAAAACAGGCTTTCAACCAACCCTTCACTCTAGCCCAAGAGATAGATTTCATTCTCTGACCTTCAGGAGTTTAAGACAATAAATTTATGTCTCTTTAAGTTCTTAAGTTAATGGCAATTTTGTCACAAGAGCGTCAAGAGACAAATACAGTAAATTTTTCCATTTTTAGGTGGGCACAGGAAGTGGATTAATATATCTAAGACAGTGTGAAGGAATCACTATGCTCAAAGAATAAATGCCCAAGCAACTAAATAACATAATTTTCAGAGAATTTACTGCTTCGATATTTGATATAACTTTGACAATAACTGCAGGAATAAATATCAATTCCTATCTAAAACATCCAAAGGCATTTTGGAATTATCATTAAGGTCTCCATATGTTGCAGTATGAAAATTGTGCATATTAGTTCCTTTAATTCTGGCAACCTCTCCATGTTGCTGATATTATCATCCCAATTTTATAGATAAGAAAATCGAAGTTCAGATGATCAAGTAGCTTGCCTAAAATAAAACACAAGTATAATTGGTAGAACCATGCTAAAGATTAGGGATTTTTGGTGATAACTTGTTTTGGAATCATGAAGGCTTCTGTAAATCAAACTGAGAGCAATAAAGAAAAATTGCTTTATCCTGCTTCCTGCTCTATCACTTGATGCCTCAGGAGTTCTCACAAACTCTATCTCTGTGGTATCAATATAGAACAAAATGAGATTGGAGTTCTGCCTGGCATTTCAGAATGCTACTTCAGAATATCAAAGACCAAATATTTCTCCATTAACATTAACAAACCAGACATTTTAAATACAAAGCTCTTTATTCTGTTACTTTAAAGTAAGAATAAAATTTGCCAACAAACTGATTCATTTTTTAGGGGGGAAGGGAAATTTCCTAGGGACTGACTGGTGTGAACAAATCTTACATATTTCTTTTAAATTTCCTCAATACCTCTACCTATTCACTCCTCACACTCTCCTACCGTACATCCCTTCAATAACTACCAGAGCTTTCATTGAATCTAAGAGTTAGTTTGGTTATTTATACCAGCTCGGTTGCTCTAGTTATTTATATTTCACATATGAATTAAATCATCCAATAATAATCTATCTTTTTTCACTTCCCTCTTTATTTTACTCAACATAATCTCCTCAAATTCCATATATTTCATGGAATCAGAAAGTTTAATTTTAATCTTTTTAAGGGAGTAGTATCTCACTGAATAGAGATACTTCCAGTGGGGTGTAGGTGAGGTATATGTCACTGTCACTGTCACTGTCCTGCCATTGTTCATCGATTTGCTCAAGCAGGCCCAGTAATGTCTCCAGTGGGTGACTTGTTGTTACTGTGTTTGCATATTGAATACGTCATGGGTAACTTGCCAGGCTTTGCCATGTGGGTGAGATACTCTTGGTAGCTTGTGAGGCTCTAAATATCTAAAACACAGAGCCATCTATACTATCATCATGGGATCCAAAATACAACAATCAAACTTAGAAGTATGCCTGTAAAGGAGGCAAGCTGGGGATTGGAATGGGACTAAGGACATTGGTGGAGGGAAGGTAATACCTCTGAAAGGATTGGTGTCAGAATATTGCATACCTGAAAATTTCTTATGAATACATAAATAAATCATAGTGCCTAGATTAAAAATGGAATTGAAGAAAGAAAATATACATCTAATTGTTAAACTATCGCATAGACATATTAAGTAGCTATATGAATTTTAATTATGTTTCTCAGTTGACATTTTAACACTGAATACTTTCATGTTTTGGGCCTAGAGAGATAGTACAGGAGATAGTACAGCTGGTAGAGCTCTTGGACTGCAGCAGCAGACCCAGGTTCAATCCCCAGGATCCCATGTGGTCCTCCAAGCACCACCAGGACTAATTCCTGAATGCAGAGCTAGGAGTAACCCTTGAGCATTACTGGGTGTGGCCCCAATACAAGAAAAAAAATAAAGAATTTATGTTCTTTTATAAAATTTTAAAAAAGGCATGTTCCTTACCAAAACATAAAATAGTGTCCAAATACATCAAATATCTAGGAATCCAGTTAACAAAAGATATGAAAGACCCACATCCTCAAAAATGTAAATAACATGAAATAAATAGAGAAACGGGAAAACATCCCATGTTCATAAGTTGGAAGAATTAACATTATAAAAATGACAATAATACCCAAAGCATAATAAATATTTAAAGTGATTTCCATCAAAATTTTAATGACATTCTTCATAGACATAGAATGAACTTTGTTAAAATTTATATGGAATTATAAAACTCCATGAATAGGGTCCACAGACACAGTGCAGTGGTAAGGTAATTGCCTTGCTCATGGCTGACCCAGATTCAACCCAAAGCACTCCATGTCATCCCTTGAGACATCCAGGAGTAATCTGTGAGCATACAGCTAAAAGTAGACCTATGAATGAGACTTATGAGACCTTCCAGTTGGACCCTCCCCTCGCCCTCCACCCTCCACCCCCCAAAAAAATTCCCTGAATAGCCAAAGCCACACTGAAAAAAAAAGGAGGTATCCCAGCTCCAGACTTTAGCTTGTACTATAAAGCTGTCATAATAAAAAATGGTATATTGTTTCAACAAGGATAAACTTTCAGATCAGTGGAACAGAATTGAGAGCCCAAAGATAAACATGCAGATTTATAGGTTTATCCATTAAAATGTTAATGAAAGGAGCAAGAAAACCCTCTTCAAAAATGGAAAACTTGATAACAACATACAAAAGGTGAAAATCCAGCTGTATCTCAAACCAGAGGAATAAGTTAATTTGAGATGGATCAAGGATTTCAAGGTTACTCCAGAACTAAAGAAAATTTGAGAAAAATATAGGCATAACTCTCCAAGATTTGGAACTCAAAGGTGTATTCAATGATTTAACTCCATTGGCAGAGATAATGAAAGCAAAAGTAAAACAAGTGGACCCACATCAAATTAAAAAGCTTTTACATGGCAAAAGAAATTCAGGCTGACATATAAAAGACAGGCAACTTAATGGGATATAGTATGTGCGCACAATACATCAGATAAAGGACTAATACCCAAAATATATAGAGCACTCTCAAGGCTCGGCTAGGACACTTGCATGGAAAGGACACAGAGATGGCCAGTAAGTATAGGAAGGAAGTGTCCATCTCCACTTAGCAGAGAGATCATGAAATATCTCTCCACCAGTAAGAATAGCATCACGATCACGATCACGACCACCCTGTTGTTCGTCGATTGCCTCGAGCAGGTGCCAGTAACGTCTTCTTCATCCTAGCCCTGAGATTTTTTTTTTTTAAGTGCCATATTCAAGGCTTTTTCAGGGTTAGGAGAATGAGACCCATCATTGTTACTGGTATTTGGCATATTGGGTATACCACGGGGAGTTTGCCAGACTCTGCCGTGTGGGCATGTTACATTTGGTAGCCTGCCAGTTTGACCAAATAAAGAATGAGATGATAAGATGTCGCGTGGCTGCAAATGTGGCCACGTGCTTCCGGGAGCTGAGTGTGATAAACTCTGGATCCTGGCCGTTGTTGGAGTTACACGGCAGTTGGTGGGTGTAACTGTCTAGTTACTGGCAGGTCCAGTCCCAAACTGTACAGGCTTGGAGATCTCAGCCCCGGGTCCCACACACCTGGGTTCCTCTGTCAGTTCTTTTATGCGTGAGGCTCATCCAAGTGTGTGGAGAGTGCTCCCAGCAAGGCCTTGGTTGGGCCTCGGTGGTCTTCAGCTGTTGGGCCCTGGTGGACACAGTCAGGCATAGGGTAGGAGACTCTGTCTTGTTCTCTCTCAGGAGCATATATCAAAATATTAGAACAACCAGTATTGGCAGGAATATAATGAAAAAGTACTCTCATGCACGGTTGTTGGAATGACATCTGATTCAGCCTGTATAGAAAACTGTGTGGAAATTTCTAGAAAAACTATGAATAGAGCTTTCATATCATTCAACTGTTCTGCTTCTTAAAATCAATTCCCAAAAAACAAAAACATTAACTTAAGAAGAGAGATGCACACCTAAATTCTGTATAGTACTTAGTACTATATCCAGGATATAGACACAAACCCAAATGTCCAAAAGTGGCCAAATGGATAAAATTTATTTTATCATTTGTGATCCACAATGAGATACTGTCTAGTCACAAGAAAAATAAGATTTGCAGTTCTGCAACCTGGAGGTATTGTGCTAAGTAAAAAAAAAAAAAAAAGCCAGATAAAGAGACAAAGAGAACAAGTGTTTCACTCATTTGTGGTACACCGAGAACAAACAGAGAGAAAAATAGGAACACAGGTAATATTAATTGATAATAAACCCTAAACACTGGATTACAGAACTGAGAATATCAGGTGGAGGACAGGAATGTAGAATGGAAGTGACATAAGGACATTTGTATGGTGTTTTGAGAACTGGTAGTCTTAAGGTGAGATAAATGTCAAAACCTATAAATATCAGCAGTATTGTAAATATATAACCTAAATTATAATTTTTTTTCTTTTTGGGTCACACCAAGCAGCGATGCTCAAGGGTTATTCCTGGCTCTGCACTCAGGAATTACTCCTGGCAGTGCTTGGGGGACCATATGGGATGCCGGGTATGGAACCCAGGTCGTCCGTGTGCAAGGCAAACGCCCTGCCAGCTGTGCTATCGCTCCGGCCCCTAAATTATAATTTTTTTAAATTTAAAGACAGAAGGAGAGAACAGTGGCACTTTGGTGGTGATAATTTTGCACATTAAATTATTTTCAGTTTTATAAATAATATATATGAACAGAATTTTAAAACACTTTAAAAGTACTTACAAAGAAATCAGAAAACATTGATACTATAATAGGAAATTGAATGAAGAAATAATTCATGGAAGAAGACAATTAAGTGATAGATATACAAACATTTGAAGACTTTCTCCAAATAAATATGCATGCAGAAATAAGAAATATCTTTATTTTTACCTATAAGTATAGCAAATTGCTTTTAAAGTTAATAATTTTTTGTGAATATAGAGTAAATAGGTTACAGTCTTTGGGGACTGTAAAATGGCATTACCTTTCTGAAAAACAATTTTGCAGCATATACCTAGAGATTTAAAAGTGCTCCTAAATTTTATCTTTAATTTGTCCTTTGAGGAATGTCCATCTGCTAAGAAAATAAAAACATGAATAAGGATTATATGTACAATGATTTTCACTGGAAAGTTCTTTGTGGCAGCTCAAACGTCCAACCACAAGGGAATGATTAATAAAACAGTGAAGTATCATACAATCATTAAAATAATCACGATCACGATCATCCTGTTGTTCGTTGATTGCCTTGAGCGGGCACCAGTAACATCTCCTTCGCCCTAGCCCTGAGATTTTAAAAAGTGCCACATTCAAGGGTTAGAAGAATGAGACCCATCATTGTTACTGGTATTTGGCATATTGGGTACACCACAGGAAGTTTGCCAGACTCTGCCCTGTGGGCAGGTTACATTTGGTAGCCTGCCAGGTTACCCCAACCTGGCAGGCCATTAAAATAATGCTTTGAACAATTTCAAGTGACATGAGTAAATGATCATGACATTTCAAGTAATAGAACATGGACATAAATCTGTGTTTCATAATCCAACAATGCAAATATGCCCACATTTAAATATCCAGTGTTATGGAGCTGAGCAACAATAGAGCAAGTAGTGCTTGCCTCCCATTTGGCTGAGCATGTTCAGTCTCCAGCATCCCATGATTGCCTAAGTACCATAATTCCTGAGGGCAGAGCCAGGAGTAACCCCTGAGCACTGCTGGGTGTGTCCTCCCCCACAAAAAAATAAAATAAATATTACCCAAATTCTGAAAAATAAGTGTTAGAAATTGAAAAAAAAATGCAGTTATCACTGAGTATGAGATCATGAAAAACCTAAAATTCCTTTTACTCTACTTTCTAAAATTTCCAGAATTTACCCATTGATTTGTTCATTTAAAAGATGTACTGAGTATAGTGTATACCTTTAATCTTTCCTAAGCACCAATGAAGAAACATACCTTATCTTTGTCTATGTTTGCAGGCTCCAGAGGAAGAAGAAGGGGTCCTTAAAATGCACATTGTACCCTGATTCTTATGCACAGACCTCAACTCTCTCTTATTTTAAAAGCAATGCTAGTACTTGAAGAAAAAGCAAATTTTTATATTATAGTAAAATATATTCTGGCTAATCCTTCACTCATGCTGGAAGCATTTGGAAATTATATTTTTCCTCCCTGAAATACAGATTCATCATCTATAAATTTAGCAGAAAGGACTCTATTCCTCTCCACTCTCATAATCAATAACTTTGCTATACTCCATTGAACTACCAGAAATTCTTTTTTTTTTTTGGCATAAAAATTAACGTGAAAGCTAGAGAAAAGGAACTTCCAAAGGTTTGATTCAACCAAAAGCAACTAAACTAAACAGGAAGCTAGAAGACTAGAGTAAGATCATTTGAATAATCCCAAGGAATTCTGGCTGACAAGCCAGCAAATAAATGCAAGTGCTTTAAGTGTGCACAAGAGAAAAGAGAGCAAATGAGCTTGCTGAAGCTTTGAAATGTCTTCAAGAAAGTGACTCTCACGGGAGTCAGTCAAATGACCCAGAAAGGCAAATAATGACTTAATAGCCAGGGTTTAAAATGGGCTGCTTATAATCCTTCGCCATCCTTTATCAATTTGATACCAACTCAGAGACAATGTTTGTGGTTGAAACATGGTTTTATAGAGTGAAATGACACACAAAAAAAGATCATTGCAAATATTCTGCAGTCCCCAAGACTAGGCTAAAATAATATGCCTGCTAAAACCCAAATCCTGAGCACTTGCCCCACTAACATCTATGAAAGAGAGCAGAGAAGTCTGTCAGAGACAGAGAAAAGCATCAAGCTACAGGGGCGTGTGAAAGAACTCAGAATTAGTTGCACATCTGAATATTTCTGGGTTAAATATGCTAACCTGCAGAAGAACATCATTTGAGGGGGTTTTTTTTTGGTTTAATTTTCCCCCTTTCATCTCTCCAATGCCACGCTCTGTTCCCCTGACAGCTGCATTGCTTTGCCACTCTGTTGGCTTCTAAGCCATTCTGTGTATGACTGGCTGTGATCTGAGAAGAAGGAAAAGAGATAAAAGATGAAGAGCGCAGCAGAGCAGAGCAAACAGCTGTCAGAGGAAAGCTGTCTCTCTGTAAGGGACAGAAAATCAGACACTAGAGACAGAAATCTCTTCGGCAGAGGAGGGGCTTCTATCACAAAGTAGATGGGGAACTTGTAGAAGGTGAATTGGGTATAAATCTGCAAGTTCATTTCCACAAAGTCTGTGTTTGGATCATCCTTTTGAAAAGGAAGTTCAATTCCAACGTAGAAGGGTAGGATTGTTTAAAGCTTTGAGTGTCAACCATGTATTTTCAAGAAACAGCCGTCTGGATTTTCAAAGAAATGTTTTTGCGGTTCTATAGGAGTGAAACTGGCAAATAAAATTATAACACAGCCAAGTGTACAAGGTAATGATTTATACACTGTGAAAGAATTAGCACATTTGAGTTGACATTAATCACCTCATGTTCACCTACTTTTAGTGAAATATTTTTCCCATTCTTTTAGCTCTTCTTACTAAATTCTCTATTCTTTCTAGTTTATCATAATATAATGCAGTACTTACCAACAAGCCCAGCGAGCTACAAGAGTATCTCGCCTGCATGGCAAAGATACCCGTGCCATATTCAATATGACAAGAACAGTAACAAGTCCCACAATTTCTTGTGAGATGTTACTGGTGTCCACTCAAGCAAATCGATGAACAACGGGAGGACAGTGCTACTTACATACTGTACAGTGGATTCTCAGATCACTGTAAGCTTGAAATTCTGTACTCCTTAAACAGTCTCTCATGGGGCTGAAACAACAGTACGCAGGCCAAGTCTTGCCTTGCACACAGCCAACCTTGGTTCCATCCTCAGCTGGGATGTGGCCCAAAAACAAAGAGAAAGAGAGAAACAAAATGGGATGGTTGTCACCTGCCACTAAGAGGTGGGAAAATTATGAGATTTTTCTTTTTCGTTCTTTTTTGTTGGTGGTGGTGGCGGGGAGCACACTTTCGGAGCTCAGGGTTTACTACCTGAATGACTCTCACTACTAGAATCATTGTGCACTCGAAGATCACTTCTGGGACTCAAGGGATCAATGGACATATGGGATGTAGGAGATTAAACTCTGGTTGGCCACAAGGAAGGCACGCACTCTATTCGCTGTACTGCACTGTCTTTCCAGGACTGTTATTCTGTTTCTTTTTTAAGTCTGATTTAAAATATAATAATAACCAATTAAAAGTCTGACTTTTGAGACAGGCGAGACGTTACAGTGGGTAATGCGCTTGCACTGCACGCTGCTGACTCAGGTCTGTTCTCTGTACTGCATATGGTGCCCTGCGCACAGAATCAACAGTTATCCATGAACACCATTGGGCGTGGCCCAGAAAAAAAGACAAAACAAAAAATTTTAAAGGTCTTATTTTTTTGAGATTCCATACATTAAGTGACACATAATACTTTTCTGTTCACTGACCAAATAACTTTGTTTCAAATGACAATATATTTAACTTTTAAGCCTATTAGTCCATTGCATATTAATACCAAATGTTTTTCTCTGTGTGTGTGTGTGTGTGTGCACGCACGCTAGGGCACACCCAGAAGTTCTCACAATGTACTCCTGACTTGGAGCTCAGGAATCCTGGCAGGCTTGAGTAACCATATGTGATGCCAGAGATCAAACTCAGGTAGGCCGTGTATAAGACAAATAAGCAACCTGCTGTACAATCTCTCTGGCCCCTATCCCATACACTTTCTATTCAATCATATCTTCACAGAGTTTATTTCTACCCCTTGAATTCTGTCATTGATGCAATGACTATGGAAAGACAAATACTTCTTCAAGATAGTGATTGTGTTTTCTCTTTAAACCCAAATGAAGAATTTTTAGTTCATATCGTAGTTCCGTTTTTATTTTCTGGACTAATCTCAATACTAATTTTCATGGCTATTCAATTTTACTAATAGTTTACATTCCTACTGACTGTGTTGTTTTCTACATTCTACATCTTCATTAGTATTTATTATCACTTGCTTCAGTGATATCATCATACTAAGATACATGAAATGATACCGGATATGATTTTGAATTTCATCTCCCTAATGACTAATTATATTTGTGACAATTTATACACATGTTGGTCACTGATGTTTTCCTTGGATATATATCTATTAATGTCCTTTGCCACTAATAAATTAAGTTAGTCTTGTTTTACAAGTAAATTATGAGTTCCGTATAGCTTTAGATATCAACTATCACTGGATATTTAGTTTGCAAATATTTTCTTCCATCGCATGAGTTACATTTTTACCTTATAGTTTTGTTTTCTATTCAGGAGCTATTCAACTTACTGTATTAGAATTTGTCAGTCTTGCCTTTTTTATGGACATTGTTTTATAAATACTGAGAAAATCACTTATAAGGTAAAGCCAAAGTCACGGAATTTACCCCAATAATTCTACTAAGATCTTTTCAGCTTCATTATACTTTATATAAAAGTCTTGGAGATGGGGGTATGGTGCCACCAGCAGGTCAATCTGTGAGGCAAGTGCATCAGCAGCCTGATGGCGCCTTCAGACTTCCAGATACCCCAAAATTGCTGCTGTGCCTTTGGCCAGACCCCAAAAACTTGGGGCAAAGTTTAGAAGAAGGTAAATGGCCAAAAGTTAGGTATGTGGGAGACACACCCACAAACCACCTCTGGCTCAGCTATATAATTGGAGGCATGGCCTCTCTGGTTCCTGATCGAACTGCTTAATGGCCATGATCCCAGAGACTCAGAAACAAATCTCGAAACCCAGCGGCTTTTGGCAGAAATGCGTCTGGTCCCTGCAGTAGGCTACCAGTGCTAGGCCACCCTAGGTGAGAATAGGTTTCATGCTTTGACCTGTTCCCCCTGGCGACCTGGTGGCCATCATCCTTCAGAGGCCACTGGACAGTCAGGTTTGGGCCCGCAGTGACGAAACACGTAGGGCCTCACGGGATGGGGGTGGAGCCAGTCCTGTCCTCCCCACCCAACGAGACCCCGAGTTACTGCCCATGAATGGCTTCTCTGGCTCCACATCAAGCTACTTAATAGCCATGACCCCAGAGACTCAGAAACAAATCTCAACACCCAGTGGCTTTTTGCAGAAATGCGTCCAGACCATGCAGTAGGTTAGTGTTGTTGGGCCACCCCAGGGGGGATAAGGCGCTGCCCCTCTGCCTGCTCCCCCTTGGCGTCTCGGTGGCCACCATCTTCCAGAGGCCATTGGACAGTGAGGTTCAGGCTTCACGAGATGGGGGTGGAGCTGATCCTTTCCTCCCCGTCTCAAGGACCCTGAGTCACCACCCACAAACAGCCTCTCTGGCTCATGATCAAGCTGCACAATGGCCATGATCCCAGGGACTCAGGAACAAATCTCGGAACCCAGCAGGTTTCGGCAAGAAATCCCTCCAGATTTAATTGTTAAAATTTCGGAATTTCAAAATCATTCGGCCACTACTGTAGCTATGCGACATCATATGTTTTTCATAACCAGCAATAGAAAACAAATTGTCTACTGTTGCATTTTTGGCAGATCTGAGTGTCGGGGTAAAATCCCAAATAATAACGGTGGGTCTGGTGTCAAAATGTTGAATGTAATCAAAGTAGACAGAAAGTAATGTGGAAATCATCTTCCCCACAGGTAAGAGGAGGGTATGGGATGGGAATATACTGGCGTTTTGGGAGGTGAAGAATGGACACTTGTGAAGGTACAGGTGTTTCATTGTGTGACTGAGACTTAAACCTGAAAGCTTTGTAACTGCTCTCATAGTGATTCAATAAATAAAACTATAAAAAATGAAAAAAAAGTAAGGTGGAGTTCATGCACAATTCAATCAGCCTAATCAGTGGCTGAATAAATAGCAGTACTCCTACATTAAAAAAAAAAGTCTTGGAGATACACACATACGTGTGTGTGTGTGTTTTATTAAAGCACCACTATTTACAAAGTTATTCATAGCTGATATTAAGACATACAATATTGCAGCACTAATCCCACAACCAGTGCCAAGTCCCCTCTGCCAATGTTCCCAGATTCTCTCCCACATCCACACGGCCTCCCCATACCTCCATCATCACCAGCCGGCCCTCTTGAAAGGGACCTTTCTAAGTTTGATTGTTAAAGTTTGGGTCTCTTGATTTCAGTGTTGAAATCAATGTTAAATTTTTCAATTAATTTTTTGTATATTGTCTGATATGAATCTAAATTTATTTTTTGTATAGGTAATGATTCAGTTTTTCTATCAAAGGATAGGAAAGGGCCTATCTTTTCCTCCATGCATACTCTTGGATTCTACATGAAAATTTAATTGACCCACCATGTGTGGATTTATTCCTGGCCCTTCTCTTCCATTAACTTATGTGTTGGTTTTATGCTAGCACAGAATCATTTGGATTACTATATTTTTGTAACATGCCTTTCAATCTTGAAATAAAGAAGCTTGACTCCCTCATCTTGTTCTTTCTCAAGTTTCCAACACACTAAGTGAGAGATATTACTTGCAAATCATATATCTTAAAGTGGATACTCTCCAAAACTATATGAAGTGCAAGGAAACATGAGCCAAGCCATGTCTCAGTGGAAATCTTAACCACTACCTCTCCTCCAATAAGAACAAAGTCACAGGGGCTGGAGCAATAGCACAGCAGGTAGGGCATTCGTAGGGTCTGACTATCCCAGATATTCAAGCTCTCCCTTATCTCTCAATTCAGTAAAACTCCTATCTTAAACACCCCTTGATTGATTAAAGAGTGAACTAGGTTTCACATTTGCAAATTTGCTGTCTGGCAAATTTATCAGTGCGGGATTAAAATAACTATCAAGTAGGAAATTGTAGCAGCACTTGCATGCGGCTGAACCAGGTTCGATTCCCAGCATCCCATATGGTCCCCCTGCACTGCCAGGAGTAATTCCTGAGTGCAGAGCCAGGAGGAACCCCTCTGCATCACCAGGCGTGACCCAAAAAGAAAGGGGAAAAAAAGAACACAGTCACAGACATAAATTGAAGAAATCTTAGTACCTTTAAGCTTGTGACTAGAAATGCTGGTCGTAGGGAGGCAATTATTAATCCTGACCACTGGAGTTCTCCTGTTACCTGCCTGTCCCTCTCCCTGTCCCCATCACACTTTCACTCCATCATTCTCTTTCCCTTTCTTCCCACTCTATTGCCAACTTAAGAAAAGATACCAACAAACAGTCAACTAAGGAATAAGCGATTTTTTTTCAAATTGATCCAATTTACATGGACATTTGAATAAAAAGCTAGATAATAAAGCAGAATGTAGCACTGTGGCTCTGTCCTCCCGTTGTTCACTGCTTGGCTCGAGCCAGCACCAGTAGCGTCTCCATTGTGAGACTTGTTACTGTTTTTGGCATATCGAATACACCACAGGGAGCTTGCCAGGTTCTGACATGCGGGCAGGATACTCTTGGTAGCTTGCCGGGCTCTCCGAGAAGGACAGAGTAGGCCGCATGCAAGACAAACACCCTACCCCCTGTGCTGTCACAGAATAAGAATATTTTCACCCACATATTAAAAAAAAAGATGAGATATAAAGTTCCATGTGATGTCTCAGACAATTCATGGCAATATGGCCATTAGACTCAAAAGTGTGGAAAACAATATTTTGAGAACAAATCCCCTAAATTGTTTTAAATATGCATGACAGCTACCTAAAATTTTCACAAATTTAAAGGGCAAAGTAATCTTTTGAAGATAAAAAAAAAAGTAGGCCTTGACCTTCTTAATAAATGTACTCCAGTTTTAAATTTTAAGCTATTCATTTCCCAGATATTCAAGCTCTCCCTTATCTCTCAATTCAGTAAAACTCCTAGGCTTAGACATCCTCTTGATTAATATAAAGAGTGAACTGGGTTTCACATTTGCAAGTTTACTGCTTGGTAAATTTATCTGTGTGGGATTAAAATAACCACCAAGTAGGAAATTGTAGCAGCACTATCAATGCAACAGAAGTAGACTGATAAATTAGAAATGGAAGGAAATAATTAATTGGTATTGGACATGAAAGAAGAATTTTAGTTCCTAAACATTTGTGCTGTAATCTCTTCTAACTTTAATTAAACTCTCTCAAGGTTTATAATCTTAAAATACATTTATTTTAACTTTACTCACTTGCCAGAAAGATTTACTCAAGCTGTCAGTTTCCTACCCTAAAGTATTTCATTTTATAGTTGCTGATTCCAATCATCATGCTTCTGGAATGGTAAAGTCTTTTAAAAACTACTAGTGGGAAACCTCAAAATGGGTTATTTTAATAGAGGTATGTGTAAATTTGTGAGACCATCTGTATAAGTATTAATGGGAAAAGCTAAAAATATGTATAACCTATAATCCTGCAATTGCACTCTTAAATACGTAGAGAAATTCTTGCATACATATGACTGAAAACAATGACACAAAAGCTCACAGGACCATTGTTTAGAGTAACAAAAAGAGACAGTACAGCGGGTCGGGTGGGGTGCTTGTGGATCATCCCATACAAATACCCTGAGCTGTACCAAGAGTAATTCCTGAGCACAGAGCTAGGAGTATGCACTGGGCACCACAAGGTATGCCCTCTGCCAAAATTTTGAAATATATTGCACTTGCGGGATGTGCAGACCTAGTAGAGCAAGCCTGAAACATCAGTAGTGACACCTAAATTGTGATACCTCAACACAAGTCACTGGAGAAAATAGACAACTCTCCGGGACAGTAAAGTCAGTGGCAAATTGCAGGCACTCAGAGCTTAGGAGAGCTGCCCTGAGAGTGCGTATTGGGGGCAGGGGGCGGTGTGTAGGGACCATGGCCGGGGAGAAGTGTAGACTGAAAGAGATAAGGGACTGCAGGTCACAGAGAGTAGAACCGCAGATGGGCGGGACAGAACACAACGCACTCTCTTCTAGAACCTTAGCTTTACACCAGATACAGCGCCTGCTAAGTCAGATACAGACTCCGCCTTGGCGGCGCGACCAGGGCACTGCTGTTCCTCACCTGGGCAGCGAGCACTCATTCCTGAGCTGGCCCAGGCCCACAAGGTTGCAGAATCAGCTCAGCACAACAGGTATCAGGATGATGCAGCCTGCTCCGGATGTCCCCACTAGAAAGACTTCTGCTGAGTGGTTAGGCCATTTTGTTTTGTTTTGCTTTTCTTTTGTTTTCTTTGCTTTTGTTGGGGGCCACACCTGGAGATTCTTAGGGGTTACTCAGGGTGATGCTTGGGGAACCATATGGAATACCTGGGATGGAACCCGGGTAAGTCGTGTGCAAGGCAAACGAGTCACATTAGTGTGTGCCATTAGGCTTTCTAGAATTAATTTTTTTTTTATTGGAGCTCAAGAGTTACATGACTTCGAACTTCTTAAGACTACAATGGGTGGTGCATGGAACCGGAGCAATAGCATAGTGTATAGGGCGTTTGCCTTGCACACCTCTGAGCTATGTTCAGTCCCTGCCACCACATATGGTCCCCCAAGCCCACCAGGACTGATCCCTGAGAACTAAGGAAGAAGTCTTGAGCACTGCTGGATGTGACCTCAAAACTTAATCACTTAAATCACTTAACTTCCCGTTAGTCGTCGATTTGCTCGAGCAGGCGCCAGTAACGTCTCCATTTGTCCCTGTCGCGTGCTAGTGTAGCCCAATGGCATCTGTTCGCTCCGGGAACATGAAGGGCCTCAAACCGATCGTTCATGATCTTGACGAAGAAGTTTGACCATCTGGTAGGTGGGCGGCCACGCGGTCTTTTGACATCCCGTGGAATCCAATCAGTAACAGCTCTAGTCCAACGGTCGTCTTTAAATCTCATTACGTGACCAGCCCATCTGATTGTCGACACCTTGGCATATGAGACAGCGTCCCTGATCCTTGATCGTCGACGGATGTCAGAACTCCGGATTCGTTCTCTCATTTGAGTGAAACGTGATATTCCAAGCATAGCTCTTTCTATTCTTCTTTGGGAGACCTGAATGGCGTTCTCATCTTGTTTGCGTAGGGCCCAGGTCTCTGAGGCATATGTTAATGCAGGAAGAACAGTGGAATCAAAGAGATGTGCCCGGAGCCAAAGGTTCTTCGTCCTCTTAGCTATTTCTTCGATGTTCTTGAAGGCGTTCCAAGCCGCTCTCTTCCTCCTGCGCAGCTCGGGTGCCAGGTCATTTGTCATGTTGACCTCTCGACCTAGGTAGACATAGCTGTTGCATTCGGAGATGGTCGTTCCATTGAGAGCGAATGGGGCGTCAGGAACAAGACTGTTTCTCATAAACATTGTCGTCGTAAGATTCAGCTGTAGTCCTACCTTTCCACACTCACGGTCAAAGTCGGCCAGCATTTGTGCCGCTTGGCTGATGTTTGGTGTTATTAAAACAATGTCATCAGCAAAGCGGAGGTGGTGTAATTGCCGACCATCTATCTTCACTCCCATTCCTTCCCATTCCAGTCGTCGCATGATGTTCTGAGGGTGGCACTGAAGAGTTTCGGTGAAATGGTATCACCCTGCCGCACCCCTCTCTTGACATCAACGATCACTTCTTTGTAGAATGGTGAGATCCTGGTAGTGAATTCGCAATAGAGCTCACGGAGGATCCTGATGTATTGGGCTTGAATGCCCTGATTGGCTAGGGCTTCAATGACCGCTTCCGTCTCAACAGAATCAAAGGCCTTCTTTAAATCAATGAACATTAAGCAGAGCGGCATCTTGAACTCCCGAGAAACCTCAATGAGCTTGGTTATTGTGTGGATATGGTCGATGGTGCTGAATCCTTTGCGGAACCCTGCTTGCTCGCATGGTTGTCCTTCATCTAATGTTCTGCCAATCCTATTCAGGATGACTCGAGTGAACAACTTGTAGAAGTTCGTGCAAAATTCTACTTCACAGAGCGGGGAGAAAGGGCTGCAAAGTTCAAAAAGAGAACTCCCAGAATGACCACCAACTGGGAACTCTTTGGTACTATTGCGGCAACATGGGAAGATGCCATTGTTGACAACATTGACGAGGAATACGATCGACTGGTTCAGCACCTCCATGAATGTGCGAGGAATGCCAAGAGAGAGATAGCCACAAAAAGTCGCCTATCTTCGAAAACTCTTGAGCTAATTCGCCAGCGTGGTTTGGCGCATGCCTCAGGCAACCGCAAGCTAACGTCCGAGCTTGCAAAGCAGTGCAGAGATGCGATCAAAGAAGACCTCAAAGAGAGAAGAGCAGAAGTACTGGTAGATGCGGCAGAAGCCGGGAAAAGTATTCGTAAGGCCCACCTGTCCTTCGCCAACTATAAGACCAAGATGACTGCACTCCGACATCCTCATGGATCCATCACATCCTCCAGAACGGCAATGGAGAAGATTATCCATGACTTCTACTCAAATCTCTTCGATAGCCATGTCCACTTGCCAACATACCAAATTCCACAGGATGGGTATGTTGTTCCCAACGTTCTCCCCTCCGAAATCCGACACGCCATTTCGTCGGTAAAGAAACAAACAGCACCCGGCCCAGACAAGGTCAGACCTGAACACCTGAAGAACCTGCCGTCAGTACTCATCAATACACTGGCTCGGCTCTTCACTCGCTACCTGTCTGAATGCAAGGTTCCGCCCCAATGGAAAACCAGCAGGACCGTACTACTGTTCAAGAAGGGAGACATCCATGACATTGGCAACTATCGCCCGATCTATTGTCTGACCTCAAAACAAAAACAAAAAATTAAAAGCAAAGGGTGGCACACACCATGTTCCATGGTCAGACCATTCAGGAGGCTCCCAGCTCACAACCCAAGGAGGCACCCCCCAAATAGGGTCACAAGACTTCTTCTCCAACCTAAGTCAGAGTCCCTAGCACAAAGGATGAAAAAAGGTTCAAGTTTTTGTTTGTTTGTTTCTTTGAATGAATCACTGTGAGGTACAGTTACAGATTTACAAACTTTCATGATTACATTTCAGTCATACAATGACCAAGTACCCATCCCTCCACCAGTACCCATTCTTCACCACCAATGGTCCCAGTATCCCCCGACCCCTGTCTCAGTGGCAGGCACATTTGCTTTTATTCTCTTTCTCCTTTTGGGTGTTATGATTTGCAATACAGGTAGTAAGTGGCCATCATGTACGGTCTATAGTCTAATTTCAGCACACATCTCCCATCCCTAGCAAACCCTCCAAGCGTCATTCACTTAGTGGTCCCTTCTCCATCCCAGCTGCCTTTTCCCCCAGCATGTAAGGCCAGCTTCCAAGCAGTGGAGCCATCCT
Source organism: Sorex fumeus (assembly GCF_029834395.1). NCBI lineage: Eukaryota > Metazoa > Chordata > Mammalia > Eulipotyphla > Soricidae > Sorex > Sorex fumeus. Next base: position 11,966,072 of record NW_026606059.1, on the reverse strand, counting down.
CCTGGCCCTTATCTCTATTATCCTTGGGTATTCAGTTTTGCATCTGCACTCACTGGATCAGATAGAGAAATGGAGCTTGGAGGGATAGTACAGGCATGACCCAGCTGGGCCAAGGCCCCAGCAGGTGGTGACCACCATCTAGAAAGCACTGAAGCTGCCTTGGCACAACAGGGAGCAGACACTAGAGATGGTCCTGAAGCAAGCAGTGGCTCAGGGCAGAGCAAAACTGGGCGCCAACAATTTCAGCACTCCCACACACCTATGACTATGGTGATCAGCCTCTTGGGTACACCTGGCCCTGATCTCCGTCAATCGCCCTAGTCTTTGAACTATAACATCATGTCAACTGCCAGACAACAGTTACTGGGAACCCTGGGCCAGAGGCCTGATCTCCTCTATAGCATCTCCAGGGCACAGGTTCTAACGCACCTCAAGATTTAAACTGTAGCACTGTCCTCCCGTTGTTCATCGATTTGCTCGAGCGGTCCCAGTAACATTGTGAGACTTGTTGTTACTGATTTTGGCATATTGAATACGTCACAGGTAGCTTGCCAGGCTTTGCCATGCGGGCGAGATACTCTCGGTAACTTGCCAGGCTCTCCAAGAGGGGAGGAGGAATTGAAACTGGGTTGGCAGGGCCATCCATATGCAAGGCAAATGCCCTACTGCTGTGCTTATCAATCCAGCCCAGAACTGATTAAACACTTAGAAGCAGACACAGGCAGAGCTCTGAAGGAGATGGGTCTCTGACAGGAGGTGACTACAGAGACAAAGGAAACAAAACCAAAACTAAACAAATGGGAGTATTTAAAATTACAAAGCTGGGGCTGGAGCGATAGCACAACGGGTAGAGTATTTGCCTTGCACGTGGCCAACCCGGGTTCGATTCGCAGCATCCCATATGGTCCCCCTAGCACCGCCAGGGGTGATTCCTGAGTGCAGAGCCAGGAGTAACCCCTGAGCATCGCCGGGTGTGACCCAAAAACCAAAAAAAATAAAATAAAATAAAGTTACAAAGCTTTTGCATAGCAAAGGAAACTGAAGCTAAAATAAAAATACACTCTAGTGAATAGGAGAAAATAATTTGTACAGAGTATTTCACATTAAGTGCTAATATCCAAGATCTATAAAGTTCTCGCTACAGGGTCCACTAAAACAATATAAGCAACTTTCTCTTGTTGCTTATATCAACTGGATGCTGAACATCTGGTAAATTGTTTCATACATCCTATTTTTTTAACCTATAAATGTATTGTTTTACTTGTACATATTCACATATATTGCATGCTCTGACTATTTCGATACTGAGAGGCGATACATATTTTATGTGAATTTGTTCCTAGAGTTGTGAACTCAGTATGTTTCCTTCATATTTTTCAAAATGCCTTATAAACAGGAGATTGGAAAAGTTGCTCAGTTCATGAACTGTGTGTTTACCCTTTCACTTCAAAGCTACAAGAGGTGTAAAAAGGCATGCTTATTAATAATTATGGGATTTAACACATTGACCAAACAAAAAAGCATTTCAAATTAATGCTGATATGTTTACTCTGAGTATAGAGGAAGAAAGACGCTAGCCCTTCTCTTCAGCTGTCTCTAAAATCTACTAAAACTGAAATCTTTACATGGTTTCGTTAATGCTATCAGCATTCCATTTGTGTTAAAAATTAAAATATCTCAGAAACTCTCCTAAGCACCTAATTCATCTCATCGCTTTTAATCATCACAGAAAACCTTCCAGAGGAGAAGAGTCAGACTTGCTTTACAAATGGATAAAACCAAGGACCAGAGCAATTAAGAAAATCAACAAGTTCCAGTAAGTGGTTTTGCCAGGACGGGATCTGCAGAGGCTGCCCTAAGGATAGCAGTGTTCTGCCTGCACACCTGGACACAGGCCTTTAGGAGGAAGGAAGGGCCACAAGCCCCTCGCCTCAGGAGATGACAGCTCCTGCAGGGCTGTATGACAGCCCTAACATGCATGTCTAACAGACGCCCTAAAGTGCTATTGAGGTGTGCAGGAAGGAGACAGTGACAGAGGCGCGTATCTAAGAAATCTCACACTAATGGTTTATGATTGCCCGGCCTGAGCTCAGGATGACTGAAAAAGATAAATGACTGTTATCTTGTTCCCGGGGTACTCTAGCACTACTTTAAGTCTAGCAACATTTTGTGAAGATAATTTTTTAAAGCGACAAGAATTCCTGAGTGATCTTGAGTACGTTTTGCAAAACCACAGAGGTGCAGAGAGGGGAGAACAAGTATAAATTGTTGAATCAGTACCAAAAACAAATGCAACAGAAGGAAAAAGACATTAGTTAAGTTTGCAACTGTGGCACTGTAGCACTGTCCTCCCGTTGTTCACGATTTGCTCGAGCGGGCACCAGTAACTTCTCACAACAAATTGTGAGACTTGTTATTACAGTGTTTTGCATATCAAATACGTCCAGGGCAGCTTGCCAGGCTTTGCTGGGCGGGCAAGATATTCTCGGTAGCTTGCTGGACTCTCCGAGAGGGTCAGAGGAATTGAACCCCGGTCAGCTGTGTACAAGGCAAATGCCCTTCCCACTGTGCTATCGCTCCAGCCCTTGCAACATAAATTCTAAATTGAACCCAACTAAGAATCCCCAAAATACGTCTCGGTGATTTCAAGGACTGGAGTTATTAAAAAAAAGAACTTTATTTTACTGTATTAATAAATATCTTTTATTTATTGAACTGACTTTTTGATCAGATCCGTCCTTACTGAAATGAAGCTATCAGCTTTCAAGCACATGACACCTTTGCCACAATCTGTGTGTCACAATAGTGACATCCAGTGGTCATTTGTTGAAATGCACTTTCAGGGAAAAAAATAATGAAATTTTCTACTTTCAAATTTCTAAGACACATCTCTAGTACGTACCTTCAAAACTGCATGAAAAGTGTGAGGTGAAAAAAAATCATTGTTCACATAAAACAAATCAAATTTCATTCTATTTGTTTATAACGGGTATTTGTATGAAACGGAAGAAAATCACCACGTACACAGAAAGCAAAGTCATACCTTGTAGAAAGATACTGAAGTCATCATTTAAATTGAAACACGTCTACTTTGCAATCAATGACTTTTATACTAATATTCAAATCAATCTTAATACAGGTAAAAATATTTAATCACTAATTTTGTGTGGGGGAGACAGTCTCTTATTAAGAAATGCTTTCGTGGTGGGGCCAGAGTAGTAGTAAGGCATTTGCCATGCTCGTGGCCAACCCAGCTTCCATATCCCCATCCCAAATGGTTCCTTGAGCACCAGTAGGAGCAATTCCTAAGGGCAGGACTAGAAGTAATCTCTAAGCATCAGGGGGTATAGACCAAGTACAGCGGGTAGAGCACTGGCCTTGCACGCAGATAACCTGCTTTCAATGCTCAGCACCCCATATGATCCCCTGAGCACTGTCGGGAGTGATTCCTGAGTGCAGAGCCAGAAGCAACCCGGACCTGGGTGTGTCTTCCCTCTCCCTGCAAAAGAAAATGCTTTTTAAAAAAGCTTTAATTACAAAGAATTATGCAGTGTGCGGGACAATAGCTGTATATAGTCCTGGGAAATAGTACTCAGGAAAAGTTGATTCCATTGTTATTTTTTTCTATTGCACATTTTATTTTTTTCTATTGCACAAGAAATTTAACTTTCTTGGGCTGGAGCGATAAGCACAGCGAGTAGGGTGTTTGCCTTGTGCGCAGCCGGCCCGGCCGAGCCGGGTTCGATTCTTCCGCCCCTCTCAGAGAGCCCAGCAAGCTACCGAGAGTATCTCGCCCGCACGGCAAAGCCTGGCAAGCACCCCATGACGTATTCGATATGCCAAACACAGCAACAAGTGTCACAATGGAGACGTTACTGGGCCCACTCAAGCAAATTGAGGAACAACGGGAAGACAGTGACAGAGCTAAAGTGCACATTTTTTAGTTGGCATGTGTATACGTTCACTTCTGGAAAAGACTATAGGAGACAAATTTTTCTTAAGGTGTGAAAAAATTCAACCTACAAAAAATGCAAAATGATGTGGAGACTGGGTCATTTCCAGAGTCATTTCTATGGCATTCGTCACACTAAATCAAATTAATGTCACACTAAATCAAATTAATGTGGTCCCAGAAATATGTCCTGTTTCAGTATATGCACACATAACATAATCATCACTAATTGTATCTTAGCTCTGTAGCACTGTCCTCCCATTGTTCTTCAATTTGCTTGAGCGGGCACCAGTAACGTCTCCATTGTGAGACTTGTTGTTACTGATTTTGGCATATTGAATACACCACAGGGAGCTTGCCAGACTCTGCCCTGAGGGCGGGATACTCATGATAGCTTGCTGGGCTCTCCAAGCAGCAGAGGGATCCAACCTGGGTTGGCTGGTGCAAGGCAAACACCCTACCTGTTGTGCTACCGCTCCAGCCTCTCATTCTCAATAGCAGAGATAATTTCCAGTCTTTCACTGAGCTGGCCTGCGTCTAGGGTCCCTCTGAGGTTTGTAGCTACTTGAAACAGTTCCTGTTAAATACCTGTTCCTGTCATTTAGACTTTCCCTGGAAGAGGGATTTGGGGTCCCATAGCTGGTTTTCCTGTCTGCATGAGGGGTAGACCCTATTAGAGAGAGGAAAGAATTTTAACTGGATTAATGCAAACCAACATAGTGCCACGAAGCATTTCCCACATTAAATCAAGATCTTACAACATATCTGATTCAGTTCAGATACATCTCTATTTGATTAGGGAAAGAGAATGAAAAAAATGTAGGACTGCCCAAAAATGCTCATCATGGATTAAATGCTCTCCAGTATCAGCTATCTTCATGAGATATATTTAAATATTTGTTTAATATTTGAATAATTTAAATATTTAAATTAATTTTAAATATTTGTTTAAATATTGACCCAAGATCCAAAACCCAGTGAAACTCTTTTTATATATTTTCATTTCTACAGTATAATTTATATAGACTATCTGGTATTTGATTTTATAGCTAAGCCATGATGAATATTATAGTCATATTTAAACCTATTATTCACAACACTGAAATCAATACACTAGGCACTCTTTATTACCTATTTTCAAAAAACAAGTTCCTTTCAGAAACAAGAAGTGGTTTTATTTTGATAAACATTTTTAAATTGTCTCCCAAACATTATATCTGGCGTTTTGAAACTAGCAATTGTTTCTGAAGTGGAATTATGCATCGCTTAATTTTCCTTTTTACTGTTGACCATTTTTCTATGATTTTTACAAAGAATTGAGATACCCAGGATTTTCTGGAATATCTTTCCTCAATAGGTACACAGCTAGAAATGTAGGTGGGTAGATATAAATGCACGTTTGGTAATTATGTTCCTATGACTCTTTACCATTTTCAGTTGTACAATTAAGAACTGTACTTTTTCACTATAAATAGATGTTTTCATATATTCTGTTAATTTTAAAGAAATGGTCTAGTGAAAACAAGGGCCATAAGAACTGGTCCATGGTTGGAAGGTTGCCTGGAGTGGTGATGGGGGAGGGAGAAAGGCAGTTAGGATAGAGAAGAAACCACTGAGACAATGGTAGTCGGAAATGATCCCTCTAGATAAGAACAGAGTGCTCAAAGTAGGTAATGAGCAAACATAGTATCCTTTCAGTACCTGTACTGCAAACCATAATGCAAAAGGTGGAAGGGGAGGGAGAGAGAGAGAGAGAGAAAGAGAGAGAGAGAGATAGATAAATAGAGAGAGAGAGAAGAGGAGGACGAGTAAGGGAAGAAGAAGGATAAGAAGGAGAAGGAGAAGGAGAAGAAGGAGAAGGAGAAGGAGAAAGAGGAGAAGAAGAAGAAGAAGAAGAAGAAGAAGAAGAAGAAGAAGAAGAAGAAGAAGAAGAAGAAGAAGAAGAAGAAGAGGAGGAGGAGGAGGAGGAGTAGAAAAGGAGGAGGAGGAGGAAGAGGAGGAGGAGGAGGAGGAGAAAAGGAGGAGGAGGAAGAGGAGGAGGAGAAAAGGAGGAGGAGGAAGAGGAGGAGGAGGAGGAGGAGGAGGAGGAGGAGGAGGAGGAGGAAGAGGAGAAAAGTGCCTGCCATAGAGGCAAGTTAGTGGGGGAGGGTGATGAGAGGGAAACTGAGGATTGGTGATGGGAAATGTACACTGGTGAAGGAATGGGTGCTGAAATATTGCATGACTGAAACCCAATCATGAGCAACTTTAAAACTGTGTATCCAATTAACAAAAAAAGAAGTAAAATAAAATAAATGGTCTATATTGACTATGTTGTAAACTATTAGGAAATACAGCATAATCTGTTGCCTTTAATGTGTACATTAGTCTCTTTTCTCTGTACCACATAAATGAGATCCTTTTCCTTTCTACCAATAAATGCAATTTTATGAACATACTCTCAAGTGTCTCATGTCTTATTTCATTACCAGCAGTAACAACCTACTCTTCCCATCTTCCTAATGACAATTTTCATTATAGAGATAAGGAAAAGCATTACATTTAGAAACTCAGCAACTCAGGTGTAACTCCTTGGTGAATATTTCCATCAGTTCCTCTCATTTTCCTGGTCGGCATTAATCAACTCTTTCCCTAGAAATGTGCTATGTTTCATTTAGAGATAATGTTTAAAGTTAATCAACTGCCTACATCATTGTTTCACGTTCAGAAACCATTTAGATACGCACTGGGGAAATACAAATATTAAATCTGCAAATGTATTTCTTAATGAATTTACAGTAACATTCCATTAATATAAAACCCTTTTGCACAAAAGGGGAGTAGTGTAGAAAGATACCAATATTCTATTAAAGAAGCCTGTGGAAATACTTGCATCCAGAAAGAAGTTTTCTAGGGGTAGTTTGAAGAAGAAAGTAGGACATGTCACCTTGGAGGGTTTGGACTATATTGTTTAAGTTATCACTGAATAGAAATCTTAGATGCAGTGTGATCATTTTCAGTAAAGACTAAGAGCTTTCCTTCCATAGAAAAGGAAAAGCAGCCTGAGTTATTTCCTTATTTAGTGCCAAATTCCTGAGATCAATTTCCCTTTGAACCTATATCACCACTATTATTTATTAGGTTAGTGTGGGTGACTGTCACACAGTGGGCATCAGAATATTCTTCAAGTAATAAGAAAGTGTAATTCACAAAGACAAAGTGAGAAAGGATTTGTTTCTATCACTATAGTTTGTCTTTTCTAAAACTTCATGCAAACAAAGTCATATATTATGTGGTGGTATCTTTGAGAATGGTTTCCTTCACTTTGCCTAATGCTTTGGTGACTCATTCGTATTATCAATTTACTTCCTTGACATCTATTATCACATAGTTGCATTTTTTTCCTGTGATAAACTTTTTAAGATTTACTTAAGTGTGTTATTATTATCCATATGTACATCATGCTGTACATCATTTCTCTGAGACTTATTTATAACTAGAAAATGGAACCTTTTGACGCTCTTTTTCCAATTTTCCCCCTTCCCATCAATTCTGCAAGTCCTGTCAAACACCAATTTATTCTCCATATCTATGAGTTGAGTTTATTCCTTTTTTTAAAAAAAGAGACCATATATAAGTGAGACCATCAACTATTTCATCACCTCACATTTATTTTCTTCTAATTCTAACGTTGTAAGATTAAAATTTTTATTTGAGAATTCTTTGTTTCCTTTCTGTCTTGATAGCTATGGATTTCCTTCTTAGTACAGTGTTTGCTGAATCCCACATGCTCTCATAGCTTGTTCGTTTCCATAGTGTCCAAGAACTTTAGGAGGGAGCAATGGAGTCACACCACGCTATCCTTGGAGCTATTCGTGGCTCTGTACTCAGGGAGTAACCCCTGGCAATGCTCCAGGGACCGTGTGCTGGGCTGGGAATTGAACCAGGGTCAGTTGCAAGTCCACTTGTAAGGCAAGCATCTTAACCACTGTACTATCTCACTGGTTATGCAAGAACTTTTCTATTTATATTTTTATTGCCTCACTGACCTGAAAGTTACTCAGCAGCAAGGTGTTAAGTATTTACCTGTATGAGTTTTCCCCAGATGTTGTTTTGTTTTGGGAAGACCAGACTTAGCAGTGTTCAGGGCTTAATCCTGGCGGGGTTTGGGAGACCATACATAGTGCCAGCAATTAAGCCCGGGTGGGGCATATAGAAGGCAATTAATTACTGTAATTATTCTGCTGTACTATCAATGGCCAAGATTCAGAGACTATAAAACCCAGCTCCCAGAAGAGAACAGCGCAGAGTCTCCTGCCCCCACGCCTGGCTGTCCTCGCCAGGGCCCCTTGGAGGGGAGCGGGTTGAGTTTCCCTTCCCGCCCCGACCAGGACTCCGGCAGCTGAAGACCTCCAGAACCAGCCACCACCATGCTGAGACCACTCTCTGCACGCATGAAGGTACTGGCAGAGGAACAAAGGCATGCGGGTCCCAGGGCTGAGATCTCCAAGCCTGCTTGAATGGGGCTGAGCATCCTCCATCCAGATCCTCCAAATTCCAGTAGGCGGGGGTCACACCCACCCACTGGCCCCCTGGCGCCTGTGTAATCCCATCAATGGCCAAGACTCAGAGACTATAAAACCCAGCTCCCGGAAGCGACATCTTATTATCTCATTCCTACTTTGGACAAACTGGCAGGCTACTGAATGTAACCTGCCCACATGGCAGAGTCTGGCAAACTCCCCGTGGCGTACCCAATATGCCAAATACCAGTAACAATGATGGGTCTCATTCTCCTAAACCTGAAAGAGCCTTGAATATGGCACTTTTTAAAAAAAATCTCAGGGCTAGGACGAAGGAGACGTTATTGGGGCCTGCTCGAGGCAATTGACAAATAACAGGATGGTTGTGATTGTGACTGTGACTATCATTCTGGACCCAGATTTCTTGTTATTAATAGTCTTATTTTGTTGTGATTGTAAAAGATACATGACATAATACTATCTTCATGACATATAATGCTTTACTATTTTGTTTGTTTATTTCTTTTCTTTATTTGAAGTGATAGCACAGCGGTAGGGCGTTTGCCTTGCACGCAGCCAACATGGCCGACCAGAGTTCGATTCCTCCGCCCCTCTCGGAGAGGCCGGCAAGCTACCGAGAGTATCTCACCTGCACGGCAGAGCCTGGCAAGCTCCCCGTGACGCATTCGATATGCCAAACACAGTAACAACAAAGTCTCCAATGGAGACGTTACTGGGCCCGCTCGAGCAAATCGATGATCAACGGGAGGGCCTTTACTTTACTTTACTTTATTTGAAGTGCTATTTGAAATCATGGTAGTCTGCTAAACAGGCTTAGTAACCTTTAGTGAGATGTCAACATTAGCACCAAAGACAAAAATGCACCTTCTATTGGGCATCTTTCCTATTTCTGAAAGCAGGACAAGAATAATGCTCAGAAGACAAACTGCTTAGTTTGTGTCTCAGCAGCAAAGAGTCTGGGGACACAGCGAGAAAGCATTGCTGAGTAGACAAAAATGAAGGTTTTGTTCAAGAGTTGGCAAAAGGCAGGTGTCTCTAAGCTGACTTGGTGAAGGATAGTGAGGTTTGGCTTCCCCAGGAAATGATCCCCAGAACTCTTAAGTGAAAAGGTTTTCCTTTCTAGCCAAGGAAAAGAGTAGATGATGGAGATTTTCCATAGTAAAAAAAGATTTTTGAAAATAAGAAGTTGTAGGTAGATGGTGTCCCATGTAAGCAGAAAGGGGGCAACTCTGCTGGGGACAGAGACAGCTTTGGGGCTTAATTTTAGCCCAAAGTCACAGGCAAGTGGCCATTTGAGAGAGACAGAGTCTTGGGCACACAGTCTATGATTTATGGCATAGGATTAGGTGATAAAGAAGAATTCAGAAAATCTCTGGTTTTCATTGTCTGTAATGAGGAGTTTTTAGAAAGATCTGTTGTTACTGAGATTTTGCTCATTTTTTTCCATGAAGACACAAAATCCCATTTCTGTTTTACCTTACCCTTGTAGTTGCTATTTTAGAATATATGTTAGAATGAGTAGCATTGCCCAGGTTTATAATTTAAAATTGGCCTAGGCTCTAGGTGCCTGCTGATAATCTTTCCACTCCTAAGTCACCATCGGAGACCATCAAGCTGGAGGGCTGTGAGTTTCAAAGAAAAGCGTGTAGGCGCATTCAGTGCCTGAGAGACGTTCCCCTGGCCAGGCCACGGTGATGGATGGATGAAGAACCAAGGAACGGGGAACAGAGGAACAGGGACTCAGTTCAGGGACTCCCAGGCTGTTTGGTAGTCGGTTTATTTCTCTCTCCTCCCTACCATAGTCCGATCTCTCCCTCACAGCATAATAATCGTCATAGTTTTGGCCATAGTCCCAATCATCATAGATCCATCATCCTAGTCTCCTCATAGACTTCAAAGTCCTCTACTTTCTAGTCTTCGTCTAGTTCTCCCACTCCTTACAGCATATTTATACAGAAATCATTAAGGGTGAGGGCACACCTAGATGGGGTTGAACATTGTCACAATAGAGGTAAATAAACAGAGGTAAAGACATTGTTACAATAGAGGTAAATAAACAAACAGAGGTAAAGCCACTCTTTCAGGGGAAGTTCTAGGATTAACTCAAGGAGAAAATCTCATCTGAAGGTTCAGTATTCCAGATTACTGGGAGATCCACTCAGGACAGGATTCCATCCAGGGTATATTGCTTTATCCTTTCCTCGGTAATCTATTTAAACAATCATAGTAAATTCACATATTATAACATTTCTAGTCATTTTGTGTGAACACAGTAAGAGATATATTAAGCTTAATAGTTGGTACATCCTGGGGACATCTCGCTATATATCCCAGACTTCAGTCCTCAGGTCAGGTTAGTCTTTCCTAATCCCAGCAGGGTCCTTATTCAGTTATTTCTTTTTGGGTTATGACAGAGTTTGTCCATGACTATGCTTTCAACAACTTATGCTTAATATAACACTTAGCTTGTCTCTTTCTGACGCTAGCATGGCTTACTGCTTGCCCTGGGTCCATCCAGTCCTCTCCTCTGAACCGTCTTTTTGGGAGTGTTAGGAAGTAAAAGCAACCAAGGCTTAAGTCAGGTAAATATGTTGGATTCCCAGGAGTAAATATTATTTGAGAGTCCATTAACTCCCATGTTACAAATCATAGCATCAACTGTCTTCCTGTGTCTATACAAAAAGGACATTGCTAAATAAACCATGCAAATGACATAAAGGAAAGAGAAAAGCAATACAGGATTATTAGTGCTTGATGGAACTGGGTGTGCCTTGGGGGCACTGTTGTGGGAGGAACTCAACAAACCTGAGCTCCTGCTGGTGGAACAAGACAAACCAATGTTATCCAACAGAGGGTAATGACTTCTGTCCCAGCAAGTGCTTCATCCTCAGCAATGTGCACACAGGGCTGGAGAAATAGCTCATTAGGCCGCAGCTCAGTTCTGCATGCAGGAGGCACGGGTTCTATTCCAGGCATGGCAATAGCTCCCAAGCATCACATGGAGCAATTCCCAAGCACCATGCTGGGAGTAGCTCCTGAGCACTGACAGGGTGGCTTTAAAAAAATGCACTCGAGAGGATTATGTACATTTGCTTTTTGGTTATAAACATCGCTGTAAAGATCAATTCTGCACAGTTCACCTAACTCTTCATTTAAAGCCGCTATATCCTGAGAAGGGACCTCTTGTTGTAGGCTAGGCATCATAAAATATTACATGAAATCAGAATTTCATCTCAAGTCAAGAAATCTTTATTAGCTGGCCAGTGATTATTCTCTCATGCCTAGCCTGGATGAGAGAGAATTAGCCCCAAGTATAAAAAGCATATGACTCAGCAATGTCATTTCTGGGAATATACCCCGAGTCCCAAATACCCACTCCAGAAAAGCCATCTGGACCTCTAGGTTTATTGCAGCACTATTCGCAATAGCCAGAATCTGTAAACAACCCAAGTGCCTGAGAACAGATGACTGGATAAAGACACTACGATACATATACACCATGGAATACTACCCAGCTACCAGGAAAAATGAAGTCATAAAATTTGTGTATAAGTGGATGGACATGGAGAGTATCATGCTGAGTGAAATGAGTCAGAGGGAGAGAGACAGAGAATGGTTGGACTGATTTGTCACAATCAAGATCACGATCATCCTGTTGTTCATTGATTGTCTCGAGCAGGCACCAGTAACATCTCCTTCCCAGCCCTGAGATTTTGAAAGAACCATATTCAATGCTCTTTCAGGGCTAGGAGAATGAGGCCCATCATTGTTACTGGTATTTGGCATATTGAGTACAACATGGGAAGTTTGCTAGACTTTGCTGTGCAGGCAGGATACTTTCGTAGCCTGCTGGGATCTCCAAAGGAAAAATGAGATAAGATGTCGCACAGACACAAATGCGGTCACGTGCTTCTAGAAGCTGGGTTTTATAGTCTCTGGTTTTAGAGCTTCCTGCCCCTGCACCTGGCTGTCCTCATCCCGGGCCCCTTGGAGGGAGGCCCTAATCCCCCGAGCAGAGCACCAGCAGCCAAAGACCTCCAGAAACAGCCACAGCCATGCTGAGACCACTCTCCACATGTTTGGATTCATTTGTGGGATATAAAAATCCTTGTGTGAGAATAATACCCAAAGACACTGAAAACAAGGGCCACAAAGAATGGTACACAGTTGGAAGCTTGCCACAAGTGGTGATGGGGGCAGAGCAGCTAGGATAGAGAAGGGAGCATTAAGCCAAAGATAGTCAGAAATGATCACTCTGGGCAAGAACTGCGTGCTGAAAGTTGGTAAAGGGACAAACATTGATGTAGGCAGGTAGATAGGGAAAGGTCCTTGGCAATGGACCTTGGATTAACAAAATTTCATGTGATCCACCTTGTGGATACAAAAAACAAAGACCTGATAAGACTATTGGCAGACCCTGAGGATATAGGCCCCCTCCCCAGGAAGCGCCTCAAAACCCTAGGACCTCTCGCTTAATCTGATTAACTTTAGTGATTCAGCCCAAAGAAGACCATCAGCATTCTCAACCTCCCTGGTAACCTTAGCAATGGGACTTTTACCTAGGAAGAACCCTCACGTGGGGGCAGGTTGGAGAAACCCTATAAAGGCCACCTTGAACAAAGGAAGGGTGCGTATATGCTGCCTGAGCCCATGTGTGCTTGTGCCCACATGGCCGAGCACATGTGGTGCCCGAGCACATGTGTCACCCGCATTTCCCCTCTTGAGATGTGTTCTTTCATGCTTTTGTATCTAATGCTAGGATATGTGTAGGGGCTCTCTCTGCCCTTGGAGAAGCCTGTGTTCTCTCTTGAGTATGTTACTCTCTCTCACTCTCTTCCCCTCCACACCTTAAAAATTCTCCAAATAAAATCTATTTCACTGCCTGTCTACTCTTGAAATTCCTTTCTGCGAGGTGAGACAAGAACCCAGTAACCGTGGGTCCCAGGTGGTGGGGGTGGTTGGGGAGAAAGTGACCGTCTTTCTCCTCCCTGCTTCACGTAAGTCACCCGTGGGGCCCACCGACATCAACATGATAACCGTTCAGTACCTGTACTGAAAACCATAATCACAAAAGGGGAGAAAGAGAGAGAGATGGGAGGGGGTTGGGGGGAGAAAGGGTAAAGGGGGGGAGAGAGAGAGAGAGAGAGAGGGGGGGGGGGAGAAGAAAAGTGCCCATCATAAAGGTAGGCTAGGGAAAGGGGAGTCGAAGGGAAACTGTAAATCTATATATGTATCTAGGATTTTTTTAAAGGGCCAAACTACATTCTGGAACTTCATTAAGCAAGGGAGCAAATTTACAAAAGCCAAAAAAAAAAAAAGTTAACAATCATCAGTTGATTAACACAGAAAACAAAAATAAAGTAGTGAAACCGGAACTAAATATAAATGTTAAACAGAGTCAAAAGGCTCAGTGGTTAATAAACAAAGTTAAGCGGTTAAGTAGTTAAACAAAGAGTTAAGTGGTTAAGTGGTTAAAGAGTTAAGTAGTTAGACAAGGAATGTGATACTTAAGCAAAGAATAGTTAAACTAAGCATTAAGATACTCAAACAATCAACTGGTGTGAGAAAAAGAAATGGAAAGGAATATGGTTAGCTACATTCTTTAACAAGGTTAGCTATTCATTCTTAAACATTTTTTACTGATTCGCTCAAGTTTCACATTTTGTCTTTTCTGTCAAGTGAGTACATTCATTCTGGATGCTGAGGCCAAAACCTAGCAATTTGTTTCCTCATCAAGGGAATGGGGTCATCCTTCCACATCACTAATGATAGTTGAAAATGATCCCTCCAGACAAGAACTGAATGTGAAAAGCAGTAAAGGGATATATTGCAAACCATAATGCCCAAAGGGGGGGTGGAGAGAGAGAGAGACATACAGACAGAGAGAGACAGAGAGACAGAGAGAGAGAGAGAGAGAGAGAGAGAGAGAGAGAGAGAGAGAGAGAGAGAAAGTGCCTGTAATAGAGGTGGTGGAAACTGGAGAGGTGGTGGGAAATGTACACTGCTGGAGGGACTTTGGAGCTGTATATCTCACAGTGATTTAATAAAAAATAAATCAAGCTATTGTATCCTGATTGATTTTTCCACAAGGTTGATCTGTTCATTACTGAGACAAATTTTTTAAGTCTGCTACTACTGTCTGTTGTCGTCACATCTCTCTTTAGGTCTCTTAATAATTTGTTTATACAATTTTCTATTTATTTATTTCTATTTTCTATTTATTTTGCCATGTTTCTACAGAACCTGGGTGGGGGTTTCTGCTGTGTTTTGTTTTTTCCTGCAAGCTTGCTTTTGTACCCTTTATCTGTTCTTATCTGATCTTGTCTTGGTATCTCTCCCCCTTGTACTTTGATAACTGCCCATTATGCTGCAGTTGGGGTGCATTTGCTTCTTTTTAATTTACCTTTTCAAATTGAAAGTAAATATAAATTTTGAGTTTATTCCAAGAGTCTCCAGCCTTGCTTTGTAATTTTTTGTTGTACCAGTGCCTGACTTCTTCTAAGTGAGTTTCTTCCTTTTTATCGACAACCCTTAAAAAATATTTCTTGTAGAACCAGCTGAATGGCAATGAATATTTTTTACCAGTTGTTTATCTTTCTAAGCTACAAATTTTTTCAATCCTGCATGATAACCTAGTGGGTAGAGTATTCCTGATTGAAGTCCTTTTCCTTTGAACATTTGAATACATGATGTTTTTCCTTCTGGCTAGAGTGTCTCTTGGTAAATCTGCTCAGAGTCTGACTGATCAGTTTCTCAATTTCTCTAGGTAAATCTGCTAGGGGTTGACTCAAGCCTTTGCTTTCCTCTTGTTGATCTTAGAATTATAGACATTCACTTTTCTTTTTTATTATAATGTGTCTTGAGCTTTTCTGTTTGGGTGTTATTTCTGAATTTAGGGAACCAGAAATTATTCAGTTTGGGGAATTTGGACTATTATTCCTCTGAATAACAATTCTACACTTGCCTTTCTCTCATTTTCTTTAAACCCCTTTGATGCAAATGTTATTCCTCTTGATAATCTCTTTTGTTATCTTCTTTTCCTTGTCTTTATTATCACTCAGTAAGACCATCACGTTTTGATTTTCCCTCTCCAGTACAGTCTGCAAACTGCCACCAGATGGCAAGCCAAAATGGGGTATCGATGCTTGTTTCTATTTCTCTGGATTCCCAGGACATGTTATAAATGCCTAGAAAACACTGGCATATGTAATTTTCTCAGTACTTAAGGTGGGAGAGTAAATCTATTCCATGTTTTTTTCATCATGGCCAGAAAAATGAGTCAGAAGTGGTCTTATTAAGGCACTGCTTAAAAGACTTAAGCATGTGTTATTATAAATCTATTAAATTTAACATGCAAACAGTTAAATTCTGATTATCTCTGCATGTCCCACATTGAGTATACTTTCCCATCTTTCAACTGTCCCCAAGTCTTTATATATAAATACAGAATCTATTCTTGCCATGATCATTCTATTTCACTCTAGTTTGTTTGTGTGTTGCAAACACACCTGTCCTGACCAGGCTTTACTTCAATAACCATGCATAAAATAATACCTTCTCAAATTCCAGTGCCTTTCCATTGTTTACCTCTTGTTCACATAAGTCTGCTGTGACGTTCCTGTGCTATGATGAGCTCAGCTGAGGTGTGGCTGGCACTCAATGACTGCTGGCCAGGATTAACTCTGCTTAATGTTTTCTTTCTAGGGTCCCAAATAAAGAAGCACCAGAATATTCTGATGGAAGTAAAAAATGCACAAAAGAATTCAGAGAAGCTCTAGGAAACCTGGGCCCTGTAACATTCTTCATGAGCCTTCTGGAAGCTCACGTCATTTGATGAAAGCCCCCTCTCCTACCTGCAACAGATACAGGATGAACGGGAGGAAGGAGAAAGCAAATTTAGCTACGTGACTAATTAGGGGCAGAAAAAGTATGATCTCACTGTATAGGCTATGTGTTGAATGTTCTCCAGCTTCAGTTGGACAAAGGAAATCAGCAGTTTGTGCTACAAACTCACACCCCTTTCTATGTGAGAAACTTCAATTGTGTCTTCAAAAGCGTAGGTTAAGCTCCAGGCACCTGCCTCACCAGGTACCACAGGCAGTTCCAGGAGTGTGGTTGGTGAACTTGGGGTTCAGAAGAACTGATCCAAGCTAAAGTTGGTTGTCCCATTTTCCAACTACATTTTAGTTGCTTTCTTCATAATGGCCAGAAGGTGGCATCCATAACATCTAACTACAAAAACATAAAACTGAACAGACTCCAATGAACTGTTCTATTTATCCAGCATTAGAGCCTTTCCTGTCCAGTGGAAACAGCAGAAAAAGATGAAGAAAGATTTTAGAAAAACAAATAGGATAAAGGCAGTATTCACAACTGGTACCACGAACACCACAAGAGATGATGTATGTTTGGAGAAATCTTTTTCATTATGAAATTTTAGAATGTGAAAGTAGTGATTTACGAATCATTCTGGAACTAATTATATTTAGTGTTTACTGTTTAGTAGTTACATGCTTTTTTTAAATATCTGTAGCCTTTTTTTTTCTTGCTTTTTGGGTCACACCTGGTGATGCACAGGGGTTACTCGTGGCTCTGCACTCAGGAGTTATTCCTGGTGGTGCTCAGGGTACCATATGGGATGCTGGGAATCGAACCCAGGTCGGCCACGTGCAAGGCAAACGCCCTACCCGCTGTGCTATCTCTCCAGCCCCTGTAGCCTGTTAAGAATATCAGGATGGGACAAGAAAGATACAAGCTGTAGGGCATTGGCCTTGCAAGCTGCCAACCCAGGTTCGCTCCTTGGCATCCAGATGGCCCCTAGCATCCACCAGAAGTAATTTCTGAGCACAGAACCAGGAGTAACCCCTGTGCCCTGTTGGGTGTGTGTGTGTGGCCCAACACCTCCCGTGCCCCCTCAAAAAGAAGAAAGAAAGAATAATAATAGGCAAGGCTAGGACCCCCCACCCACATCTACCATCTACCCGGCAGAGAAATGGCCCAGAATTGCATCTCCAAAAGAGTATGATACCAGCTAATCTTCCCAGGGAGTGAGAACTGGGAACTTCTGGATCTGAGAACTCTGGGGCCTTCTCGGGATAAGAGTGGGCAGATTCCCCTTTCTGCCTAAAGGCACAGCTGTCACACCTGAAACCCTCCAACACAGAAACCGTCTGACTTCACAAATGAACCTCAAAAAGTTGCCAAGCCACCAAATTTTTCCAGATTTATAGCTCCTGGATATGCGGTTGTGCAGTAACTCAGAATGTCACAGTACTGTCAGCCCAGTAGAATCACAACAAATTTGATGGGGAAGTTGCTTGGAAGCTTACCAAGCTCACAATAACAAAGAAGGCTCAACCAGCACTAACCAGCATGCTGATCCTCAATGACTTTAGTAACATCATTACAAATTGATCTTATTGATCTAAGCTGTGATAATTCTATTTGCTTTTGTGCTGGAGCGATAGCACAGCGGGTAGGGCGTTTGCCTTGCACGCGGCCAACATGGCCGACCCGAGTTCGATTCCTCTGCCCCTCTTGGAGAGCCTGGCAAGCTACCAAGAGTATTCGATATGCCAGACACAGTAACAACAAAGTCTCCAATGGAGACGTTACTGGGCCCGCTCGAGCAAATCGACGATCAACGGGAGGGCCTTTACCTTTTGTGTTGTAACAAGGAATACAAAGTAAAAATTTTTGTGTCTTCAAGGGGACAGACTGGGGTGGTGGGTGGGCAACTGGGAATATTGGTAGAGGGAAGGTCACACTGGTGTTGGAATTTTATGCCTGAAACTATATTATGAACAACTTGGCAAATCATGGTGTCATTATAAAAAAATAAATTTTTAAGAAATAAAGCCTCTTATAGCATTATGTTACAAAAGTAGAAAAAAAGACAATGTATTTCAATAGTTCATATGGTGTAATTTTTAATTATACTCCTCCCTTCATATCAGATGATAAGCCTCTGGATGGCTGTGAATACATGATGATTCCATCATCCAAGAATCCTGACATAACCATGCTACTGGACTCCGTGCCAGGCTGTTTCACTCGGGGCACCAAAGAGTGAAAGGGACCTAGCTCCGACAGTCAAAAACCTCCAAAACCCAACTGCTGCCACAGTCAAGGCCAATTTCCCCATACGCTCAGACCAAGCCTCACGCATAGTGAACATATTCTAGGACACATGACACATTATAAGACACTCCCTATCCATTCTTTGCAAGTACCACATCACATTTGATGGGGTTCAGATAGTAGGCAATAAATCATAGAGGGAAATATATATATGCCTATATACACATTTTCATTATATATATATATATATATATATATATATACAAAAGCTCACATCACTCAGCCTTTAACAACATGTTAGTGATCTCCCAAAGAATGTCTTAATGGCCCCTGCCCAAACAGAACAATCTTCACACTGTTTCCTATATGAATACTCTTTTGTAAGCATTTTCAGCGGTTCTTCATAACAGACAATACAAAATATATTATTTTGGTTGTGCTTTAGGACAGGGATAGGGGCTTAAGATGGAAACATCCCAAATTTGGTGCTGGGAAGGTATAATGGTGATGAAAATGGTGTTTAAATATTAAATGTAATCAAATATTGTGAACTACCTTACAAAATTAAAGCACTGTCTTCCCATTGTTCATCGATTTTCTCGAGCAGGCCCAGTAATGTCTCCATTTTGAGATTTGTTGTTACTGTGTTTGGCATATCAAATACATCACGGGTAGCTCGCCAGGCTTTGCCGTGCAGGCGAGACACTCTCGGTAGCTTGCCAGGCTCTCCAAGAGGTGCGAAAGACCGAACCCGGCTCAGCCGGGCTAGCTGAGTGCAAAGCAAACGCCCTACCGCTGTAAATACCCACCCCCCCACACACAAAATTTTAAAGAATTAAAAAAAAAAAAGAAGAAGAAGTGATCCCTGAGTGCAGAATCAGGAGTAAATCCTGAGCACTGCTGGAGTGGCCCAAAAACCAATCTAAGTAAATAAAAATGAAAAGCTTAAAAAAAAAATCATCCAAGAATCTCTTCCTCCTAAGTGAGAATGAGAGAGGAGAGGAGCAAGGGAGAACACAGGGGGCAGACAGTGAGAAGTCAGTCTACTCTCAGCCCTGAACCTCTGGCAAGCATTAGTAGGAACTACAAAATGATCTTAATTGGATTTTTGTATGTTTAGGAAGAAAACTCTGCCCTCAACCAGGCCTTGGTGATGAAGATGACAATGTCTGCATCTTACCTGTGGCTGCAAGACTAGCAAGATCCTCAAGGAGCTGAGGACAAAAATTTTGATATCAAGACCAGTTGTTTTTTCCCCACAGATCCTATTCCACTGCTTTCAACACTACGGAAGAAGCATCAAAGTATTCATGCAGAAGGAAACGAGTATGTTCCCACACAAGAAGAATCAGTTCTGCTTCTCTACCAAAAAAAAAGAAAAGTGATATAAACTCTGTATTTTTCATAGGTTGGTATATATTTTTTAACAATCCTTTCAAAAATGCAAAGCATTTCCCTAGTTAAAGCCATAATCTCTCTATCAAATTACTTGCAAATAAAATTGGATCACCTGAATCACTGCCACAGTTTTATTCTTTACTCATTACTGGAGATACGGCCTAAGATTAATAATAGGCATTCACATTTTGCCTTCTAATTAGAAAGTAGCCTATTCAAACAATTTTTATTTTATTTTTTTCATGAGGAGAGGGTACAAAATCTAAACCAAAAGGGAAAAAAATCATGCAAAATACAGCAATTAAAAAATATGCTGAGCCAGGAAAGTTCTCATCAATGTTAACCACTTACAATTTAATGGGCTGTTATTTTGAACATTTCATCTCCAAATATGCCTCATTACTAAAAGTCATCATATTAAGGAATATATAAAACATTCAAAACACTAAGGTATTCAAAGCACTTTCAACTCCTACCAGGTTTACCCAGATCACAGGAGGCATTATGTAGAAAGGGACTAGGAGGAAGTTGACACATTATTTTCTGAACTTGATTGCTAGAATTAAACTGGTTATACATGTCAAGCTTCTCCAACTAGTCAAGCATTCTAATAAAGATTAAGGAAATATATTTGTTTATGCACCCTTGTACAGGACTATAGAAACATGCTCCCTTATTTGAAAACAATATAGGATATTCATGATCCCCCCACCACACACACACTAAAAAATTCTTGAATAACTAACAAACCCTACTTTCCTTGGTATCTAAGTCATGACCATCAACTAGTTTATGCTACATAACATTAATTCTCTTAAGATACCAAGATAGTCTTTAAGTCTGTGCTCTGATACTATAAATTAGTATCATTTACTCATCAATTTCTACACATTGGAACAGCTGTAGAAGAAAATCCCCAGGCATCTGTATGTCCTCTAAAGCAGTGCTTCTCAGATGTTACCACACTTATAAAATAACCTGATAGTGTTCTGCTTCAATGAAAAGGTGTGGGACTTGAGAGTCAGAAGCTCATATGTGATGACAATTCCAATGACCCATGGACCTGTCTCCCAGTGGTACCTAGTGATCTGTAAAGTCAGTAGGGATGGGGCCAGAACAATAGTACAGCAGGTAGGCCATTTGCCTTGCACATGGCTGACCAGGATTCGATCCCTGGCATCCCAGAGGTCCCCCAAGCACCACCAGGAACAACTCCTGAGTATCATCAGGAGTGGTCCAAGAACAAAATAAAACAAAACAAAAAGTCACTAGTGAGACCATGGGGCTAGGAAAAAGTTTTCCAGAGCAATTTCTGTGAGAATTCATTGCATAGAGCACTGGACACATTTATAACAAAATCAGAATTAAAAATCTTGTTGCTTTAAAGATATATCCATGTGTAATTTCCATTAAATATCAAAATCAAGACAACACTTACTTTGCTGCTTCAGACATTTTTTAGGTATTTCTATTGAAAAATGCTTATTATAGAAGTACCAGAATGAAGAAAAAGAATGAAAGTCATATAAGACATGAGTCAGAATGAGAAATAAATGGCATGAATAAAAGTTTTAAAGGTGAGGTGATAAAAAATGGGACAGGACCAAGTATATAAAATAAGTAACAAAATGAAGGAAGAATTAGCAAAAGAGATTTTGGGGAAGCAGGTCTTTAGAAAGGGAAAGAAAGTTTTCTCAGCTCACATTCCTGTGGGGACCAAGTAAGCAAACCTATCATTTGTCCTCTATTGTTCCTGCCCCTACCACTGTCCAGTTCCAAGAAGCTAAGTAATCACACATTTAGTCCTTGCTCTATAACTGCAACTGTAATACTGATGTACAATGCATCTCATAGTATTTATAAACTCTCTGTTCTTTCGTTTTCCTCACAGAAAAATAAGTTTTCCTCTCAAAACAAAGCTCATAATCGTATTGTAGAGGACAAAGTTTGAGTCACTTTCTTGTAACTATCAATTATGAAGAAAGTTACCACAACTGGGCCTTGCACAGCAACCTATAATAAAACTGAAGAACTTGAAAACCTAGTCAGTTGAAGAGTAATTTTATTTTTATTTTATTTTTGTGTTCAAAATATCCTTTGTTCATTGAAACAATCTATGTCTAAGGAGTAGGTGAGAGCCATATCAATACATTATGCCTTCCTAATCCATGGTATGTTTTCATCACTGTCTCTATGAGTAAGAAAAGGTGCCTTGGGCTAGAGAAATAGTACCTGGGTAAGGCACTGTACACCGCCAACAGAGGCTTTATCCACGTTGCCCCATATGGCCTTGGAAAGTCTTCCAGGGATGGTCCCTGAGCACAGAAGTAGTATGAATCCTTAAGCATCACTGGGTGTGCACCCTCCCGATAAAAGGGAGTTTTAACATATAAGGTGTAAGAGATATGACCGAAGGCATTCTTGAAGAGGGAGAGATTGACGTCATCCCTGCTTCAGCTATAAAGCCAAGTGGATACCACGCCAGGGGAAAACGTTTAATGCATATATTATGGGAGAGAGCGCATTCTCAACAACCCCCCCCCCCCACCGTAAGTAAATTTCTGGGCGCACAGATTGACTCATGTGTGACGTAAAAGAATGTTATCACTTACTAACTTTTCTGCTTTTTTTTTTTTTTTTTTTTTTGCTCTTTGGGTCACACCTGGCGATGCACAGGGGTTACTCGTGGCTCTGCACTCAGGAGTTACTCCTGGCGGTGCTCAGGGTATGCTGGCAATCGAACCCGGGTCGGCCGCGTGGAAGGCAAATGCCCCACCCATTGTGCTATCTCTCCAGCCCCTAACTTCTCTGCTTCTGTGACCTTATAATTTCTAGTCAACTGTGGATACTTAGTCAATGAATAAAGGAAGGTCTCAAGACTTTTTAAGGTCTAGTACAGTACATGAAAGAAAATTAAAATGTTGAAGGCTTTCCCTTTCTAATACTAGAAAGAAAAAAATGAACATTACGGAAAATAGTAGTCAATACCAGTCACATTTTTTTTGTAATGATACCAATTTGTCTATACATTTATTTTATCTTTTTCCATTTTATATTTTCCTGTTTCTGCCTAACAGCTACTTAAAATGTTCAAATATATGATATTTACATTTCATAATATATATTATTAGCTATTGATAACCACATAAATGTTAAGAATATGTTAAGAATGGCATCTTCCAAGGGGGAAATAATATTTCAGGAACTGGTAGTCTTACATCATCTATATGTTTTATTTTGGGCTGGAGTGATAGCACAGCGGGTAGGGCGTTTGCCTTGCACGCAGTCAACATGGCTGACCCAAGTTCGATTCCTCCACCCCCCTCGGAGAGCCCGGCAAGCTACCGAGAGTATTCGATATGCCAGACACAGAAACAACAAAGTCTCCAATGGAGATGTTACTGGGCCTGCTCGAGCAAATCGATGATCAACGGGAGGGCCTTTACTTTTACTTACTTACTATTAATGTTGTTATTCAAAGAAAACTTTCATTTCCCTGACTTTTGTTTACTTGAAGGTATTTACTAATATGTCCTGAATTTCTTCTTCACAGATTCTTTCCAAGAAATTATATATTCATTGCTTTAAGACTTAAACAATTTACAGGCCCTTCCTGTATATTTTCAGATTAACTCTGTCAATTGTCATCATGCGTTAACAAATATTATCTCTCGTGTCTGTGATACTCCCCACACACTGACTCCCACAGACACAAGAAACAAAACGACACAGGAGAGTCAAGATTTTATTTTTGTGTTTTTGTTTTTGGTCAACACCTGGCAGTTCTCAGGGCTTACTCCTGGCTCTCCATTCAGAGATCACTCCTGGTAGGCTCCAGGGACCATATGGAATTCTGGAGCTCGAACACGCGTTGGCTGCATGCAAGAAAAAAATGCCTACTAATATTAACATGCCCAGGTACACAATAAATATATTTTCTGAAAAATAAATTATTCTGTTTTCGATCATGTAATGACAAGCCTGCCCATCTTAGAGAGGCTGCCAACCGTCCAGTTGTGCCAGTGATTTCGGTGGTTTATCTACCACCAAAATGCAGAGACAAGTCCCTGTGATTGCACCCTTAGGCAGAATTTCCAGATTCAGTCCCAACTACTCAGTGAGACTCAGCTCTGCCACTGGTGTGTGATTGTCAAGCAAGTTCATCTTAAACTTGGCTATCAACTCAAGACAGGGGAACAGGATACCGTTTGTGGTCATTATTGGTTATATTCAAGTTCCAGCATCTTTACATTACAATATATAAGGCACTGCATTGTATGCAGCAGACTGAGGTTTGATCGAAAGAACCACCAGAAGGGATTCCTGGATGCAGAGCCAATTATCCTGAGTAAAGAGCATTAATGAAAAAACAATCATAGGAACTGAGAAGATATCTAAGTGGTAGAACTCAGTATGTACAGAATGCTCAGTTCAGTTCCCAGCATGGCATGGCTTCCCAAGTACTACCAAGTGTAGACCCTATAAACACAAACACACACACACGCATTTGTACACATATATACTTATATATGTGTGTATATTTATATATCAGTGAACATAAAATTCCTTTTTTGTATATGATATATCCATTTCTAAATGCACTGTGGTAAAAGAGAGTAGAGAAATGTACACTAGACCTCGTAATGGTCTAGGTTCTAACAGGAAGAGTGTCTCCAGTGACCAATAAATTTGAATTCTGAGTTTTAACTCCTTTCTTCTGAGTATATGAGATCTAATCAATACTGAGAGGGAAGTATTCTTGTTCTAAGAGGAAAGATGTGTAAGTATACTGTGCTTGGCAGACAGTAGAGTGACCACTACTTTCTTCCTATAAAACAACTACCTTCAGAAGATAGTTTCACACTGACCTCTGTGAGACTATTTCCATATCCTGAAGAAAGTCCCATATGTCTGTCCACTAGAGATTAATGAGATACAAGTGCAGTTCCCTTCAGAAGTACCTCAGAGTGGGGTGTACACACCTGATGTAAACTGCTAAAACTTCATGCCTGGAGGAAATTACTAGCACCACAGAAGGTCCTCCAAAACTACAGCCACCAGATGACCACATATGCATATACTTACTCACCTCGATCATTACTAATCTCAAAGTGTTCTCACATACTTAAAAGAAGAAAGAAGGGGGCCAGAAAGATGGTACAGCAAGTAGGACACTCACCTTGCATGCAGATGACCCGAGTTCAATCCCTGGTACCTCATATGGTCCACTGAGCACCACCAAGAGTGATCCCTAAGCACAGAACTTAGAATAAGCTCTAAGAACCACCAGGTGTGACCCAAAAAGAGAACAGGGAAAAGGGTGAAGTGATGGAGGGGAGGAAGAGGAGGGGGGGAAGAGGAAGAAAGAAGAAGGAGGAGGAGAAGGAGGAGGAGGAGGAGGAGGAGGAGGAGAAAAGGGGGGAGGAGGAGGAGAAGAAGAAGGAGGAGGAGGAGGAGGAGGAGGAGGGGAGGAGGAGGGAGAATGAATAGAAGTAGGAAAAGTAGAAGGAGGAGGGTGGAGGAGGGAGAAAGAGGAGATGGAAGAGGAGGAGGAAGAGTCAGTTTGGAAACATAGAAACATGCTGTGTGACATGATCCAGCATCCAAACCTTTGTATTTGCTCAGAGGGGCTGAAAACGAATATACACACAAAATGCTGCATATGGATCATTAAAGTAGCTTTATGCAGAATTGTCAAGACTTGGAAACAATTAGGATATCTTTCAGTACATAATGAGTCCAAATATATGACATTCTATAAAAGGTAAAATTATGAATACAGTGAAAAAACCCGTGGGCTACAAAAACTCAAAGCTAGAGGGAACACAGAATATTTTTAGGGCAGTAAAATGGTCCTGTATGATAACATAATGATAGATACATGTTCTTACACATTTTATCTTAACTCCAAGAATATAGAACAAAAATGAAATATGCTGTAAACTAGGAATTCTGGGTGAGTACACTGTGTCTGCTTAGATTCATCAGTTTTAACAAGTGTGTTACTCTGACAGAAAAATTTGATAATGATGAAATATAAATATAAAATATAAATATGAAATTTGAAAGAAAGGATAAATGAGAAATGTCTTCCCCTCAGCTTTGTCATGAATCTTTTTTCCAATGGGACAGTTGAGTGAGGGCAAGGAGACAGAAAGAATGTGTAAACACGTTATTGGCACTATTTTCCCTATACTTAGAGATCTAGGGCAATGGGTCCCATATGCCATAAACAATATTTAGAATAAATTAAGCTGAGAGATGAGCAAGATAAAGATGAGGAAGTGGGGTATGGGTGTGGGTAGGCCCTAAATATGCCTTTTCCTTTTCCCTGCAGTTTAAATCATGCCATATACTTGCCAGATGGTCAAAAGGTTAGAGTCACACGCTTCTCAGAGCAGAAGTACATGATCCGGGAAACAAAATTCATCTAGTCCAAAAACTGAAGAGCATGGACTTCATTTTAGATTGGATATTGAATAAATTTTAGAATTAGTAGCTGTACGGTGAGAAGGATTTTACACGGGTTAGGGCACGTACTGTTGACCCAGATTCAACTCCCCTGTTCCACATGGCCTGCAGGGACTCACTGCATGTGGCCCCAGAGAGCCCGAGAATTGCAGAGGGGCCCTCGGTGCTCCCCAACAGCACAGTGCTGGAGCGCACTGCCCACTGCCGGAACCTAGCACTGAGTTGCTGGGCCTGTCTGGCCAAGTAATTGCTGGGTGATGGGCAAGGAGAAAGGCCTCAGCACCACTTGCAAGGGCGCCATCCAAAAAATATTTAGAAGTTTTAAGTCCTGGATAAGTGGTAACATCAATTAAAACTAACTTATAAACTAAGACCACCATTAGCTGTTTAAAGTTTTGAATTTTTGCAGCCTACGAAAGTGATTAAAGCTCTTCTATATATTTCAAACAACATACCAGTAGAGTCAAAATATTTTTTAAGACATTGATAAAATTGCCTGAGTTTCCTGCCAAAGAAAAGGATAGAAACACCAGTGGGGGGAAATACAGGGGCCTAAGAGATAGCACAGGGTTTAAGGTGCTTGCCTTGTACTCGGTTAATCTCCTGGACCATTTATGGTACCTGGAGCACTGGCAGGAGAGATCTGATCCCTGATCACAGGACCAGGAATAAGCCCTGAGCACCACCAGGTGCGGCCCAAAACAAAAAGCAAAAGACATGAACAAACAACAGTAACAAACCCAGAGCTCTGGTCACCTCATAAGCTTTTAGACAGCAGTCTAAATCCAGAACCCTCTGTATTCTTGCAGAATTTCTTCCTTGATTCCCTTTAGAGGTAGTAGCTGGTAATAGAGGTGGCTCAGCAGTAAAGACAAATGCCACGTACACATAAGGACAGGGTTTTATCCCCAGCTCTCCCTCAAACAGATACAGAAAGGTAATTATTTATTTGACATCGTAATTGTAAGGTTTTGAGTGAGTCATCAGGTTTCAAAGTGTATGTCAAACTACCTGGTGCGTCCACATATTCTTTTCTTGAAACTCAAAGCAGAACCAGTCAGAAAGCCTATTTTCTGGCAGACTGCCAACAAAGACCACTTCCTGGTAAGATGAGGGTTCCCAGTATTGAAATTGCTGCTAAGAATGTAAAGGGGGACTTACCTTATTGGTTTTGAGGAGACACCTGGCAGCATGAACTTTCCTTAGGTTCCATTTTCAGACTAGACTTTTTCAAACGGAAGAGGAATCTGCACACTTAAAACCCTATAACGTTGGGGAAGTAACATTAACTGTGTGTCAGTTACTGAGGAACTGTTGAGAATGCTTTGCTTAAATCAATAGGTTTAAGCCTCCAAAAAAAGCTCTCTTCATTGTACTTAGAGATATGAAGTAATATACAGAGAAAATAACAAACATGCTGAAGGTTATAGAAGCAGTATGATAAAGAAAAAGACATTTATACTCCTCTGTTCATGGCGGCACTTTTCACAACAGCTGGGATACGGGAACAGTCCACATGTCCAAGAAGAAATGAGTGAACAAAGAAACCTGTGGTACATATATGCAATGGACTACTACTCAACTATAACCAAAAAGTTATAACCAAGACAAAATGAAGGCAATCTTCTGCTACCTGAATGGATCTGGAGAGTATCATGCTGAGGAAACTAAGTCAGAAAGAGATACAGAATGTCCTCCCTCGTTTGCGGGACATAAAGAAACATAGTCATGGAATAACAAATGACCAAAGGCAACAGAACCTGAGAAATGGTCTACAGAACTGAGTTTTTGATAGTGGGATATGGGGTGGGGTGCAGGCTGGCAGGAGGGGTGGACTCCCTGTGAAGAGTGCTGTGTTGGAACATTACATATATAAAACCCTATCATAAATAATATTGTGAATCATGTTGCCTAAAATCCCAATCACAATCACAACCATCCTGTTATTCATCGATTGCCTCGAGCAGGCCCCAGTAACGTCTCCTTCGTCCTAGCCCTGAGATTTTTTTAAAAAGTGCCATATTCAAGGCTCTTTCAGATTTAGGAGAATGAGACCCTTCATTGTTACTGGTATTTGGCATATTGGGTACACCACAGGGAGTTTGCCAGACTCTGCCATGTGGGCAGGTTACATTCGGTAGCCTAGAATAAAAATTAAACAAATGTCATTATGCCCACAAGAAAAATTTGAATTAACACTATGGATCACTTATGAATTTCAACACTTTAGTGGTACTTTTAAAATTATTTTGATGTTCTCACTACAATAAAATATTTTTCACTATGGCATATAGGAAGAAATATGTTCTATAGTACAATTCAGTGCTCATACATATACATACATATACATGCATGTGTGTATTATATGTGTCTGGTTTGTGAAACTACACGTTCTCTCATCCCATTAAATGCAATGAGAAATTCAATTGTGTTTTATTTAAAACTTCTGGTCACCTGTCACCAAACTGGTTGCAAGATCCATTGAAAGTTATAACCAAAGTTTGAAAAACAAAACACTACATTTCTCTTAATCACCACTGGAATTGTGTTAGGGTTACACAGTACCCTGTGTACAGAACACTTAACACAATGAAAAGCACATGCTGTTTGCTCAATTCAGGATAGTAATCAATGATCTTATAAATAAGCTCTACTGGTCAGAGGCGGGGACACTGACGGGGATCCCCTGACTGGGTTATAGATGAATTTATTACCAGTTATGTCCCCTGCAGTGAGGTAGGGAACTTCCCTAGAGTATTTAACTTCTGCTGACTTCCAGCTGATTTATTCCTCTCCTACCAGAAAGAGCAACTTCCAAGTTGCTATATCTTTTACTAAAATCCTCAGTAAATTCAACTGTTGATATGTGTGTCTACATTTACTACTTTGAACACTAGTAACTATACAATATCTGTCTCATGAAGAAATCCAACAAAAGCACGAAAGTTTGTAAGTCCGTAACTGTTCTTCACGGTGATTCACTAAAAAATTAATTAATTAATTAATTAAATCTACAATAAAATAATAAAAATGTTTAACTTAAAAAAATAAAAATAAAGAAATCCAACTGGACAGATGCACACACCTATTATTGGCCTAAAAATGACCTTAGCTGATGCTTAATTTTCTGTGCACTACACCACAACTTGATTATTTTCCACTTCTAGAATTTATCAGTCTGAATGGATCCGCATGGTACTACACACAAAGTGTCGGCAGGCAAAGTTCTCTTCTAAAGGTCCCAGGGCAGAGTCCATGCCCTTACCTTTGCCAGCATTTCTTTTAGAGTCTGGCCCGCATTCCTCGGTTTGAAGTTCTTTCTTCCATCTTCAAAGCCTACGATGGCAAGTCGAATCCTCTCATCTAATCACTCTGTCAACTTCCCCCTCTGAATGTTCTACCTTCTTGTGGTGAAAGTGAAGGTAAGGTCACTGGACCCACTTGAATAATCCAGAAAACCCTCTCTTTCCTAAGACCAGTAACTTAATGAAACTAGCTCGGTGCCTTTAATCATGATGGGTAACAAGCAGAGCTTTCAGGAATTAGGACGTGGATATTTGAATAATGCAGCAAGGTCTCTGCCTGACACAGAAGACAACCCATAGAAAATAAGGTTATAAAAACAATAATTTATTGAACATATAATTTGTTCGGTTACAAATAAACACGGCCTACAAGGTAAGCATTGCCTTGAAAACTTTACTTGCTTTAATTTATTTCCTTTTTGAGAAACCTAGCTCTAAAAGACAATGTGAATTGCCCAAAGTCATACAAATGCCAATCTGTGTGACTTCAAATATCAGGTTTCAAATGTTTCACTCCATATAACTAAGTACTAAATGTATGCACATTAGTGGCTTGCAAGTTCTCCTTGATAAAATAAAAGTGACTCCTTTTATTAATTTTCCCTGGGAACCGTATTTTTGAACTTTTAAAAAGAAATTTTACATTATATCTCTTACATTAAAAATTAGTTTTAAGGTCCAGATAGATAATATAGAAGATAAAAATCATGCCTTGTATCCCAGTAAGCCCAGTGGAACCCACAGGCATCACAGGGTACAGTCCTGGTTGCACCTGGGAAGTGCCAGGGTGACCTGGTAACCCTGACCACTATGGAGTCTCTGGACACCTCATTCTCCAGACCTCAGCTAAAGCACTGGCCAACCAGAATAATTGGGAAGGGACCATGGGCCTCCTAAGCTCTGCTTGGGGGATTTCCCCTAATTTTTTTCACTAAAAACAAACTTCTAATTATAACATCAGATAGCTGTAAACTAATCTCTGCCTTTTTCTTGATTCAAATAGTTACAAACAAATTGATGGGACTTTTTATTTTGTATATTTTGGTATCATTTTGGAATGCAAAAACAGGAATTTAAAAAAAACTCCATTCCAAGGGATCTAGGAGTTCTGAGAAGAAAGAAATTAATAGTAATGGGTAGAGTAATCAGAAGAAGTCAGATCCAATGTTGATTGAAAAGAAACAGAAATTTCAGATAAACCAAGAGAAGTGAGGAACAGAGAATATATACATTATTAAAGAAAGATGGATTAGTACAATCCATTTAATCAAGCGAGAAAATTCAGAAGCTAGAAAGTTTCTGAGCTGGAACAGTTGGCTTGGAGAGGAGCTTAATCAGCCAGCATACAAAGCAAAAATCAACACCTGTAATGTAACTAATTTTATAAGCCATGACACTTGGATTAAAAAATACATTTTTATGAGCGATAGCACAGCGGTAGGGCGTTCGCCTTACAAGCGGCCAACATGGCCGACCCAAGTTCAATTCCTCCGCCCCTCTCGGAGAGCCCGGCAAGCTACCGAGAGTATTCAATATGCCAGACACAGTAACAACAAAGTCTCCAATGGAGACGTTACTGGGCCCGCTCGAGCAAATCGACGATCAACGGGAGGGCCTTTACCTTTACCTTTCTTGTAAAAAGAATGGAGAAAATGGAAAACTGTAATTTACCTCCTGGAGGGAAGTGTGGTGACTGGAGCACATGGAAGGAGGAAAGAATAACTATTCCCAATGTCCCCTTTCGAGTCCTCTACATTTTGTACACATGCTTGCTCTAATATAATAGATATGTACATGTATATCATGTTGCCCCCAAATAAGTCAAATAAGTTTACCTGAACAATTTTCTCATTGTCTAAAAAGATATCCTTTGGTCTCTATCTCCATTTTCCTAAGCACCAATTTCATATTTGGTTGGTACCTCAGGATATTTTTTCTTGGGGCCACACCTGGTAGTGTTCAGGACTTACTCCTGGCTCTGCAATCAAATCACTCCTGGAGGGACTCAGGAAGGAGCATATGGGATTCTGGGGAATACCTGGATTGGCTGCATACAAAGCAAAAAGTCTGCCCCTGTACTATCTCTCCAGCCCCTACTTCAGAATTTTAGACTAATTTTAGATATTTTCCTAACCGTAACTTAAACCTGCTTCAGAAATGACTTGGACATCTCACAAGGTCCTATCACTTATCTCTGAAGGCCCAAGTCCACACATCACAATCAGCTCAGGGTCTTGGCTGAAAAACTACTTGCTAGCATCATCCCAACTCCTCAGACTTTACTTGATCAACAGTGGAATGTTAACAGCATTTGCCTATTCAGATTAGCATGCACATAAAGGGAACCATTTGTCTCATTGATCAATAGGTATCCTATTGCTAAATTGTTCTATTGTTAAAAGCTAGTGAAAAACTTACTGGCTGTGTGGGAAGACGTTAAATTTTGCACTTTTTTAATCATCTAAAATATGCTTTACTTGTAATAACAGTGTTATTCAACAGTCAAAGTAAGCACCCCAGGCAAGCTGCTGCATTAGTGCTATAATCAAGAACTGGGTCAAATAGGTGTCAGGACTCTGTTTTGTAGAGCGATAGCACAGCGGGTAGGGCGTTTGCCTTACACGCGGCCAACATGGCCGACCCGAGTTCGATTCCTCCGCCCCTCTCGGAGAGCCCGGCAAGCTACCGAGAGTATTCGATATGCCAGACACAGTAACAACAAAGTCTCCAATGGAGACGTTACTGGGCCCGCTCGAGCAAATCGACGATCAACGGGAGGGCCTTTACCTTTACATATATATATATATATATATGTGCATATATATACATATATACATATATATTTTTTATTTATGTTATATTGGGCCACACCCAGCAGTGCTCAAGGCTTACTCCTGGCTCTGTGCTCTAGGATCACTCCTGGAAGTACTCAAGAGACCACATGAGGTATCAAAGATCAAACCTGGATCATCTACATGCAAGGCAAACACCCTACATATTGTACTATTTCTCTGGCCTCAAAACTCAGAATTCTTTAAGTGTTTTAAAGTTAAATAAAAGTATTGCTTTAGAAATACTTGGAGCAGAGAGATAACGCAGTGGTTAGAGCACATCCTAATATACACGCAACCCAGATGAATGGCTTCTTGAGCACTGCCAGTTACAATCCTGGGGGTCTCTGAAAACCACTGGAGTGTCCAGACAGTCCCTGACACCACATCCTTGGGCCCTTGCATTGAACCACTTAAGTTGACCAAGAATCACAAGTGGCATCCACAAGTCTCCTGTATATCACTTGGAAAGGCCCTCCCCTCCAAAAAAAGAAAAAAAAATTGATAATCATACCAGAGAGACAGCTCAAAGGGTTGAGTACATG
This sequence comes from Sorex fumeus, assembly GCF_029834395.1. Lineage (NCBI taxonomy): Eukaryota > Metazoa > Chordata > Mammalia > Eulipotyphla > Soricidae > Sorex > Sorex fumeus. The sequence goes on along the minus strand of NW_026606059.1, from coordinate 11,932,967 downwards.
TTTTACATGCACAAAATTTGACTCCCAGCACACATGATCCCCATGAATACCATCAGAATAGAGCTAGGAAAAGCTCTGAGTACCACCAGTTATGACCCAAAACCCCTGAAACAAAATTAGAACCAGGTTTAACTGTATTCATAGAGTAGTGTAAACTCTTACTAATAGTTTGGATTTTATATATGAGATTATATATGCCTGTTACGTACAATACAGCAGGCATAGGAGTGATAAATAAAACAAAACTGTATCACTAGAGAAGAAGCTTCCAGACTTATTTGGCCTACCATCCCCTTTTTGAGAGAAATAAAAAAGATTCAAAGGGCTGGGGGGGAAATATAGTACAATTTTAGTGCCATTTAAGTACATTTGGCTGCTAGACACACAGCTCATCTGTTAAAAAAAAAAACCAAAAAAAAAAAAAACAGGGTATTTCCTGGGTGCCAAAATTTCCAAGCAACTTTTTTGTACATGGGGTAAATGGGTTTGATGTCTGGCATCCCATGATTTCCTGAACGCTACCAAGAGATGTCCCTGAGTAAAGCACCCAGAGCATCACTAGGTATTCAAAAACAAACAAATAAAGGAAATAAAAGTTAAAAACAAGAAAGAAAAAAAGACCTCAGCACTCCTCCTGAAATCCTGAAAACCTTTCACCTTGATCCAATAAGCACAAAGTGACAACCAAATACAACCAAGCCTATAAAAATCTTCCTAGAATATTCAGGCCATCCAGGGCCAGTATCTCTTACTTTGGAAGACACAGAGCTAGATCCTAAAAATCAGCTTGATTGCTCTGCACATTTTTCCAATTTCAATGTTCAAGATTACAGGCTATGTTGAATGAATGGAAGTGTTATATCCAGTGACTTGACTGGCCCATGTCACACTGGTGGATAAATTTTCACCAAGCTCACCCATACATGAATAATTTTATAAATTATAGTGGGAAAACACCTACTTTAGAATAATTGCTAAGCCTCTAAAACTTCTATCACTGCTTGGAAATTTTGGCACTCAGGAAATACCCTGTTTTGTTTTTTTTTTTTTTACAGACGAGCTGTGTGCCTAGCCAAATGCACTCAAATGGCACTAAAATGCTATTTAAAAAATCTCAGAATTCAGCCATGATTCAGAACAAAAATTAATGTGTTCATAAATCACTAACACATGAGCTACCTCATTCTTTCTTCCCATAAAATTTATGAATGATGAAAGACTTCCAATAAGGGTTCCAATGTAAGTATTAGATCCTGTTTGAATCTATAATCAACCCTAGATTTTTGTTTGTTTTGAGGCCAGACCCAGGACTTTTATGCCTGACTCTGAATTTGGGAATCACTCCTGTTAGTGCTTAGTGGACCCTATGGGATGCTGTGGATCAAATCTGGGTCAGTCATATGCAAGAAAAATGCCCTACTTGCTGTACTATCACTGTAGCCCCTGCATCCCTAGTTCTCTGAGAGATTTCTCATAATAAAATTTACTGATATTTGTAAGAAAACGTTCAGAGGATTAGAAGTTAGATGTGCATGAGTTTACTGTCATTTACTCACAGAAGTAAATACCAGCAGTGAACAACCTTAGAGATTCTACACCTCGTGTGTGTGTGTGTGTGTGTGTGTGTGTGTGTGTGTGTGTGTGTGTACTAAGCAAAGGCAAAGCAAATAGTAGCTTTCTACAGCCCAGATCTGGGAATGAGCAGGAAGGCAGAGTACACATCAATGTTTGTGATAACACCTCTGGATATGTTTTCATTTTTTATTTCAGGTAACTTCACTGTAGTTTTGTTAATTATATTGATCCTACGTTAACTTGCAATATAATAACATCAACATAATTATGTCCGCATTTGGGGTAGTATAAAGTCTTTAAATCCAAACATTTTCTCTTTTTTAAATAATGTTTATATTGCTACTTAGGTAAAATGGTTACAGTAATGCTAATTTGGATTCTTTTCATTGAGTTATTGCATCCTTACTATCATCAAAATGGTCCAGACCCCACCAATGCCTTGGTCACCCTAAGTCCACACCCCCTTGTCCCTCCTCCAAAAGCTTGATACATCTGGTTTTCATTCAAAGGTCAAACGTTTGTCTTCAGAAGATATTGATTATGCCCTTGTTATCTTGAAATTATCTGGCATTTTCCCTTCTATGACTTACTTCACTTAACATGTTGCCAAATTGCAACAAATTGCATGACATAATTTCATTTCTTCTCAAGACTGCACAACTTCTTTATTCATTCATCTGTCATTGGACATTTGAGTTGCTTCCATATCCTGGCTATTGGCCCTATTGGCTATTAGCACTGAGATGAGCATAGGTGTGTAAACTTATTTTCAAATTAGCATTCTTGTGTTTGGGGTAAAAATTCCAGGAAATGAGGGCTAATGGGATCAAATGCAAACTCTAATCTTAGTTTCTTAAAAAGTCTCCATATTACTTCCATGGAGATTGAACCAGATGACATTCCACCAATCGCAAAAGATCACTTCTTTTTAAAATCACATCCTTGTCAACACTGTTTTCAGACTATTGGATATGTGCCATTCTAACTGGTATGTGATGGTATCTCATTGTCACCTGGTTTGAATTTCCCTGATCAAAAGTGATGATAAACATGTTTTCATATACCTCTTAGCACACTATGTATTTCTTTTCCCCCTACAAGAATCTAGCTAAGGGCTTGTTATCCTTGTTTATTTTTCAAAAACCAGCTCCTGGTTTCACTGACCCTTTGCACTATTTGTTGAATTCTATGTGACTGATTTATGCTCTAATTTTTATTTTTTCCTTCTTTCTACTTACTTTGGAATTCATTTGTAGTCTTTTTCTAGTTTTTCAAGCTGTGAGATTAAGTTATTTGACTTTTCTCTGTTTGCTGATCCTCTCGGAGAGCCCGGCAAGCTACCGAGAGTACTCGATATGCCAGACACAGTAACAACAAAGTCTCCAATGGAGACGTTACTGGGCCCGCTCGAGCAAATCGACGATCAACGGGAGGGCCTTTACCTTTACCTTTTACCTGTTTGCTGATATAAGCCTGTGTTACTAAGATCTTTCCCTACCCTCCAACCTCCTAGATTTATTTCTATGCTTAATTTCTACCTTCAGAGTTTTGTGATCAATAAATAAGAAACTTAACATAATTTTAACCTTCATGACTTTACTGACAGTTTTCTCTTTCTCAACAGGTGGACTATCTAAAGTACATTCTAAGTGAACTGTAGAGTGATGTGTGTTTTTCTTGTGGAGGCTGGAAAGCTTTGTAAAAATCAATTAAGCCCAACCCCTCACTTAAGTCTATTGTATCCTTACTGATTTTCTCTCTGTTTGGTGATAGTAAGATATTAAAGATTCCCACTACTATTCTGCCACTATAAATATCTCTCTACAAGCCTGTTAGCAGTTGCTCTATGAATTAGATATCCATTCCATTTAATGCATATATATTAATAAGTATTAAGTACGCTTGGATTAGCCCTTACATTACGTAATATCCATTCGTGTCTTAAACGCATTTACTAAGATTTAAATACCTATTTTGTTTAAGTAAGGCCATCCCTTACCTTATTTAGGCTAGTACTTGACACATGAGTTTTCCCAATCATTTATTCAGAGCCTGTGTTTAGCAGAAACTCAAGTGGGTCTCATGTCAGTGGCACAAAGGACGAGTTTGCTTCCTCATCCATCTGGCTACTCTGCAGCATTTTGAGGTCATTGACATTTAGGGAGTGCACAGATAGAAGGTAAAGTAATGCGATTTTTTTCTATCCAGATTCTGGGTATTTTTAAAGTCTGTGTTTGTTCCATTAGCCTTACCTTATATCTACTTATTGCATACTTATCGGGTTCTATTTGCATTGCTTGTTTCCTATAGATATTTGTGTCCTGAGATAAGCAAGAACTTTCTACATAAATTTGAGGGGGGATGTGTTTTGTGGGTTTGGGTCTTTTTTTTGCATGTTTGTTTGTATGTTTAATCTTTTTTTAAATATGAGTGATAACCTACATAGACATAGAATCATTGGATGGAATCATTTACATAACTCTTTGGATATACCATATCATTTTCTTCTTACCTATTGTTACATTTGCTAAATTTGCTGTAAATTTTATGGAGTAGGAATTCCCTTATATTTATTTTTGTTTTTTCTTGTTGGTTTTAGTATTCTCTCTCTTTGGCTTTTACTGTTGTACAAAGTATTTCTATCTACCTATCTGGGACCTACTTTGTTTGGGCCTCTTTGAGCTTCCTTGGTTCTTCCACTTCTAAAACTCCACCAATGCAAACTGATCTTCTTTATATTGTTCCAGAAATCTTATTTTTTCTTTTTTCCTATTCTTCCTTAATCAATTACTCTCTCTTATCCTTGAGATCCATCTTCAGCTTACCACTGTGCTGTTGAACCACACTATCTTAATTTCTAGTTGAAACACTGAATTCTTTAGCTCAACGATTTGAATTTTTTCATACTTTTGCTGCTCTTGTTAAAGCTATATTCATTGACTTACTCATATCAGTTATAATAATTAAAACTGTTGCCTTGGAATTATCATCTGGGAGTTTAGGAAGTTCTCAAGTGATTGGGGTCCTTCCCTGACTTTTGCCTTTATACATCAAAGTGGGCAAGTGCTTCCATTTCACAAGTGCCTGGTGTTATATGAAGACTAAGGTAAAGTATGTTTGAAAAGGCTGGGGAGGTGATGTGGAGCTAACAACTGCAAATTTCAAATACTGACTCTCTCTCTGAGTTAGTGGGGACCTGGGTAATGGCTGGAAAATTGTAGTCACGGGTGCCTGCAACAACTACAATACCATCAAAGTCTAACAGGCCTGAACTCCAACACAGAGTTCACTGTTGCTGTGATGGTGGCCAGAAGGCAGAGACAGCAACTGAGACTCTGAGGTCAAGAATGCAAAAGCAGCAATAACACCCCAGTAGCCCTGTGTATCCACCAGAGGACCTGCATTTGCCAGTACCTGGCAGGAATTGCAGTACCAAGGTCAAATACCCTGTGGTGTGATCATACTAGTGTTTGGAAAGGCCGGTGACATCAGGTTTGACTAGGTCAGGCTTTAACTAAATGTTGAAAATCTTCAGTGCTGGGTTGCACCATTATGCCTTATTTTAGCAAATTGGATAGAGACTAACGATGAGTCATAATTGCCCAGTGGAAGGTCTTTGTCAAGTTCAAAAAGGCATGCTGGGCTACCTGGGGTACAAACTGCAAATATCCAAGGGGACTTGTGTAACAAATTCCAAGGACTTAGCAGCAGAGACCAACAATTAAGGTTGTGCGTATCCAGGAGCAGCTATGCCTTCTAATCCCTTCTTCCTATAGATCACTGTCACTGTCCTTCTGTTGTTCATTGATTTTCTCGAGCAGGCAACAGTAATATCTCCATTGTGAGACTTATTGTTACTGTTTTTTGCATATCAAATATGCCACGGGGAGTTTGCCAGGCTCTGTGTGTGGGCGGGATACTCTCGGTAGCTTGCCAGGCTCTCCGAGAGGGACAGAGGAATCAAACCTGGGTTAGCCGCATGCCAAGCAAACGCCCTACCTGTTCTACTATTGCTCCAGCTCTATAGATAGGAAGAAAAAATCCTACCTTATCTGTAAAGATCAGAACCAAGCTCATCCCTTCTCTTTGGAATCTTCCACCCCACCTTACTCCTCCTTGTAATACAATGAACAGGAGCAGACATTCATGGTGACAGGCCTGATCTGTCCTTCTTGTGAACAGGATGGTATAAGATTAGTGATCCTGTCAGCACACAGTAACAAAGAAACCTAGCCGGTGGGCTCCACAACTCCTGGAGAATTCTCCAGGACCCATAACGAGCCGATATCACCGGGAGTTCCCAGATGGGGTAGGTGCTGTCTCCCCGCCTTCTCCAGATGGAATCCCGGTGACCATGAGCTTTTACAAGCATGGCTCCCATATGTCGGCACCAGGACTATTCTTCTGAACCACGTGCTGCTTGTGTGGCCGCACAACATGTCTTGATATAAAAAGTGAGCAATGGAAATAAATGATCTAGCATCTGTCCCTGGAAGGCAGGCTTGAATGGTCATCAGAAAATCTGAGCAAAATACAATGCCCAACCAAAATGCATGTGGACTATGCATTAAACTACGGTCCTATGCCCCCCTGGGAGAGGAAGGGTGTTTGTTACTCCACCGGTCCCCTCTTGTGGCAGCGGCATGGTGGCCTCCATCTTATAGAGCCTAATGGACAGCCAGTTATGAGACTGCATTGATAAGGCACGCAGGGCCTCGTGGGATGGGGGGTGGAAATGGCGCTGCTCCCCGCCCTTGACAAGCCCCGGGTTGCCACCCACAAACGCCTCCTGCAGCTCCAGAATGACCATGATACCAAAGGCACACAAACCTATCTCAGAACTCAGGGGTTTTTGGCAGTAATCCCTCTAGGCTTATTACTAATCACTTAATCACTTAACTTCCCGTTAGTCGTCGATTTGCTCAAGCGGGCGCCAGTAACGTCTCCATTCATCCCTGTCGCGTGCCAGTGTAGCCCAATGGCATCTGTTCACCCTGGGAACATGAAGAGCCTCAAACCGGTCGTTCATGATCTTGATGAAGAAGTCTGACCATCTGCTAGGTGGGCAGCCACGCGGTCTTTTGACATCCCGTGGGATCCAGTCGGTAACAGCTCTAGGCTTAAAGTAGGCTTATTACTAAAATATCAGAAATCCAAAATCATGTGACCGCTATTGCAGCCACACAACATCATATGCTCTTCATCAGCAGTAGAAAACAAATTATCTAATGATGTCTTTTTGGTAGGTCTGAATGTTGAGGAAAATTCCAAATAATAATCTTGGGTCTTTTGTTGTAATATTTAATGTGATCAAGGTAGAGAAAGTAAAGTGGAAATCTTCCACACAAGTGGGGGGGAAGGGATTTATACTGGGGTTCTCGCTGGTGGGAAATGTGCACTGGTGAGGGGACAGGTGTTTGATCATAGTATGACCGACCGAGACTTAAACTGAAAGACTTTGTGACTGTTCTCACGGTGATTCAATAAATAAAACTAAAAAAAAAAAAAGATTAGTGATCCCACTTACTCTATACATCAAAAGCATTTTCCCAGGACTGATGATCCCTCAAAGAGTTAAGACTCAAAGATCCCTCAAAGAGCTAAGACTCCTCCTTGCATGCAGGAGTCAGAGACGGGATTACTGGTGCTACATGAACCCTGAAGTACTATCAGAAGTACCCCCAAGAACTGAGCCAGAAGAAGTCTCCAGCTATCAATACATATGAACTAAAATCAAGCAAACAAATATCAAGTGCTCTTGATATTTGTCTCCGAGGAGACAGCTTAAGTTGTAAAATATATGCCTAGAAATTTGATCACCATAAATATGGGGCTTAGCACAACCAAGTGTGTCCCTGGTAGCCTACAAGTACACCAGACCTCCATGTACTACACGAGGGTGAAGCACAGATATCAATTATCAAATATCGCTAGGAGTGGTCCAAGCTCCCTCCTACAGCACTACGTGGGTTGCCCCTAATCTTAAAAAGTCATGTTCTCAACCATAATGCATAAAATGAGAGAGAGATAAAAAAAAAGAGAGAGAGAAGAGAGGTGCCTTCCATAGAGCCAGGCTGGGGTAGTGGGTAGTTTGGGGGTGGTGAGAGGGAAACAGGAGATATTGGTGCTGAGAAATTATACTGGTAGAAGGATGGATGTTGGAACATTGTATGACTTAAACCCAATCATGAATAGCTTTGTAATGCTCTAACTCCTAATGATTCAATAAAACTAAAAATTAATATAAAAAAGTCATGTTCTCTAAATTTGAGCATAAAACTGGCATTCTGATATTCACATATACTATGATTGTGTATTCTCTGATCTTTGTATAAAGAACATCATTTATTAATCCTTATATATGTAAGGATGCAATAGAATATAAGATTGCCTTCATGATATTGTATTAGAGATAAACCAAATTTTATGTTTTAAACATTTTATAAAGGATGGGTATTTCACTTTTTCCATGTGTTTAATCTATTCATAATAACGGTTCAAGAGTATTTATTACTGGGGTGTACAGTGCTGCCAGCAGGTCAGCCTGTACCTGCAGGGCGAGTGCATCAGCAGCCTGATGGTGCCTTCAGGCTTCCTGACACCCCAAAATTGACACTTTGCCTTTGGCCAGACCCCAACAGTTTGGGACCAAGTTTACCAAGAAATTAAACGGCCAAAAGTTAGGTATGTGGGAACCATGCCCACAAACCACCTCCAGCTCAGCTATACAAAATCATTTATTGGCCTTATTTCAGAGACCCATAGATAAATCTCGAAAGAGACCAAAAGCCAAAGTTAACCTGCACATGGCTGAACAGACTGCAGTAAATTGGAGGGGCGCAGGTTGGCCTGTGCCTGCCCAAACAGAACCCCCAGCAGCCACTTGCTTTCACAATCCAAAATTGCCGCCATACCCCCAGCCTGACTCCACCATCTCAGGACGGACCTCACCAAGATATAATCTGCTGAAAATTTGGGTATGTAGGTTGTGTCTGAAATCTCCAGGCTTTCACAGAGTCGGGGTGAGCTACCTCCCCCTAGTTTCGAATACGCACAGAAGCACTGGCAGTCATCCCCATGAACCAACTCCAGTACCACCCTGTACACGCTATTATTGGCCCTGCTTCAGAGACCCATAACTAAATCTCAAAAGAGATCAAAAGCCAAAGACAGCAGCAAGTCCTGGGAGACTCCACAGAGCTGGAGATCTCTCCAGGCCCCATACCAAGCTAATTTCAACAGTGCACCCCAGATTGAGCAGGTGAAGTCTCCCTGCCTACTCCAGATAGAATCCCAGCAATCAAGAGCTTCCACAAACAAGGCCCAGGCATGCAGGTTCCAGAACTAAATCTCCATGCCACATGGGGCAGAGGTGCTGGTCTGTCCCTCCCCAGCTCCCAGCCGCTGGTTGGCCTGGCTGTCAAACTCACAATGTGCCTTCGGGCACCAACTTAGTTCACCAATAGCCCTGGCCCAGAGATGCCCAATTGAATCCCAAAATGGATTAGTGCCCTAAAGAAATGTCTCTGGAACCCAACCATTTACAATTTACGATTTCAGAAACACATGGCCGTGGCACCCAAGATATTCAAAATGAGGAATGGATAATAAATGATCTAGCATCTGTCCGTGGCAGGCAGGCTTGAATGGTGGTTAGAAAATTAAGCAAAACATAATGCCCCAAAGTAGAGATAGAGTATTGGGGAAATTGCCTGCCATGTATGCAGTTGAGGACTGGGATTGGTGGGCGGAGGATATACTGGGGACACTGGTAGTAGAGAATGTGCACTAATCACACTCAGTGGAGGGATGGGGGTTTGATCATTGTACGGATGAATCTCTAACATGAAAGCTTTGTAACTGTATCTCACGGTGATACAATTAAAAAAAAAAAAGGTAATGTGAAGTCTCTGCCCCAAAAGCTTAATCAATGGCTGAATAAATAGCAGTACTCCTACATAAAAAAAGAATATTTATTCCTTCAATCATCAGTTTTAATTAACTCAATTAAGAAAAATTTGAATGTTACATATAATTTCACTTGAATCAAAATATTCTCCAAATTTTTCAGTTTGTTTTAGCATTTATTTGGAATTATTTTTTGTTTATATTTTATTATTTTGTTAATCTTGATTGCTCCTCTTTTTTGTTTTTTATATAAATCTTATTTATTTTTTATTCTATTGTCGATGCAATAATATCATTAAAAACACGTTTGAAGTACAAGTTTTATGGCATTCTTTGCCTTGCACGCCGCCAACATGGCCAGCCCGAGTTCAATTCCTCCGCCTCTCTCGGAGAGCCCGGCAAACTACTGAGAGTATCTCGCCCGCAAGGCAAAGCCTGGCAAGCTACCCGTGATGTATTCAATATGCCAAACACAGTAACAACAACTCTCACGATGGAGACGTTACTGGGCCTGCTTGAGCAAATCAATGAACAACGGGAGGACCGTGACCATGACCGTGAAATTAGTGAAACACCATGAGGTACAGTTGTAGACTTACAAATTTTTCTGCTTGGGTTTCAGTTATACAATGATCGAATACCCATCCCTCCACCAGTGCCCATTTCCACCACCACGGGTCCCAGTATCCCTCCCACCTCCCATCCCCCACCATCCCACCCTGCCTCTGTGGCAGGGCATTCCCTTTTGTTCTCTCTCTCCTTTTGGGTGCTGTGGTTTGCAAAAGAGGCATTGAGTGGCAATCATGTTCGGTCTACAGTCTACTTTCAGCATGCTTCTCCCATCCTGGGGGGGATCCTCCCAACACCCTTTATTTGGTGCTCCCCTCTCTAGCTGAGCTGCCTTTTCCCCTAGCGTGTGCGGCTGGCCTCCAAGCCATGGACTTGCTTCCCTTTTTGGCTATGGAACCACACCCTGCAATGTTAAAGGGCTACACTAGCTTGGTAACATGGTTTAATTTTACTTTTAACATTAAATACTATTTTAATTTTGTAAATAGCTGACAGAAAATTATACTGTGTTGTATATGGTCTAGAATATTGAGAATTATAATAGCTGTAATAATTTTCTAAAATCTAGTTTTTTCTCATAACTTTACCTCTTGACAAAAACTATCATTATTTTCAAACATGAAAATGCAAATGAGGAAAAAATGGAAATAAGTATGCCAGACAATCCTGCATAGTTTAAACCCAAAATTGCACCCTTGGTCTACACATAAGAATTTCATTCCATATCGTAAAGCTTCAGATGATGTATTACTATCAATATTAGCTTTATCACTGCTATCTCCAATTCAAAGGAGTACAGAAACAAATAAGACCCTTGTCTTCATGAAGTTTACATCAGGAATAAGAGTGTGGCCACAGAGTTTGAAAATTCCCTTCCTAAGCTTCAAAAGTCAGCTTTGCCTATCATCTTACAGAGCAGACAATTCTTACTTAAACCTGACAAAGACTTAAATGTTTTGTGTTTGGACAAAGGGGAAAAAATCTATTGAATAAAGCCTTATGTATACAATTCTGTTAATTTCTTAGGGCATCACTAACAGGCAATTGATAAATGTCAAATTAATGCCAGTAAGTAAAAGAAAATTTATAGTCAGTGGAATTATTTCCCATTAAAAGATATTATCATTAAATTACTGCTAAAATGACACATCAATATTTTAAGATTATTAGACTGAGCTTATTTAACAGATATACTTGGGCTGGCGTGATAGCACAGCGGGTAGGGCGTTTGCCTTGCACAAGGCTGGGTCGCCCGACCTGAGTTCGATTCCTCCGCCCCTCTCAGAGAGCCCAGCAAACTACTGAGAGTATCTTGCCCTCATAGCAAAGCCTGACAAGCTACCTGTGACATATTCGTTATGCCAAACACAGTAACAACAAGTCTCACAATGTTACTGGGCCCGCTTGAGCAAATCAATGAACAACGGGAGAACAGTGACAGTGACAGTGACTTGCTTACATATAACTGTTAATTTGATTTAGGTTGTTGAAGTTTACCAAATAATCCATTCACACTCAGTCTCTCAGTAGTCTAATACTACTTCATAAGAAGTTAAACAGATTTATATTGTATCATTATAATTCTGTTCACTGGAATTCTGAATTCAATAATTGTGTAAATTAAGCTCCACAAGTAATTAGTATCATTATCTCAATTTCTACAGAGAATTAGTATTTTTGTATTAAATGACTGCATGTAAATTTCTTTGAAGAGATCCTGATATATAATAAACATGAGGTGTGAATTGTTGTAGTTGTCCCACTTACATTAGAAATTCAGTATTTTATCTTCATATCAACAAAGGACTTGAAGAATAAGATTACAACGAACCAGAATCTCTTCCATAGCTGCTTGATAATGTGAGTAGAGCCAAGATCACAGGCATGTCCCAAAAGAAGTCAGTGCAGTCAGTTCTCTGATTGAGATGACAATAATGAGGAATCTTGGTAGGGTAATAACTGTTCTGTGAACTTGTTAATGCTCCTGTCAATTCCAGATTCCTCTAGGAATCTGTAGTTTGATAAACCTGGATTCATCTACTTGTTGCAATGAGGGGAATCACTGGACAACTCAGTAATAGTATTTTAGATAGAGCTTATTAAAGAATTATAGCACTGTAGCACTGTCCTCTCGTTGTTCATCAATTTGCTCAAGCAGGCACTAGTAATGTCTCCATTGTGAGACTTGTTGTTACTGTGTTTGGCATACTGAATACACCACGGGTAGCTTGCCAGGCTCTGCCTTATGGGCGGAATACTCTCAGTCGCTTGCTGGGTTCTCCGAGGGGGATGGAGGAATCTAACCCCAGTCAGCCGCATGCAAGGCAAATACCCTACCTGCTGTGCTATTGCTCCAGTTCGAATAAATCATAATAATTATATAATCACTTTTGTTGGGTAGTTTGTTAGAGCATTCAAGGAAAACAGGGACCTTATCTGCACTAGATGCTGCTCCAAAGCAAGGCTAATTCTCTCATTGAATGTAAAACAATTCTTATCTCGACAGAGAAAGGAATAAAATTGAGCTAAAGATGTAAGGGGGGCACAATTACTCATTTTTGAGCAAAGAGTAAGAATATTTGCACAGTTTATGGTTTGAACAACATTATTATTTCTGTCTGTTGAGATATAACCATGTCTTAATTTTTCTTGTCTGATTATATAGTGCTCCAAGATGAGTTTGATGCTCTATGAAAGTGGTATGAACAGGAGAACTTCAAAGCTCATGGGGTCTACTTTTCTTTCTTTCAAACCAGATAAAATACTTTGCTCAAAGGGCAGAGCTTTGTAAAAAATTAATGATTACTATTATATATATATTACCAGGTTTATAAATTCTGATTATAATCAGAACTCATGGCCTCTCAGAGAAGTATCCCATGGGGTTCCCACTCTGCCCAACTCCATGAATATATTCTCAATCTATTCCACATGAATAACATCTTCCCTTTGGGAATAATGTCCCTGGAATTGTGCATGGCTTCCCTGGCAGGGGATACATTTCTATTCACTTTCACTATTATGAGAATTGAATACAGAATCTTCCTACATACTCCTTATTTCACAATAAACCTTGCAGTTATCTTTGGCAACTGATCCAGCTACTAATCCCTGGTTCAGTTACAGTTTCTACTGCTCTAACTTGTCCTAGGGTACTACACAGAAAATCTTCTTTCTCCCACTACTTTCTATCTATCAAAAACACATGCTAAATATGGTACTGCACATGTAATTTCCTTCACATACTAACTTCCTAAAGAAAAAAGGGAGAGGGGGAGCTTAAGTCTATGCATGCATTATCTAAGAAGCAAGCAAAAAGATTAGTATGATTTTGTATATTTTTCTTATGCTTATTGTCTGGAATTGAGACAGACAAAAGAAAATAACTTGAGTTTTGAAGTCATTTTATAGAGCAAAATATGCTGCAAAATTCAGGGGCTGTTTTGTAAGTGCAGTAAATTTCTTTCCACATTCTTGGAAGCCTACCAAGTAAAATATCAAAGGAAAATGGAATTTCCCAAGGAATGTCCATTCATAATAAAATTTTGTCATTATTTTGCTTCCGTAGTTGGGAAATCCCCCCTCACAATGAATTTTCTTCCCTGAGACACCTTATAAATAAATTGAAACCGAAAATGTAAAAGTCTACAGATAAAACATGCATTTTCCAGAAAAAAAAAACATGGACTTTGACTCTAATGGATTATTTCTGGAGTCTGGTCCCTGTGATTTACAAACTCTGGAGTTTAGGGCATTTTAACTTACTTCTCTTTCATTTATTATTATGCATGATTCTCTAATATGTGAGAGTGCCATGAACTTTCTTATTATGCCGTATCACACCTTATCACACTATATGGTAATAGTAGGTTTAGATATCTATCTCCCTTAGAACACTGAGAATATTTTGACAGCAGTGATCATATGTAGTTTGCAATTCTTTGGATGTCAGTAGAACAAAATATTGTTACATGTATCTGTCGTTCTGGGAAGAGAACCAGAAATCTGGAAACTAAAGACGACTTTCATTTTTCACAACATTTATACTTTGTAAATATTTTGCCATGTCAGTTTGTCACAGGTACTTCTTTTCCATTAATTAAAAATTATATTTGAAGGCCAGAGTAAAAGGACAGTTTTTCGGGAGCTTACTTTGCACATAGCCAACCAGGACTCAATCCTCAACAGCCACATGGTCCCCAAAGCCCTACCAGAAGTGAACCCTCAGTGTAGAGTCAGAGTAATCCAAAGCACATCCAGGAGAAGCCCCAAAACAAAAATGACTGCAGCCTCATGGGATGAGGAGCGGAACCAGCATGTCCTTCTTGCCCTGCTGAGACCACATGTTGCACCGCCACAAGCGGCGCTCTGGCACAGCCATAGCCCCAGAGGCACACGGACCTAATTCAGAACCCAGCAGCTTCTGGTAGAAATGTGAATGGACTATGCAGTAGGCTATAGCGCTGCCCCCCCCAACCATGAGGGAAAGGGTGTCTGTCTCTTCCACCATTCCACCCCCCCCCCCCCCCGCCCCATGGCATGGTGGCCACCACCTCAGAGCTTATTGGACAGCCAGGTATGAGCCGGAGGTGACAGGGCAACTGTGGCCTCATGGGATGGGGGACAGAACCAGCACGTCCTTCTTGCCCTGCTGAGACCACAAGTTGTCCCCAACAAGCGGCTCTCGAGCATGGCCATGGCCCCAGAGGCACACAAACCAATCTCAGAACTATTCAGCTTTTGGCGGGAATCTCTCCAGACTTAATTAGTAAAATATCAGAAATCCAAATTATTATGGCAGCCATGTGACATTATATGGTCTACATAACCAGCTATAGAAAACAAATTATTTATTTCATGATGGCTTTTCAGCAGGTTTGATTGTTGGGGGAAAATTCCAAATAATAATGGTGCATTTTTTGTCGAAATAATGAATGTAATCATAGTAGAGAGAGAGTTAAGTGGAAATCATCTGCCTCACAGGCATGGGGAGGGTGGCATGGGGGGTCTGTGGGGGTTCTTGGTGGTGGAAAATATGCACTGGTAAAGAAATGGGTGTTTGATGGGTGTATGACCGAGACTAAAACCTGAAAGCTTTGTAACTGTTCTCACGGTGATTCAATAAATTTTTTTAAAAAATTATATTTACATGAGTTGGAGATAATACAGGAGTGAAAATACTTGGTTTGCATGAGGAAAATCTGGTTCAGTCTCTGGCACCACATACCGTATTTGGTATGAAAAAGCACAAAAGCAGGATAAAGCCCTGAACATTACTGGATGTGCCCCAACCCAAGATAAAATTACAAATAAAAGTTTTTTATATATATTTTAATGTGAAAAGAAGAAAACTCAAAATGTTTCTTTGAGATAAATAAGCAAATAAAAATTTGGTAGTGGAATAGCAGGCTCTCAGTGTTGCCCAACTGCTTTCTTCTTTATACAAAGGATCGATTGTTATCTCTGACATATTTCATATGAATAATTTGAGGAGTATAGTATAATTTCATTTTGATTTTTCTTTTATTATGAGAAAGTTATAGTGTGACTAGCTCTAAATTAAAGTCAGAACTATACAGCTCTGTGGTTGATTGAGCAGGGGAGAAAGGGCACAACCCCTTGAGCCCATTGCCTAAAACCCAGACAACACACTAGAACTTTGAAAATATACTTCTATTTTGCCTTTTTTTTTTGCTACTATCATTGTATACATGGATCCATCAAGATAACTTATGGAATAATAGGCCTGAGACTTGAGACATGATATACCTAATGCTAAGTCCCTTGACCTAATACCATGGAAGCAGAAAAATTCCTGTCCCACTACCAATTTCAACACCTCACATCACAGAGGCTGGCCCACATCCAAAAGAACAAAATCAACCAGTGTTGGCACGGATGTGGGGAGAAAGGGACTCTCTTTCACTGCTGGTGGGAATGCCTACTGGTTCAACCCTTTTGGAAAACAGTATGGACGATTCTCAAAAAATTAGAAATTGAGCTCCCATTTGACCCAGCAATACCACTTCCGGGAATATATCCAGGAGAGGCAAAAAAGTATAGTAGAAATAACACCTGCACTCCTATGTTCATTGCAGCACTGTTTACAATAGCCAGAATCTGGAAACAACCCGAGTGCCCGAGAACAAATGACTGGTTAAAAAACTCTGGTACATCAACAGAACGGAATACTATGCAGCTGTTAGAAAAGATGAAGTCATGAAATTTGCATATAAGTGGATCAACATGGAAAGTATCATGTTAAGTGAAATGAATCAGAAAGAGAGGGACAGACACAGAAAGATTGCACTCATCTGTGGAATATAAGGTAACGAAATGGGAGACTAACACTGAAGAATAGTGGAGATAAGTACCAGGAGATTAGCTGCAAGGCTTGGAAGCTGGCCTCACATATTCTGGGGGAGAGAACAGCTCAGACAGAGAAGGGAACATCAGGTAAAGAGTATTTTGAGGGGGCTGGAGCAATAGCACAGCGGATAGGGCATTTGCCTTGCATACGGCTGACCTGAGTTCGATCCCCGGCATCCCATATGGTCCCCCAAGCACCACCAGGAGTAATTCCTGAGTGCAGAGCCAGGAATAACCCCTAATCATTGCAGGATGTGATCCAAAAAGTAAAAAAAAAAGAGTATCTCCTATCCGTTCAGGATAGGAGATATGTGCCGAAAGTAGACTATAGATGGAACATGATGGCCACTCAAATCCTCTATTGCAGACCACAACACCCAAAAGGAGAGAAAGAACAAAAGGGAATGCCCTTCCACAGAGGTGGGGTGGGGCGAGGGGGGCAGGACAGGGTGAGAGTGGTGGGACGGATACTGGGATTATTGGTGGTGGAGAATGGACACTGGTGGAGGGATGGATACTAGATCATCTACTGATAAATAAAAAAAAAATTTTAAAAGAACAGCTTTGTAATGTTCTCTCACGGTGATTCAAAAAATTAAAACTAAAAAATACAAGATTAGAAATTTTCTAACATTAGAAATATTTGATCACTTCCCGTTAATCGTCTATTTGCTTGAGCGGGCGCCAGTAACGTCTCCATTTGTCCCTGTCACGTGCTAGTGTAGCTCAATGGCATCTGTTCGCTCTGGGATCATGAAGAGCCTCAAAAGATCATTCATGATCTTCATGAAGAAGTCTGACCATCTGGTAGGTGGGTGGCCACGTGGTCTTTTGACATCCCACAGAATACAGTCGGTAACAGCTCTAGTCCATCAGTCGTCTCTAAATCTCATTATGTGACCAGCACATCTGATTTTGGACGCCTTGGCAAACGAGACAGTGTCCCTGATTCTTGATCGTCGACGGAGGACAGAACTCTGGATTCTTTCTCTCATTTGGGTGAAATGTGATATTCCAAGCATAGTTCTTTCAATTCCTCTTTGGGAGACCCGAATAGTGTTCTCATCCTGTTTGCATAGGACCTAGGTCTCTGAGGCATATGTTAATGCAGGAAGAACAGTGGAATCAAAGAGATGTGCCTGGAGCCGGAGGTTCTTCATCCTCTTAACTATTTCTTCGACGCTCTTGAAGGCATTCCAAGCTGCTCTCTTCCTCCTGCGCAGCTTGGGTGCCAGGTCATTTGTCATGTTGACTTCTAGACCTCGGTACACATAGCTGTTGCATTCAGAGATGGTTGTTCCGTTGAGAGCGAATGGAGCATCAGGAAAGAGACTGTTTCTCACAAACATTGTCTTCGTAAGATTCAGCTGTAGTCCGACCTTTCCATACTCACAGTCGAAGTCGGCCAGCATTTGTGCCGCTTGGCTAATGTTTGGTGATATTAAAACAATGTCATCAGCAAAGTGGAGGTGGTGTAGTTGCCGACCATCTATCTTCACTCCCATACCTTCCCATTCCAGTTGTCGCATGATGTTCTCGAGGGTGGCACTGAAGAGTCTCGGTGAAATGGTATCACTGCCGAACCCCTCTCTTGACATCAATGATTACTTCTTTCTAGAATGGTGAGATCCTGGTAGTGAATCCGTAATACAGCTCACGGAGGATCCTGATGTGTTGAGTTTGAATGCCCTGATTGGCTAGGGCTTCAATGACTGCTTCCATCTCAACAGAATCAAAGGCCTTCTTTAAATAAATGAACATTAGACAGAGCGGCATCTTGAACTCCTGAGAAACCTCAATGAGCTTGGTTATCGTGTGGATATGGTCGATGGTGCTGAATCCTTTGCGGAACCTGGCTTGCTCGCATGGCTGTCCTTCATCTAGTGTTCTGCCAATCCTATTCAGGATGACTCGAGTGAACAACTTGTAGATGACAGACAATAGGCAGATCGGGCGATAGTTGCCAATGTCATGGATGTCTCCCTTCTTGTACGGTAGTACAGTCCTGCTGGTTTTCCATTGGGACGGAACCTTGCATTCAGACAGGTAGCGTGTGAAGAGCTGAGCCAGCGTATTGATGAGTACTGACGGCAGGTTCTTCAGGTGTTCAGGTCTGACCTTGTCTGGGCCGGGTGCTGTTTGTTTCTTTACTGATGAAATGGCGTGTCGGATTTTGGAAGGGAGAACGTTGGGAACGACATATCCATCCTGTGGAATTTGGTATGTCAGCAGGTGGGCATGGCTATCGAAGAGATTTGAATAGAAGTCATGGATAATCTCCATTGCCGTTCTGGAAGATGTGATAGATCCATCAGGATGTCGGAGGGCAGTCCTCTTGGTCTTGTAGTTGGCGAAGTACAGGCGGGCATTACGAATACTTTTCCTGGCTTCTGCCACATCTACCAGCACTTCTGCTTTTCTCTCTTTGAGGTCTTCCTTCATTCGAATGCCTAACAACCCGAATCAACGTTTATATTTGAATAGATGTGGCTCACTGCCGGCAGTTTCTATCTTCGTTGTCTACGCACCAACATCCAATTATCATGAAGGAAAAACTGAGAAGTTCTACATGGAGCTGGAGAAGTTCTATAAAGAAGACCACACCTTCTATAAGATCATTGTGGGTGATTTTAATGCCAAGATAGGACCGAGAAGATCAGCCGAAGAACTTCACTTCAGGACCCATGGCCTAGAATGGAACGAACAGGGTGAGAGACTGTCTGAGTTCATCATGTCGACCAAAACCATCCATGGTAACTCAAGATTCCAGAAGGCCAATCTAAACGTTGGACATAGGAGTCTCCCGGTGGACGATTCCACAACGAAATAGACCACATCATATTCAATTGACAGTTTTGCCTATCTGATGTCGCTGTTTCCCAAAATTCCAAACAGGATCGGACCACCGTCTCCTTCATGCAAAATTCTACTTCACACAATGGGGAGAAAGGGCTGAAAAGTTTAAGAAGAGAACTCCCAGAACGACCACCAACTGGGAGCTCTTTGGCACTATTGCGGCAACATGGGAAGATGCCATTGTTGACAACATTGACGAGGAATACGATCGACTGGTTCAGCACCTCCATGATTGTGCAAAGAATGCCAAGAGAGAGATAGCCACAAAAAAAAGCCTATCTTAGAAAACTCTTGAGCCTATTCACCAACGTGGCTTGGCGCCTGCCTTAGGCAACCTCAAGTGAACGTCCAAGCTCACAAAGCAGTGCAGAGATGTGATCAAGGAAGACCTCAAAGAGAGAAGAGCAGATGTGCTAGTAGAAATATTTGATACAAGAAATAGCTTGTATCATTATCAAGGGCATTACACTTAATAACAATTTCAAATTTCAATCTCAAAATATTATGCACTTTCATTAATACAACATTCTTGAAAAAACAAATTTATACATATGCAAATTATATTAGTGGTTGTTAATGGTGAGAAATAGTGAGATGTAGGGATGTAGGAATGTCACTTTATACCACCGATGTAAAGAGGAAGTATGAGGGAGATCTTAAGTGGAAATGGAATAGTTTTGTCTTGACTGCAGTGAGGTTATAAGAATCTAAGTAAGGGATTAAATGACAACAATATTCACACACTGAATAAATGCTAAATTGCTGTTTGATATTGAATTATATCATATGTAATCACTGCAGAAAACTAGTAGAAAGATAAGTAGGATGTTTGCATTTTCTTCAGAACTTCCTATGTATCTATTATTCCAAATAAGAAGGTTTTTAATTGTACCTGGGCATAATACTTCCCTTGGAACCATCAACACAATGAAAAGAGATCTAGGAATTAAAAATCAGAAATTTATTTTGCAACTGGTTTCAAGACTAATAAGCCTGAAATAAAGATTTAATAGAGTTGATCCCTCTGAATTTGTGAGAATCTATCCATTCCATTCTTCTCTCCTCATATCTCATAGCCACCAGCATTTATTAGCTTATATATAGATTCTTCTAGTGCCTTTGTAGTGTCTTCTCTTTGATTATGTCTGTCTCCCCATCTCTCCTACTTATAAGGATATTCTAAAGCTAGCTTAGTTAGGGCCCATCCCAAAGATCTCATCTGAACTTGTTCTACAACCAAGACCCTGATGTAAATGTGGTAATATTCACAACTCTTAACTTATTTATCCTTTTTACATTGAAAGAATAAAGTTTTAGGACCCATAAATAAAGAACCCCATATATTGTTTGTGAACCAACAAACGATGTAGTCATTATGAAAAGTGTATGCATATTGCTAAAAAGAGAAAAATAGAAACCTTATACAATTTCATTCCTGGAACTAATACAAAACCACTATTTCAAAGATATATAGACACACACACACACACACACACACACATGTCCATGTTTATTGCAGCAATAGTAACAAAACGCAAAAACAAAAACTTAAGTATGCACTTAATGACAAATGTATAAAGAAGATATGGTGCATATATACAATAAAATCACTGTCCTCCCATTGTTCATCGATTTGCTCGAGCAGGCCCATTAAGGTCTCCATTGTGAGACTTGTTGTTACTGTGTTTGGCATATTGAATGTCATGGGGAGCTTCCAGGCTTTGCCGTGTGGCCGAGATACCCTTGGTAGCTTGCTGGGCTCTCAGAGAGAGGCAGAGGAATCGAACTCGGGTTGGCCATGTTGGCTGCATGCAAAGCAAACGCCCTACCAGCTGAGCTATTGCTCCAGCCCATACAATAAAATATTATTCATGTATGAAGAATGATGAAATATTGATATTTGCAACATGAATGAGCTTAGAGGGTGTTATGTTAAGTAAAATAAGCCAGACAAAGAATAACACCATATTATTTCACTTACACATGATATATAGATAAGACTACATAAACAAAATAGAATAATAACACATTTTTGGACTGTCACTGTCACTGTCCTCCCGTTGTTCATCGATTTTCTCGAGTGGGCCCAGTAACGTCTCCACTGTGAGACTTGGTTGTTACTATGTTTGGTATATCAAATACATCACGAGTAGCTTGCCAGGCTCTGCCGTGTGGGAAAGATACTCTCGGTAGCTTGCCAGGCTCTCTGAGAGGGGCAAAGGAATCAAACCCGTGTCGCCTATGTTGGCTGCGTGCAAGGCAAATGCCCTACCCACTGTGCTATCGCTTTTTGGACTATCACAGTAATTAATGATCACCAGAAAGGACAGAGTAAGGTGTGATGTGGCAAGTGCTGAAAGGTTCCTCACCATTGGAGACGGGGGCAAAGAGTGTGATTATGCCAGGGCAAAGGAAACATGTACGCTTATTTTAATAATGCACATCTGAAACTTAAGTTGTAATTCAATGTTACTTAAATATAAAGCGAACTGTAAAAAAAAATAAAATTTCACCATTTTCTGAAAGATAAACGACATATAACTGTAGACTGAACAGTCACTAAGTCACATATTATTAGTAAATGCTATTATCAAGTAGCTCAATATTATTCAATATTATCTTTATTAATATTCCAGGGGACCCATGAATACTATTATTTCATTTTATTAATATAAAGATTGCACATATTCATTCACACTCATTTCAGCATTACATATTCTAAAATTGGTATAATAAAGGAGGATTAGTACAGCTCCTGATAAGGGTGACAGGCAAATTCATGAAGCATTTCTTATTGAAGAAAAATAAGAAAATAAATAAAATTACACATGTTAAGTTAGAATTGAATACAGTTAGAATAGCTAAATAAGAAACAAAATATTCATTAACAAAAAACACACTTACCCTTTTTGTATTCCAAAAACTTCATTAAAGAATATTCTCACATCGTTTACAAAAGTAAAATCAAAATAGGTTAAAACCTTGATATCAGACCTCAATATAACAATTATGTTGAGGAAAACATAGAAAGAACCGTTCGTGAAATTAAATCTAGCAGTATCTTCAATCCATCACTCAATGCCACTGGCCAAGAAAACAGAAGCAAAAATAAACAAACAGAACTACATCAAACTAAAAAGCTTCTGCACCATAAATAAAAAATGATCAGAATAAAAAGCACCCCACAAACTGAGAGAAAATATTTATCCACCACTTATCTGACAAAGGGTTTATATACAGAGCACTTGTAAAACTTCGCAACAAAAGTAAAACAATCCCATCAAAAAATAGGGAGAATAGATGAACAGACAAATAAGAGAAACAGATAGGTATATTAGGTAATAGTATATTTAAAAATGTTCCACATCACTTGTTATCAGGGAAATGCAAATCAAAGCAACAATGAGCTATCGCCTCACACCAGCCAGATTGGCACACAAGAAAAGAACAACAAATCAATCCTGGCATGGATATACGGAAATGGATCTCTCATCTACTGTTAGTGGAAATGTCAACTAGTTCTACCTCTTTGGAAAAACAATATGAACACATATCAAAAAGCTAAGAATTGTCCCATACAACCCAGCAACTGCATTTCTCCACATCTTCCTCAACGGTGCAAAAACACTATTTGTGTCCCACTGTTCACTGCAGCTATATTCACAACAGCCAAGATCTGGAAACAACCCAAGTGTCTAATAGTAGATGACTGAATGAAGAAATTGTAGTGTATAGTACAGCCAGAGAGATAGAGCACAGTGGGTAGACTACACACAGACTTTCATTTGGTCAAACCTGAATCAAATCCCTATACCTCCATATGCATATGGTTATCCCATGCACCACCAGGGGTCACTCCTGAGTACAGAGCAAGGAATAGTCCCTGAGCAACATTGGATGTGACCCAATAACCCTCTCCTGACTTCCAAGAGACAAAAAGGAAAGAAACAAAAAGTAAAAAATGTACTATATCTTATATTAAATATAAAAATATTGTGTAATTACATAAAATATAACACATAATCATACGTATAAATTCATATGTATATATAAATCCCTCTGGGCTATTTGTGGAAGCAGAAACTCTGGAGGTGGGTGTGATGCTGGCATTATGTATTCATTACATTTCAGTGATGGCTTATATATTTTTATATAATTATATATTTGCATATAATTTGCATGAAATGCTACATTTACATAAAACACAGTTATTTGGCTATAAGAAAACATAAAACCATGCAATCTGTCACTACATGGTTGGGACTAGAGAGTATCAGGCTGAGTGAAATCAGTCAGAAGGAGAGGTAGATATTGGAAAATCTCTTTCAAAAGTGGGGTATAAAGCTATATAGTGAGGGAATGACAAATGGTCAGAGGTGAAAGGAAACAGACACTCTGTGAGGGTATGATGCTGGAATGATATATTCACTCAACTATCCCTGAAAGCATCATCAGAGTAAATCAATTTTAAAAATGGGGAGAAAGGAGAATTATAAATAGCAGTGTCTGTCTAAAAATAATTTGACCTTTCTGATTCTTTATGATAAAAAACACTATCATCAGACATATCCCACACTTTTTTGAGGTTTGTTTTTTTATGGGTAAAAGTTACCAAAATACACCCCAAACACTAATTTTCTCACGTAGAACATTTGTTACTATGTAGTTACAGAGACCTCAGCAACACTTGTTTGAGAATTTTCTGGGTGATTTCAAACATAACAAGTGTAAATTGCACGGCCGCAATAGCGGCCGCGCAACATTATATGATTCTCATAACCAGCTATAGAAAACAGAGTATCTCACAATGCCTTTTCAGCAATTCTGATTGTTGGGGGGGAATTCTAAACAATAATGGTGCATCTTTTGTCGAAATGATGAAAGTAATCAATGTAGAGAAGAGTTAAGTAGAAATCATCTGCCTCACAGGCATTGGGTGAGGTGGAAGGGAGGGTATATTGGGGTTCTTGGTGGTGAAATGTGAGTACTGGTGAGGGAGAGGTGTTTGATCATTGTATGACCGAGACTTAAACCTGAAAGCTTAGTAACTTTTCCCACAGTGATTCAATAAATATAAGACGGAAAATAAATAAATAAAACTATGAAAAAAAAAGTAAGGTGGAGTTCATGCCCAATTCAATCAGCTAATCAGTGGCTGAATAAATAGCAGTACTCCTACATAAAAAAAAGAAAAGAAAAGAAAAAGGGTAAGACACATTGGAAATTCCTGGATTTTTAAGTGGTTTAGTTTTGTTTTTCTGACTTGTTTATAATTAAAGAGATATAAGGACTCAGGCTGCTCCTTTCAAAATAGTACCTGCAGATATAATCTTTAGTGTGAAGACAAATTTTAACATGATTCAACAGAATTTTGAATAGGTGAATATATGTAACCCATGATTTTTAGAAATATTTAATATTTTTGCTTTTTATTCTTTTTAAATCCACACCCATTAGTGATCAAGGATTACTCCTGGCTCTGCCCTCAGGGATCATTTCTGAAAGTGCTGGGGTGACTATATTTGGTGCCAGGGATTGAGCCAAGGTTGACCACATGCAAGGTAAGCACCCTCCCCACTCTACTAGGGCTCCAGCACCTTATGTTTTATTCTTCACTCACTAGAAACAGTGAAGAATCAGTAGTCTTTAAGTTTTCTGTTGTAGACCAGTAAGTTATGGAAATTAAACAATATATGTACATTATGGATAATTATATAAATTGAGCTGGAGCTATAGCACAGCAGGTAGGGCATTTGCCTTGCATGCGGCCGACCCGCATGAGGTTCAATTCCTCTGTCCCTCTCGGAGAGCCCGGCAAACTACCAAGAGTATCCTGCCCACACAGCAGAGCCTGGCAAGCTCCCCATGGCATATTTGATTTGCCAAAAACAGTAAAAAGTCTCACAAAGGAGACGTTACTGGTGCCTGCTCTAGCAAATCAATGAACAACGGGAGAACAGTGCTACAGTGCTAAGTATAATTAGGACTCTTTTATTCTATTGTAGTTAAAGTAACATAATTACAATAGTGTTAATGTTTATACATTCAGTGCCCAAAGCATTGTACCTTTACCACCACCAAACTTCCTAAAAGTGGCCTCGTGTCACTTCTAATATGCTTCTTCCTCCCTTTCCAAGTCATCACCCCCCCCCCCCCAACACCTCTTGCTAAATTCAGTCCTGTGGTCAAAATCCAAGATTTGTTATCAACAAATATTATCCATTCCATTCTTTTCTTTATATACCATGAGAGTTACATCATCAGTCTTTGTCCTTCTTTCTGTTCCACTTAACATGAAACCTATCTGCAACCACATTGCAGCAAAAGTCAAGATCTCATATTTTCTTCTAGTAGCATAATACTCCATTGTGCACAAATACTACAATTTCATTACTCATTTATTTCATGGGCTTTTTAGGTTGCTCCTATGTATCTCAGCTATTTTACCTAGTACTACAGTGAACGTAGGTATGCATAAATATTTTCAAGTTACTGGTTTTGTGTTCTTAGGATAGATAACCAAGGTTATATGACACTTCCACTTTTAATTTCTTTAACCTCCATAGTATTTTCCACAGAAATTGAATTAGATGACATTAACACCAATAGTGGATGAGGGCTCCTTTTTCACCACATCCCCAGTAATGTCAGTTATTTGCAGTATCTTTTTTTAAAATTTTTATGAGACACCATGAGGTACAGTTGTAGACTTACAAATTTTTGTGCTTGGGTTTCAATTATACAATAATCAAATACCCATCCCTCCACCAGTGCCCATTTCCCACCACCACGGATCCCAAAAAAATATTGAACGCTTCACGAATTTGTGTGTCATCCTTGTGCAGGGGCCATGCTAATCTTCTCTGTATCGTTCCAATTTTAGTATATGTGCTGCCGTTGCAGTATTTTTTATATACTCTCTGTGCTATATGTCTCATTGTCATTTTGGTTGCATGTCCCTACAGGTAAGTGATATTTTACCATATACTTATGGCCAGCCATATGTCTTCTCCCAGTTTTTCATAGTTTTCTTGTTGAACTATGTAAGGTATTGTAACACATAGATATTTTCTCCCAGCCCATTTCTCTCACCATGAAAAAACTTTGTTGTAGCCCATTGGTTAATTTTGCTTTTGCTTTTTTTTGCCAATGGAGTTGAATCCACCTACGGTTTCCTGGATGTATTTTATGGATTCTGGAATAATTTTGAAGAGTTTAATCCATTTGAATAAACTTTTGTATATGATGTGAGATCCAGCTTTCTCAGATTCATTTGTGGAGTAGACTTTCTTTGCTCTGTTTCTCCCAGCTAGTTTCTTTGTTGTAGATTAACTGTTCATATATTTGCACTACCAATTCTATTCTATAACTGTATGGTATTTAACCACATCGCTGGAGCGATAGCACAGCGGTAGGGCGTTCGCCTTACAAGCGGCCAGCATGGCCGACCCGAGTTCGATTCCTTCACCCCTCTCGGAGAGCCCGGCAAGCTACTGAGAGTATTCGATATGCCAAACACAGTAACAACAAAGTCTCCAATGGAGACATTACTGGGCCCGCTCGAGCAAATCGACGATCAACGGGAGGGCCTTTACCTTTACCTTTTTTAGCCTTAGAAAATAATTTAAACATTGGGAGTGCAATCCCACCCATTTTTTTCTCATAAACAGCTTTGAATATTCAAGGAGCTTTATAATTCTATACAAATTTTAGCTGTATTTGTTTCTAAGTCCTTGATGAATGTCACTGGAATCAATGGAGACTGCATCAGACTTGTATAATGCTTTGGGTAGTACAGTAATTTTTGGTTAATTATTCCAATTCATGATCATGGAATATTTCCTTGTGTTCTCTCTTTCGATGGTGACTTATGGGTTATGATGTATAAGTCACATACTTTGCTAATTCTTTAAATTAAAACCGCACTTATTTAGTTCTATGGGTCAAAGGTGCTCATGGGCTACGATTGACTCAGTGCTCAGAGCTGCTTGAAGTGGTGCTGGGTGGGGAGCATCAAGTGCTGGGAATCAAACACGAGAACTCACACATGCAATTCAAGTGCTCTACCACTGAGCTATATCCCTAGTTGATGGACACATTTTCAGTGGGTTTTGTTTGTTTCTCTTCTAGCTCACTGTTTGCATTTAAAATAGAACTAATTTTTGTATATTGATTTTGCAGCCTGCTAAACTTTTGTTGAATTAGGTTACTGTTTCTGAAATTTATTAGCAGCATGTTTAGGGTGTTCTTTGTATACTGCCATATCAGTTGTCAATAGTGATAGCTTAACGTCTTTCCCAATTTAAAAGGTAGATGCTGTTCACTTATTTTCAAGAACACATATTTTAAATCTGAGTAAGTCTATGAAAGCTTAGCATTTGAGATTAAGATAAACTTAAGTTAAACAGAAGCTTTCAAGCAAAAATAATTTTATCATTTAAATGAGTAAAAAAGAACAGATATCTAATAATAAGCAAACAGAGGTAGGCAAAAGCATGTTTGTAGAGGAATAGCACTCACTATGTGCAGGGAGAAAAAAATTACACAAGTTCAATGAAGATCAATTTAATATTATAAACCCAAAATGAAATAAAACTCTCTGGTCCAGGAATTATGTATGAAGGTTTAATTGCACATGTGTGAAACAACATACATAAAGATTACCTGCTGCTGCATTAGTTTTAATTACAAATACATGGAAACAGTATCAGTATCCACCAAAAAATAATAAATTGTAGCATACATCAGTCATTTGAAACATTTATATTTTCTTATATACATATATCCAAGATAGAAGTGAAAAACAAGCAAGTTCAACAGGAGTAAGGGTGATACTTATTATACAAAAGCAAGAGACACACACATATAAGTACATATTTATTTTTTATTAAACCTATTAACATTTTGTTATGGTATAGTATATATAAACAGAAACCAAGTTGAAACTATCCTTAAAATATTTTCATATTTTGTGTGACTAACCAATCATGTTGTACACTGCTCAATCCCATTGCTATTTTATATTTTATTCTGTAAATGTGCCAAAATTTATCCATTATAATTCTTATGGGTACTTGGGTAGTGCCCAATTTGAGGTCTTCTAATAGAACTGCAATGAACACTGGAGTGTATATATAAATATTTCCACATACCTGGAGAAAGAAGTGCTGAGTCATAGGCTACTCAAGACCACAATTGCAATAGGTGTTACCACATAGTTTTCAAAATTAATCGCCTCAGATGAAATTCCCACCAGTAATAAGAGTGCCAATTTCTATAAATGCTTACCCTCATTGATATACCCTTAATTTTATATATTATATTATTATTGTTGTGGTACTATACTGTGGTTTATTCTTTAATTAGTACTCCCCTTAATAAAAAAGTTCACTTCAACAGTCCAATTTTCTATTGTTTTTCTATTGAATTTGAAGTATACGAAAACATTATTTAAAAAGTAAACTGAAATGTCCTTTAAAGGTAAATTCAAACGCAATTATAAATAAAAATTTTAGGGACTAGATCAATATAGTACAGCAAGTAGGGCACTTGCCTTTTATGAGGCCCACCTGGGTTTAATCTTAGGCACCCCATATGGTCCTCTGAGTCCCACTAGGAGTGGCCCCTAAATGGAGCCAGGAATATGCCCTGAGCACTGTTGATGTAACCACAAAAACTAAATTTTAGAAATTGATGCTATATGCTTTCTCCAAGAGATTTAAAATATACTTATAATTCTAAAGCTCTAAAAGTCTTTCGTTTCTACAATGTAGAGTAACAAAGTTTGCTTTTTTTAAATAATTTTATTTTTATATAATTTCAGAGAACAGTAATTGCCTCTTTTTAAGCTTGCTTAGATTTTAAGGTATTTCATTTGTCCAACTTTAATGTGTACATTTTATTAGCACTTGTAGCACTATCCTCACATTGTTCACTGAGTTACTCGAGTGGACACCAGTAACGTTTCCATTGTGAGGCATGTTGTTACTGTTTTTGACATATCAAATACACCATGGGGAGCTTACCAGGCTCTACCATGCAGGCCGGATACTCTTGGTAGCTTGCCAGGCTCTCCAAGAGGGATGGAGGAATCGAACCTGGGTCGGCTACATGCAAGGTAAACGCTCTACCTGCTGTATTATCGCTCCAGCCCTATATATATTTTATTAGCTCTATAAAATATCCAATATATCCAATTAATTTATCTGCAAATTGAATTTTTTAACGAGTTTTTCCTCTTAGAGTCTGCCATCTTATTGTTCCAGTGAAAATGAATCCCTGTTGGGCTGAATCAATACTTCAGTGGGGAGGGCATATGTCTTGCACAGGCCAAGTGGGTTTGATCCCTGGCACCACACATGGTTCCGGGAGTGATCTCTGAGTACACAGCCAAGAGTAAATTCTAAAGCACCACTGGGTGTGGCTTGAAGACAAAAACATTAAAGAAAATAAAATGGTGCCCCATGGAAAAAGGCCAGTAGGGCCAAAGTGAAAGTACAGGGGGTACTTTGCTTTGCTTATGGGTGGACAACCCAGGCTCAATCTTCAGCATCCCACATGGTCCCCCAAGCATCACCAAGAGGAATCCCAGAGCACCGAAGGGTATGACCCAAAACCTAAAAAAAGAAAGAAAAACGGAAAGGGAGAGGGAGGGAAGGAAAAAAAGCCCAGTGAAGAGTTTACATTAAATTAGTAAAGCCTAATTCTTCCACTTAAATTTCATATGCATTTCCTTCAGATTCTCCTGTTTTCTGAATCCCAATCTCTTTTTTAACTTATATGTTTTATTGCACCACATCTTTAGGAACAAGAGGGATCAAAAGTAAATAATAATCATGTATTCAATATGCCAAACACAGTAACAAGTCTCATAATGAAGATGTTACTGGGCTCGCTCAAGCAACTCCATGAACAATAGAAGTAGAAATATTTTTATTGTTCCCCTTATAATCCAATAATAATTCAACAAAATTATCAGAAGTGTTTTTCAGAATTTTGAAGAAATAGGAGTTCATTTCTTGTGTTCTTTTTGTTTTGTCTTCTTGGATCACACCCAATGATACTCAGGAATTAATCCTGGTGGTGCTCAGGGAACATATGGGATACTGAGTGTTTAACATAAAAATATTTTGCAGAGAAATTCAATACCTACCTAATTTTTATCCCTTTATTCTTGTTTCTTACCTCTGAAAACTTTTTGAACCTTCTCTTATTTTCAGTGTTCTGATCTTTTGAATAATAAACGTCGTCCTAGAACTTTTATTTCATCCATCCCGGTCGTTTCAATATGGAAAACCTCTTCTTTGGAACTGGCAAAAACTTTTGAGTTATTTTTTGGGTCATTTCCTGTCTGCTTATTGTTGTTCCCTTTAGACCACATGAGTGAATGAAAGAAATGCTTGCTGAGGACTCGTAGCTTCCTAAACCATTAAACACGAGGCAGCAGTACGCATTCTAATTTAAGCAATAAAGAAAAAAAATTAACAGGCTCTGGAGAAATCGTGCAGGAAGTGCAGAAATAGAGCACTGCTACCTGGCATGTGCCCAGCAAGGTTTGATCTCTGGTGCCACACAGAGTCAGTCACCCAGCACCTCCTCCAGGCATCATACCAGCACAGAGCCAAGACTAAGCCCTGAGCACCACTGGGTATTATGGCCCAAGTAGTACCCCTTCCCCAATTTTAACACTCTCAGCTTCCTGTTCTTGTAAAACGACGTTATGAATCTCATACCACACACAAAAAAAAAAAAAGAAAGAAAGAAAAGGAAAAAAAAATTTTAAAAAGCAAGGAGCACTGCTTCTCCGTGGGCAGAAATTCTCCACTCAGCCCGGGACTTCCTGAGGAGGGGCGCCCTGGGAGACAGTCCAAGGACTCACTGGACCCCAGGGGTCTGCAGCGACAGTCTTCGCGCTCTCTTTCGACGGAGAGAAACGTTTGCCTAAGGCCCAGCCGTGCCTGAACGTTTGCTGTGGGAGGCGCGGGGCGGCCCCGCTTTTGCAATCTTACCTGGGGTCAGGGAGACGGGCCTGTGGCGGCCTGGGCGTCACCCACGGACGTCAGCTGGGCTGAAAAGGGGGCGTGGGGGCGACAGCCAGCTGAGGGCCGGAACGAGAGCTGAGGGGGTGGGGGGGCACCCCGAGAAACCGGACGCTCGTCCCTCCCCCCCGCCCCCTCGCCCCGCGGGCCTGGTGTGGCCGACGGACAGGGCAGCCCCACAGCCGAGGGGGCGTCTCCCTCGGCCCCGGCCGGCCGCGTGCAGCCCCGGGAGTCACTTCCGGCCGCGGCCCCGCGCAGGCGCAGAGGAGGGGCCGGGCGCGCCCTCCGCCGCACGCGCCGCCCGCGCGGGGATTGGGCTGGCGGCCGGCGCTGAGGCCAAAATAAATCCCCTTGGCAGGCTCGAGGGGCGCCTGACAGCGTCCGTCCGCGCGTCCAGACGCCCGCCGGGAGGGACTTTCCCCGCTAGAAAACTATTAGGAACTTCGCGCCCGGCTGGAGGAAACGGGCTCGCGGGGGGACGGGTCCTTCAGCGCCGCGCGTCCCGGGCGAGCCGCGCCTCAGCGCCTCAGCGCCTCAGCCTTCGAGCCGGACGCCCCTGCCCGCGCGCCTCAGCGCCTCGGCGCCTCACCGCGAGCGACCCCTGCCCGCGCCTCAGCGCCTTCTAGGCGCCTCACCGCGAGCGACCCCTGCCCGCGCCTCTGCGCCTCACCTCCTCAGCGCCTCAGCTTTGGAACCGGCCGCTCCTGCCCGCGCCTCAGCGCCTCAGCCCGAGCCGGCCGCCCCTGCCCGGGCGTCGGCAGACGGACGAGCCGTCCCTCGGCTCGCGGCGCGCCCAGACCCCGGGGTCGGGGGACTCCGGCCAGCGCGCGCCATGGGCCGGCCGGCCGCCTAGTGTCGCGCCCCCACGAGTGCCCGGACGGCGGGGCGACGGGCCACCATGAACGGCGAGGCCATCTGCAGCGCGCTGCCCACCATCCCCTACCACAAGCTGGCCGACCTGCGCTACCTGAGCCGCGGCGCGTCGGGCACCGTGTCGTCCGCTCGTCACGCCGACTGGCGCGTCCAGGTGGCCGTCAAGCACCTGCACATCCACACGCCGCTGCTCGACAGGTAGAGCCCCCGGGCCGGGCGCCAGGGGTCGTCAGGTTGGGATACCCCCACCCCACCCCCCACCCCCCACCCCGTGGCACCCTTCGAGGCGTGGGAACTGACGGCCCCCGTGGCCGTCATCATCCGGCTGTTCTTTTTTGTTTTTTCCTCCAACGCTTTTCCTGACTTGCTTCTTCCCCTGTTTGCTGAGGCTTTTCTGAAGATTGCAAAATTCAGCGATCACAGATTCCTTCCTTCCTTCCTTCCTTCCTTCCTTCCTTCCTTCCTTCCTTCCTTCCTTCCTTCCTTCCTTCCTCTCTCCCCTTCCCTCCCCTTCCTTCATCCCTCCTTTCCTTCCTCCCTTCCTTTGTTCCTCAGAGTACGCTTGCGAGCAGTTTGGAATCAGTTTCCAGGACTCCAGGCAGTTCCCACCCACAGGTGGCATTCGAGTCTGTGGAAAGTGGACATGGGAATGCTAAGTGCGCAGCTAAGTGGGCCCCCCCCCCCTCCGCTATTTCCAGCACTGAGGACTTTTAAGAAAAGGGCATTTTTAATATCTTATTGAGTCGGATGTTTCTAGGTTAAGATCATATATATATGTACATATATATATACACACACACACACACATACATACATACCGGGCTACATATAAAATGTTAAAATTCAATTCATGCATTCAGTTGAAAGCATGCATTTCTTTGATGTGCACACTAGAACATGTTCAATTGTGTGATCTGTATTATTTTTATTTCCTTTGTTCATCCGTTTATTTGTTGAACAAGTTTGGGCTTTGATTTTTTGGCAAATCAGATATTTTTACAGGAGTGTAAATGTTGGTATATTTCACGGGGTCGCTGTTACCATGTCATGCCCATCACCAAACTCCAATAATCCTCCACTATTGCTCATATATGGGCTGGAGCGATAGCATAGTGGGTAGGGCATTTGCCTTGCACGCAGCTGACCCGGGTTCGATTCTTCCGTCCCTTTCGGAAAGCCCGGCAAGCTACCTACAGTATCCTGCCTGCATGGCAGAGCCTGGCAGTCTCCCCTTGGCATATTCAATATGCCAAAAACAGTAATAACAAGTCTCACATTGGATATGTTACTGGTGCCCGCTTGAGCAAATCGTTGAAAACAGGAGGACAGTGCTGCAGTGCTATTGCTCATATGCCCTTTCCTCTGCATCCTCTCCACCTTAAGTTAATCTGGTATTTGTCTTTCTCCTTCTGACTTATTTCACTTAACATGTCACCTTACAGTTATATCCATGTGGTAGCAAAAAGCAATATGCTATCTTCTTTTCTTAGCTGGGTAGTATTTCGTTGGAGTATATCTCACACTTTATCTTTTCTTTTTGGTTTTTGGGTCACACACACAAAAAAACAAATGTTCTGGGCTTACTCTTGACACTAGGCTCAGGGGTCACTCCTAGTAGTACTTAGGGGACTATATGCACTGCTCCCTACTGCATATAAGCAGCAGGTCCACAGCATGCAAGTCAGGTGCCTCTAGCTGGATTCTCATTCTCTCTATCTCTCTCTCTCTCTCTCTCTCTCTCTCGTTGCAAATAGCACTGCAGTGAACATAAGTATATGAATAGCCTTTCACAGTAATGTTTTTACAGTCTTTGGTTGTAAGTAGAATTTCTGGATCTTAATTCTATGTTTCTTTTTTTTTCACACATTGTTTACTGAGCAGTACTGCTGTAGATTCTAGAATGTTTGGGGTTGGGCTTTTGATTGTGTTTTTTTTTTTTTTTGTTTAAGGTTTATTACCTGTGGTCATGAAAGTTTAAATACCATTTTTAAGTTTCTCCTCTCAGTTTCACAGGAAAGCCTGAGCCCAAGGGAAATGTGTTTTATGATAGCTAACAATAAACTGATTCAGAAGACTGTTAAATAACAGTTAGGATTTCAAATGTCACTCATATCCTAAAACAATTTCCATGTAATGTGCAGGGTTTAAGAGGGTGCTTGAATGAGCTTCTTGCAGAAAAACAGCTCAACCATATACCATAGTTTTATGTTTTCTAATCAGTGGGTCTAATTCATGTGCATTTTTCTTCCAGTAGCAAATTAATTAGGTTCTGCATTTAGTTCTTAGTTAAAATCCCTGATTGCAACAGTATCTTCCTCCTTACTGTATTTTCTAATGTGAAAATTTAGAGACTGGCACACATCCTAAAGATCAAGAACAATATGTGCTGGCACAGATGTGGGGAGAAAGGGACTCACATTCATTGTTGGTGGGCATGCTGACTGCCCCAGCCTTTTTGGAAAACATTACGGACATTTCTCAAAAAAACTTAGAAATTGAGCTCCCATTTGACCCAGCAATACCACTTCAGGGAGTATACCCTGAGGGCCCCAAAAAACACACCAGAAATGCCATTTGCACTGCTATGGTCACTGTAGCACTGTTCACAGTAGCCAGAATCTGGAAACAACCCAAGTGCCTGAGAACAGATATCTGGATTAAAAAATGATGGTACGTCTACACAGTGGAATACTACATAGCTGTTAGGAAAAGTGAAGTCATAAAATTTGCTTATATATAGATAGACATGGAGATATCACTGAGTGAAATGAGTCAGAAGGAGACAGACTTACATATCTGCACTTATTTGTGAGAAATGAAAAAAAATTAGTATGAGACTAATATCTAAGGACAGAAGAATCAGGATAACTGGTCCATGTTTGGAAGCTTGCCACAAGTTTGGGGGAATAGGGGAATGCAGATGTCAGTTAGGATAGAGAAGGGACCAATATGACAATAATAGTTGGTACTGATCATTCTCTGATTGCTGAAAGTAGGTAAAGGGATATACATGATATCCTTTCAGTCTGTTGCAAACCATGATGCCCAAAAGGAAAGAGAGAAAGAGGGGACAGAAAAAAAGAGGCAGGTGGGAGAGGGGGGACAGCAGGAGGGAAACTGGAGACAGTGGTGCTGGGAAATGAACATTGGTGTTGGAAAGTTGTATGACTGAAACCCAATCATGAACAACTTTGTAACTGTATCTCAAGGGTAAGGCAATTAAAAATAATAATAAAATATTATCTAATGTAAAAACGCATCACAGTGAGATGCATGCTTGACCAGAAGTTATTAGTATCTGAGGCCAAAGAGAAGCATAGCAGGCAAGGCACTTGCTTTGCAGGAGGTTGACCTAATTCCCCAGCACCCCCTATTTTTACCCAAGCACTGCCAGGAATGATGCCTAACCCAGAGCAAGGAGTAAGTCATTAGGTATGGCTCCCCTCATCATCCATTTTTTTAAGTTGTTAATATCCAACATCAGCTTCAGCCCTGTCAGTGTCTTGGGACTTTTCAGTATTATTTCCAATTTCTGTTTATGTAGTCCAGGCCTGGTGATTTTTTTTTAGTGTATGTGATGCCGAAGCGAGCTACTGAGAATATCTCGCCTGCATGGCAAAGCCTGGCAAGCTACCTGTGACGTATTCAATATGCCAAAAACAGCAACAACAAGTCTCACGATGGAGACGTTACTGGGCTTGCTTGAGCAAATCAATGAACAATGGGAGGACAGTGACAGTGACAGGCCTGGTAATATATAAGGTATTATAGTGTTTACCTGGAGCATTAAATTTTACATAGCAAGTGGTCAGTAAAAGTGTGACTATATAGATATGTGCATATATATATCTAATAGCATGGTGATGGAAGTGGATTAGAGAGTGGATTATAGAATGAGGCACCTTACAATGAGTAGGGAGCTTGCCATGCATACGGCTAACCGGAGTTCAATCCCCAGCATCCCATTTGGTCCTCTAAGCCCGGTCAGGAGTGATCTCTGAGCACAGAGCCTGGAGTAATCCCTGAGTACCACTGGGTGTGGCAAAAATAAGTGAAATTTATATATATATATATATATATATATATATATATATACATACATATATTTTAGAATGAACTGGCAAATACATGAAAATCTAATACTGAAGGACATACTAGGTACTATAAAGCAAATTGTGGATGCCACCATTGTGGATGCTATTTCTCAGAATTTTGATATACTTAATACTCATGCCTTTGGGGGGCCAAGAAATGACGAGTTTCCTTTCTGTGCTTAACAATTTTCATAATTTATAATTCTTCATTAAATTCGGAAGGAGACTAATTTATTCTACCAAGGAACTCATAAATACCAGTGAAACATCACTCTGGTGTTAGTACATCACATACTCTTCTCGTTACTCAAGATGTTAACATTGCAGTATTTATGTAGTCTGAGCGATAGGGCTGGGCAGTTGACTCATAGAGTTTCTATTTCCAAACTTACAAAGTGGGAAATAATAAATACATGTACTTCTTGTCTCTGGTGTGGATAATGTTTTCATTGTTCTTTGAGATCACCTGAAAGAAGCTTATGTTTTGTTCTGTTACATGTTCTTATTTTAGCAGTTGGTGAATCATACTCCATAATTGTACTCCTGCCCAATGAATGGGCCTTCCCCAGCTATCTTCAGATACCTTCTAATGAGATCAGTCTGATGGGTTATCCAAACTCCCTGTAGATTTAGTGTTTTCCAGAGTGACAGTACTGCTTCCACAGACACCACTGGGTGGATTCAGGACAGTGTTAACCTCCAGAGCAACCGTGGGAGACCTTACCTTTCTGTTTTGTTGTTGTTGTTTTAGGTTTTTTTTTTTTTTTTTTGGCTTAAAGAAAGTAGCTTTGGGGACAATGGGGCAGGGATTCTGAGTATTTTTCTGAAAAGAGGGCAATAGCCCAAATAAGTTTATTTTATGACTGAATTTTTGAGCTGGGAAACTACAGAAACTGAATTTTATGCGTTTGATTTTAAAAAACATGAAGGGCTTAGAAGATAGTTCAAAGGGCTGGAGAGCATTCTTGCATAAGTAACGCCTGAATTCATACTCTGCCACCCATTGTGTTCCCTAGCACTTCCATTTTTAGTCCTATTGGCCCTTCAAACCCCACTAACTAGATACAGCCTTGGTGATCAGTGAGAGCCATATCCAGCCCCAGCACTGAAGTTTCAGTCCCACACCACTGGGCCCAGAGTTACGTGGAGAGCCCAACTTGATTCCTCAAGTACTGGGAAAGCCAGATCAAACAAAAAAGATAATCATGATAGTTTATAAAAAATATTTTACATTGTTTTTACTTTTTCTGTTTTCTTACTCTCCGAATCTCCCAAAAATTTCACTTCAGTAACATTTCTTTTCTCATAAAGCAGTGGAATGCAAAGAATATAGGCTTAGATTTCCACAGTTCCAATTCTAACTTCAACCCTGCCATGTATGAGTATGATCATTAGAAAAATATTAATTTTTCTGAGGCTCACTTTTCTCATGTTCAACATAGAAATAATGAAGCCATTTTTTCAAGGGTTGGTTTAAGAAAATAGTATAGGAGCCAGAGCAGTAGTACAGCAGGTAAAGCACTTGCCTTGCTCAAGGCCAACCTGGGTTCAATCCACAGGACCCCATGTGGTCCCCAGAGCCCCACCAGGAGTGATCTCTGAGTTCAGAGCCAGGAGTAATCCCTGAGCACCTATGGATGTGACCCAAAGAGGTGGGGGGAAGGAAATAGTGTATATGAAGAGGTCAACACATAATGGAATTTCCATAAAAGAAATAATGTCCCATATTCTTAATAGGAGGCTGGAGCCATAGTACAGCGGGTAGGGCATTTGCCTTGCACGCAGCCAGCATGGCCGACCCGAGTTCGATTCCTCCGCCCCTCTCGGAGAGCCCGGCAAGCTACCGAGAGTATTAGATATGCCAGACACAGTAACAACAAAGTCTCCAATGGAGACGTTACTGGGCCCGCTCGAGCAAATCGACGATCAACGGGAGGGCCTTTACCTTTACTATAATTTTTCCTGTACACCCTCTTTATAGTTCTTCCTTAGAGAATCCAGAAATCTTTAGGTCCATCCTCTCTGTCCTTGTTCAGGGTATCACATACCTTGTTACCTTACATCTCTTTTATTTTACCTTTTACCAGGAAATGATTTGGGAGAATTAGTATAGGATCTTACACATATAAGACATCTAGTCTACCACTAAGCCACCTCCTGGGTCTTCACCTATATCTCTCGTTGCAAACATAGAGGTATTTGAACTTAGGGACTATAATACAGAAATGCTTGAAGTTAAGGAATGTAAGTTTAATTAAAATAGGTCTCATGGACTGAGGTAACTGGTTTGCTTTAGAATAGGAATATTAAGTTGCTGAAGAACAGGAAGGAGAGAAGGAGAGAAGCTTTGCAGCCTATGCCTGCTTGTAACTCTTTAATTTTGAAATATATGTTACATAACATAAATGACTAGGATTTTTTTATGCTTTCTATTTTTAATGTAAGCCTCATAGACTGCTCTGGAGTTTCTATTGCTTTCCTTTTTAAACAGTCATGCTTCCAGATTGGGTGATTAATCATCACTTACCTAATAGACTTCAAGACATTTTTTTCCTATTTCTTTTATTCAGGCTACCAGTTCCTGTAAATCCACAGTGAAAAGTGATGATAACCTGAACTCCCTTCTGGTTTGGTTTGATTTGGTTTGGTTTTCATCCCTCTGGTCATTCATCAGTCACCACTTTCTCAGCATTCTATTCGCTAGGAGTTTGTCTTTTATACTTATAGTTTGGACTCTCTCTGCTTCATACCCAAAATAGTATTATAGCAATCTTCTGGAATCTGGCTTTCATGAAAATTGCCTACCAATAGGAGTCTGCTAATTTTACCTCCAACTGCTGTCAAGTCCAGAATCCTAACTTGTTCTGGTTACATTATGCTTCTGTAACGTAGCAGGAGTGACAGCTGCCAGGAGTGACCCCAAGTACAGAGTCCAGAGTTGCCATGAGCATCAATACCTGTGATCCCTCCAAAGAGCAAACCTTTGGTCACAACTTTTAGGCTTCAAATCACTATTACTATAACTATCACCCCATTCTTCAGTTCGCTCGAGCGGGCCCAGTAACGTCTCCATTCGTCCCTGTCATGTGGAAGTGTAGCCCAGTGACATATTGGGGGCTCCTTCAGGATCAGGGGAATGAGGACCATTCATTGTTACTGTTTTTGACATATTGATTACGCCATGGGTAGCTTGTCAGGCTCTGCCATGCGGGTGGGATACTCTTGGTAGCTTGCCGGGCTCTTCGAGACGGATGGAGGCTTTTGGGGCAGCCTCTAATCACCTTTACAGGTGTTCCCTAGTCAGGCATATAGACGGGTATGATACTCTTAGCAGCCTGCCGGGTTCTCTGAGAACTAGAGAATAAAAGGTTTATTAGGCTTCAAATAAAGTATAAAAACTCTGACTGACTTTTAGGGCTCTATAGTGTAACCCTACTTACCCTATTCATCTTCACTCCTTGTATATGCTTGTTTATAATTTATATTAAACAGTTTGTCATTTTCTAAGTGTACCCTTCATTTAGCTTCTTTTAGTGTAACTCAAATAACTGACACATGCATAACTTTTAAGTTTCTACTATAATCAGGGCACTGTTTAAAGACCTGGGAATACATCAAGAAAGAAACACAAGTTCTCCTGAAGATCACATTTATCTTGGTTGCCTGGTTGACTAATGGATAAGATTCTATCAATCGTAAAATGAAATCCCAACTCTATAAATCATTGACTCCCCTAGAAGCTTATTTCCTCTTTTCCAACCTTTCCAGAGTTCTCTATTTGTTCATTTATTTAAGTGGCATTTATGACACATTATTTAATTTGCTCTCATTTTAAGCTTTAAAAATAACTAATATAATTGTATATGTTTATATTTTGCAATATAATGTTTTAATGTGCCTGTCCATTTTGGAATCATAACCAAAATCAATTAATGAACACATACAAAAAAGACATACAAATGGCAGATAGGTATATAACATAATCGTAAATCATCATTAATCATTAAGGAAATACAAATCTAAATCAAAGTGAGAGCTTATTTTTCTGAAAAGATTTCTGGGCAGGGGCTGGAGTAATAGTACAGAGGGTAGGACATTGCACACAGGCAACCTGGGTTTGATCCCTGGCACCCCATATGGTCCCTGCTATGTATCATCCTTGAGTGCAGAGTCAGGCGCTAAGCACCACTGGGTATGACCCCACAAAAAAAAATTAGGGAAGCTAGAGGGCAAAAACTATTTTTATCTTTATGTTCTCCATAAACTTTTTGAAAACAGTATGTACATAATAAAAGTTAAGTATTATTTGTTTTCTATATCAATAAGTAAATCTCAGCTTGACTTATGGCAAGGATCTCTTGGAAACAATTTAATCTTCTCAGTGTTTGCAACTTTTAGTGTGTAATATCTAGAAAGTAGGGACTCAGCTAGTTATTTAATGAAACATTTAGTTAATAAATATTTAGAATATTTTTAAAAATTATATATGCTCTTAGATCATGAACTGAATATAATATTCTAATAAAATTGATCTTATGACTTAATTATTCTATTATATCAGATAAGCCATTATAATATCAGTATACTTTATGAATTTACTCAAACTTTAGGATATTTTTCCTTTCCTAGAAAGGTACAACAATAAAAACTTTTCTGTCAGTAGCTTGTAGAAATTATTCTGGTCTCTAATCATACTTGTGAAATGAAGGTAGGCATTTCTTTCTACTTTAAATATGAAACTAAAAGTTGGAAGTGTTGCATAATGTATATAAAGTCAAAGGCTAATTAATGAAAATAAAATTTATAGCACAGCGGGTAGGGCATTTGCGTTTGCCTTGCATGTGGCTGACACAGCTGACCCGAGTTCGATTCTTCTGCCCCTCTCAGTGAGCCCAGCAAGCTACCGAAAGTATCTGGCCCCCACAGCAAAGCCTGGCAAGCTACCCGTGACATATTCAATATGCGAACCACAGTAACAACAAGTCTCACAATGGAGACATTACTGGGCCCGCTCGAGCAAATCGATGAACAATGGGAGGACAGTGACAGTGACTTAATATTATGAACATTATAATTATGTTTTTTATTGCTTTTAAATAACTGTGTTTCTTTTTCTTTAGTGAAAGAACTGATGTCTTAAGAGAAGCTGAAATTTTACACAAAGCTAGATTTAGTTACATTCTTCCAATTTTGGGAATTTGCAATGAGCCTGAATTTTTGGGAATAGTTACAGAATACATGCCAAATGGATCATTAAATGAACTCCTACATAGGGTAAGTACTGTACACTTCAGTGACTGAAATTCTGTTATTCAAGCTTAGTATTTGATTTTATATATTATTAGATTATTTGAGCTCATGTAGATGAGTCAAAATTATAATAAACTATTCATGTGGTAAATTTTCACCATTTATAACTTCTTTTAGTGTGTGGGGGATAGAAAAGTTTACTGGAAAAAATAGGGGAAAGGGAAGGAAACTCCAACTAGGAACAAACTTAAGAGTTAAGTTCTTATAACTTCTTTTGTATGTTATAAGTACTGAGAGTATCTCGCTCTCACGGCAAAGCCTGGGAAGCTACCCATAACGTATTAGATATGCCAAACACAATAACAGAAGAGTCTCAAAAAATGGAGACGTTACTGGGCCCGCTCGAGCAAATCGATGAACAACGGGAGGACTGTGTGTGTGTGTGTGTGTGTGTGTGTGTGTGTGTGTGTGTGTGTGTGTGTATGGGTGGGAGTGGGGTGTGCAGTGATAACAGTACAGTGGGTAGGCAGTTAACCTTGCACACAGCTAACCTGGGTTCAATCCCAGGCATGTATATGTCCCCCAAGCCTACCAAGAGTGATTCATGAGTGCAGAGCCAGGAGTAAGCTCTGAGCCCTTCCCAGGGTGGCCAGAAAAACAAAAACACTGTAGAGGACCAGAGACATAGGTTAAAGGTTAAGGCATTTGCTTTGTACATACCCCAGCTTGCTTTATTTGATTTCCAGCCCAGCACCCCACATGATTCCCCAAGCACCACCATAAGTGTCCCCTGAGCCAGTAGGACATAATGCCTGAGCACTTCTGGGTGTGACCCAACTCCCCTCCACACCCTGCCACCTCCACTATGAAGCCACGCCTTACATTTTAAGAGACTTAAGATTATTTTGCATAGATTTCTATTTCTAGATTTTACACCGAATACCAATATCTGCATGCATTTATACACATGCGCAGATAAACATATATCTGCATGCATATGTAAGACATAGCGAAACAAAAGGATAAACACTAGACAGTATACAATTCATAGTTAATTTGATAAGATTTTATTTTATATTAAACCGTATAAATAGAACTCAAAGGGTAACAGTAATAGTATTAAAGTTCTGAATTAAATCTACGGAATACTTAGTTTCCCCAAGTAATGGGTATTGGCATGAGACATTTACCATTCCTAAGGTACTTGAAATTCTGGTTTTGATTGTGAATCCCATCAGTAACACATTTGGAAATCCTTATTCTCAAAATATGTATTGTCATATTGTTGTTTACTTGAGTTTAAATTATTCTTCCCTCCAACCTATGAATTGCTGGAGAGTTCTTTGAAACCCCTTAATCTATCCAGCAATTCATAGATACATTACAGTGTTCTATAAATAAAATAGGAATACTTGAGTACCACTGTCCTCAACACATAGAGTGACATCCTCCATTTCCAGGATATGTCACATTCTATAATATGTGACCATCAAAAACAAGAATGAAGTCCTAGTGTTAGCATATATGATTATAAAACCACCACTGAAACCAAAATACAAATACTTGTTAAGCACTATTGTTTTTTGTTGAAAAATGAATGACTGGAAATTCTGTTATTTCATTTTCATACGTTGAACACCAGTAGATACCTGTGGCCCAAATATGGGGCCCACTAGAAATTCTAGCACAGAGGTTTATAAAGGTATTTGGCCTCATGCTTGTTTTAGAAAAATAATTACTCCATGGGACCCCTATGGAACCCTACCTTCCTCAATCAGACAAAAAGAAAATGCCCCCACAGGTTTCCACAGAGGCTAGAACTGCCCGACTGTTTATTTCCAATATTCTTCAAGGACAGTATTGCCCCAAGCAAGAACTCCCTCACCCCCGCACGCACACTGTTCTGAAGATTACTTCAAAGGGACTGCAGAAAAGGGACCACCAAGTAAAGATGCTTGGAGGACCTGCTCAGAATGGGAGATGTGTACTGAGAGTAGACTATTGACTGAACATGTCACGGTCACGGTCCTCCCATTGTTCATCGATTTGCTTGAGTGGGCCCAGTAACGTCTCCATCATGAGACTTGTTACTGTGTTTGGCATATCGAATACGTTACGGAGAGCTTGCCAGGTTTTGCCCTGTGGGCGAGATACTCTCATTAGCTTGCCAGACTCTCCAAGAGGGGTAGAGGAATCGAACCTGGGCTGAACGGTAAATTTAATCTTAATAAGAAAATTAAAATATAAATTTTGAATGACTGTCTTGCCATGTACTAGAAACAAATTGCGAGTGTATATTGTAGTAGGGGAGGCACATAGTTATTTGATATAAGCCAAAAATAAGGAAATGTATATATGTATAGTATTTGTATCTAGGTGTTAGATTTAAAAATAATTGAAAAGTCTGCTGAAGAATGCCCAATACTTGTAGTCACTATTCTAATATAAAACAGAAAGAAAATAGCATTACTATAAAATTATTGTTCTTTTCTCTAAAAATAATGAGCAAAATCAAATGTAAGAATGTTAATGTCAAAATGATACTATGCAATTTTTAAAACATGTTATTGTTTCCTCTTGGAATATTTCATTTTCCCCTGCACCACATGGTCCCCTATGGACTGCTGAATGTGTCCCTCTTGGTCCCTGAACCACCAGTTCCCAGTAGTTCCCTGCATTGCTGGGTCTGAGGACAGAGCCATCAGGCCCACACAACTGGTCAAAGTATGGAGAAGTAGTCCCCCCACCCCCCTGAGCTCAACTTCAAAGCGGAAATGTAATTAATTTGGGGCACTAACTTTGGCTTTGTTTCTTTCTGTATATGTGAAGAAAACAGAATATCCTGATGTTCCTTGGCCATTGAGATTTCGCATCCTGCATGAAATTGCACTGGGTGTAAACTACCTGCACAATATGAATCCTCCTCTACTGCATCATGACTTGAAGACTCAAAATATTTTATTGGATAATGAATTTCATGTTAAGGTAGTTCTTAAAAATATCTGAATATATGACTAGTGTTTTAATATATTAACTTAGTTCTTTCCCTTACCTTTACCTTTACCTTTCCCTTAGCCAATTTAATATATCTCCCTTTGCTGTCCCTTTGCTGTAGCCTTTATTCTTTCTTTTTTTCCTTTTTGGGTCATACCTGGCGATGCACAGGTGTTACTCCTGGCTCATGCACTCAGGAATTACTCCTGGCAGTTCTCGGAGGACCTTATGGGATGCTGGGAATCAAACCTGGGTCGGCCGCGTGCAAGGCAACACCCTACCCACTGTGCTATTGCTTCAGACCCCTGTAGCCTTTATTCTCATCAATAGCCTTTCTTCTACTATGGTGACTTAGTTATTCCCAGACCACGAGGTAGATATAACTACAAAATATATCAAATCATCATGCTCTTAATGTAAAATACCTTTTCTTGAACTTAT
The DNA here is from genome assembly GCF_029834395.1 of Sorex fumeus. Taxonomy (NCBI): domain Eukaryota; kingdom Metazoa; phylum Chordata; class Mammalia; order Eulipotyphla; family Soricidae; genus Sorex; species Sorex fumeus. The sequence goes on along the minus strand of NW_026606059.1, from coordinate 11,887,999 downwards.
TCCAGATTATCAGGAAGTGCAAAAATAACATAGAAAATCCTTGTACTCATAGCCCACAGTCATCAATTATACATCACATATAATAATAGTATAATCAAGATCAAGAGCATGATATTACTACAGTGCAAGTAGTTCTGTAGCACTTTATCATATATGTGTGTGTAACAACTACAACAATCAAGGTACAGCACTAATATGTAAAATGTCACTCATTAGTCAGAGGATAAAAGAATTATTATTTCCATGTAGTATTACCTCAAGAAAAAAATTAAAACCCCTAAAGGATGTAAAGGGCTCTGGAGATAGCTCAAACAGCTAGGGAATATTATTTGCACATGGGAGGCTTAGATAATCTGCACTGGGCTGCAGTCTCCCACACCGCGTGGTCCCCCAAACACTGCAGGGTGTGCCCCCCCCACACACACACACACCACCAGTTCCAAGCAATACTACGTTGCTGGGCCTGGGCACTAAACCTTTGTGCCCACACAATAGAGACATATTCGAGTGTGGCCCTCGATCCCTGCGCACTACTTTGAAGCCCAGCACCCCTTATCCTCCCCCTCTGCCCACACACATGTCACCCGCTGCTGGTTAAGTGTAAACATACAGGATCACAAGGCACCAAGGGATAGCACATGGCTTAGAGCTGCTGCCTTGCAAGCAGATGATCATAAATTCAAACCCCCCATGTCCCACACACGCCAAGCACAATCCTGGCATCTCTGCTGTCTTCGATCTCAAGTGCCAGGGGTGATTTCTAGCCATATTAGCCCAGAACTATATGAGCGGCACAACAAAAAAGGTTGCAACCCAGGCCAGAGCAATAGTATAGCGGGTAGGAGATTGCCTTGCATGGGGGCCAACTAGAGTTCCACCTGGAGCCCGGCCAGTCGTGGTCTGAGTGCAGGGACAGGTTGTAAGACCTGAGCACCACTACATGTGGCCCAAAAAGCAAAAAACAGGACAGTTGCAACTCTGGAAAAATACAAGAATGACAACCTAGGGAAAGCAGGAAAAGGGGTAAAAACTATATAGTATTAAAAAATAGATTGCACTTGCGGTTCGTTTTAGTCACACCACATATTTCCCTCTTCCACCCTTGACACTGGCGTACAACTGTTTTTTATTTCCCTGATGTCATTTTGAGCATCTGAATAAGAGTCATACAGTATATTTGAGATGGACTTTGTTCACTTGGCATAGAAATACCTTTTTCTTCCAAGTTATTGCTTGTGTCAATATATTGTTGCTTTTTTTTCTAACTATCCATAGTTAATGGGTGTATCTCAGTTATTTCATCATTCACCTACTGAGGGATATATATTGACTATTTCCACTCCTTGGCCATTCCAAAAAAGTTTCCTGTGCAACATTCTGAATAAAGATAAGTTTTCATTCTTCTGGGATAAATGTCCAAGAATATATAGATGCTGTATTATATAGAAGAGTATGTTTAGTTTTTTAAAAAATCACCCAACTATTTTCCAGAATGTCTGTACAATTTTATGTTCCACCAACAGTGTATGATAGACCTGAGTGATATAAAATATTTCCACATCCTCAACAGCATTTGGTATGTCACAGTTTATTAGTTTAGCTATTCTGTTAATTATAAAACAATACCATGTGATAATCTTAATTTACATTTTCTGATGTTATTGACACTTCTTATGTGCTTATTTGTTCTTTCCCATCTCGATATTCTTTCCAGAGAAATGTTTCACGTCTTATGCCCATTATAGTTGGATTCTTTTCACAGTCTTACATTTAAAAGTCTTTCTTATTATTTTTTGGATGGAATCTTTCATAAACATTTAGAATATTGATATAATTTCTCACAAGCAAGATTACAGGGCATCAAGAGGTAGTACATGGCTTAGAGCTGCTGCCTTGCAAGCAGATGATCATAAATTCAAATCCCGAGATCCTTTAAAAAAACACACACACACACTTGAAAGGGGCTGGAGTGATAGTACAGCAGGTAGGGCATTTGTCTTGCACACAACCGTCCCAGATTTGATCCTAGGCATCCTATATGGTACCCTAAGTACTGTCAAATGATTTCTGAGTACAGAGCCAGGAGTAAGCCCTGAGCATTGCTAGGTGTGGCCCCAAAACCAAATAAATAAATAAACACTTTTAAGCAAAGGTTTTCATTTTGAAGAACAGTTTCATTATTTTTATATGATAATACTTCTGCTGTCGTGTTTTAGTAAAGCACGCAACTAATAGGCAGTGAAAATTTTCTTCTACATTATCATCTGAAAGTTTACAATTTTATGCTTTTGAATTAATTTTTGTATAAAGTATGAGATTTAGGTGCTTAAAGTAACCAGATGTGCTTCAGTTATCTTCTTGCAAGATAACATGAAATAAGAATTTGCTGAATAATTAATACTGTATAATTCACTTTACTATTATAGAATATAAATATGAAACATGTAATGGGAACAACAAAAAAAATACCAGAAATTATAAGAGGCTAAGAGGAAGCTTTCTTGAAGAGACTTTCTCTAGAATAAAATGAGAGAGAAAAAAAGAAGAAAGAAAGCTTTCTCCACCTTAATAAAACAAGATGCTACCTAATCTATTCTGTTGGTTACAGAACTGCATGGAGGGAAGTACTCTTAATTGACAGGCAGATCCCTCAATTGTCAATGCAGCTGTTCCTTATCTCCAAAGGCAGTTATTTTGTGAAAGGAGGATCTTACACCTCTACTTTAATAACTTACATTTTCTTATGTAAAAAGTCTTCCCTGTTGGTTCCACCTGTAACTACATTTTGTGGAAAACTGAGTAGCCTAATTCTGCTTTCAGTATTTGAGGAGTGCTTGTAATCCTCAACCTGTTGCTTAAGGCTTGCGTTTTGTCCTTCTCCCTGCTAAGCACTCTTATTCCTTTAGCCAACTTATTTACCCACGTGGCTTTAAATCTAGATAGATTGATTGGTCTCTTAATCTTGATGCTCAGAACTGAACAAAGCACTCCTGTTGAGTGGTCTAATGAAGAAATGAAGGGGGCCGTCATTTTCCTGTTCTCCCTTTTTTTAGGTCATTGGCTGCGGACAGCCTTACCACAACATTCAGATTGTACTTAGTGTCAACCAAAAACCGGGTGTTTTTTTTTATGTATTGTTGCTTAAGCCACATTGCTTTAATTGTACACTACAGAATTCTTTCTAGCCATCATCAAATTGTAACTTGTTAGATTTCAGTCATTACTTGAGCCTCTTTGGTTATACCTTCTGAGATACCTTGCAGTTGGTTCTGTATAGTTTGGGGTGAGGGGAGGGAAGGAAAACTCCGGCAGCCCCTTCTTCCAGTCATTTTCAGCTAGCACACCAGCAGTTCACTGCCTGGGCCTGCAGATTTCGTGCTGCTCCAGCCCTGTGCTGGCAGGGATTTCCCAGGCCATCTACGTGGCGGTGGGAGATCTCCAGAACTAAACCCAGCAATGCTCCGGGACCATGTGGAGGCAGGCATTGAATTCATTCATTTGCATGGACCCTCGACCCACCCTACACCTTTTGAGACATTATCTCTGTAATATAAGGATTATACTTTCTCTCAAAGTTTTTATAATCTTTAAACTTTTGTATTTTTTTTAAATCTTCAGTTATGTTTACCTTGTACAGACCTCAAATCATAGTTGTACAGTACAATGCAAAGAACCTCCCACTGCTTCAATACAAATTTTTCTGCTAATCAGTGCTGTTGGCAAATCAGGAGTTTGGAATACTTTTGAAAGTACGGATATGACCATATTTCCTCCAGTTTTTTCCTTAAGAATATTATTAAAGCCTTTGTTTAACTGCTTTTCCAGATGGTCTCCTGTGAGACTTACTCTCTAAACGTCACTGTAATGAGAATGTCCTTCCCCTTCCTCCTCTTTCCCACACTACTACTCTTTGTCCTCATACTATGATATGATACTTTTCTGTAATATTTTTCACCATCCCGCGTAACATTTTTGTCAATATTTATTTAAGCCATCTCCCTCATTGAATATATAAGTTTTAAGGAGATATAAATATTAGTATGTCTTATTAGTTTGCCACGTACTCAGCACATGCCAGATAGAAGCATTTAATAAATATTTTTGAATGAATAAATTATATATCCATCATATTGGATTGCTAGTTTAATAGTTAAGTATTAAATTAAAAGGCCCTCCCGTTGATCATCGATTTGCTCGAGCGGGCCCAGTAAGGTCTCCATTGGAGACTTTGTTGTTACTGTGTTTGGCATATCGAATACGTCACAGGGAGCTTGCCAGGCTCTGCCGTGCGGGCAAGATACTCTCGGTAGCTTGCCGGGCTCTCCCAGAGGGGCGGAGGAATCGAACTCGGGTCGGCCATGTTGGCTGCGTGCAAGGCAGACGCCCTACCGCTGACACAGCGGGTAGGGCGTCTGCCTTGCACGCAGTCAACATGGCCGACCCGAGTTCGATTCCTCCGCCCCTCTGGGAGAGTCCGGCAAGCTACCGAGAGTATTCGATATGCCAGACACAGTAACAACAAAGTCTCCAATGGAGACGTTACTGGGCCCGCTCGAGTAAATAGTTAAGTATATTATTAAAGTAATTCAGAATATTCATAAGACACAAACTTTTTACATTTGATATTTTTTTAAAAAATCATTGTGTATCAACTATGGTACATTAAGCATTGTTCCAAGATTTTAGGGTTTATCGGGTGAGGATTAAAACTAACCACTGGTCTGATACAATTATTTTCATTAATTCTTGCTTATAATTAACAATAAAGTTTCTCATTTATAGAATTTTCTAACTAGGAACTAAAGATAGTATCCAGTCTGTATTTTTGCAAAATCAACATTTTTTCCTTCTTAAAAATCATATTTACTGTCTTCATATTCTGTAGTAGCTCTCTGTTCTCTCCCACAAAGAACATTAATAGCACTATGGAGGTATTTGCAGGTATTCTAAATAATCTTATAGAAGTATATATGTATAGATATACATATGACATTTATGTGTGGATATGCATATGTGTATAAAATATATTTAAAATACACAGAATTATATTTTCTAAGCCTTTAAACTCCTTGGACTTTTTAAAATTTACTTTAGATACTCGTGTTATCAGTAAAAAAATAAGCAAAGTGAATGATTTCTACTCTTGATAAGCTGGGTTATCTGGTGGAGTTAATAGCAGTAAAATATTAAAGCATTTCCTCTAATCTCATGTATAAGCAACTTTAATTGATAGATTTTTTTTAAAAAAAGAACATTTTTATTTCAAGGTTTTTACTCTTCTTTTAGATTGCAGATTTTGGTTTATCAAAATGGCGCATGATGTCCCTCTCACAATCAAAAAGTAGTAAATCTGCACCAGAAGGAGGGACAATTATATATATGCCACCTGAAAACTATGAACCTGGTCAAAAGTCAAGGGCCAGTGTCAAGCATGATATCTATAGGTATAGTATATTTCTTTTGCTTGGAATTAGTATTTTTTAACAAATTGTATGTTCTGGTAATATGTTTACTATTTTATGGTATGTAAATTATGATATTAATTTTCAGTTACTTAGACACCACCACTCACCGTCCGCAAAGTGTCCTTATGTCACCCAGAGTTAATTGTGTCTTAAAAATGTGATTAATAAATCACAATTTTTGAAGTTACATTTTAAAGTATGATGTTTTAAATGTTTTTTTCTCTCATTAGTATTATACAAATTAAGATCAAAGTAGCCAGTATTTTTGAAATTGACATGCCTTGATTTAAGTGCCTTTTGTATTTTTTTTTATGTAAAACCTACCTTATGACCGTGTTAATGTACAGTATAATACCCAGGGGTATTATTATATGTTATTTTTTAAGGGAGGGAAAGAATATGTAGTTAACATTTAACAGTACCAAAGAGTATAGAAACTAAGCCGGGGTGGTGTGGGGGGGAGCAATAGAATAAGGTTACATGAGACAATGTTTCTATGATTTTTTATATTGTGGAAGAAAATAACATAATGTGAGGGCTTGTTTAGAGTGATCATTTCCAACTGTTGTTGTCAGAGTCCTTCCTTCTCTACCCTAACTCCTTCCATCCACCTCATGCTTGTGTCAAGCTTCCAATCATGGGCCAGTTCTCCTGGCCCCAGTTTAAAATTTCATGTTTTTATTAGTTTTCTATTTTTCAGTTAAAACAATTGATTAGGATAATCTTCCCTCGCAAAACAAAACTGTATGTGAAAAATTTGCATCTTGATTATTTATGGTGATACTTTATTCAGTATTTTTACTACTTTGTAACTTTTAAAAATGAATTAGCAATAGTGAGCTTTTAAAGTTCATGCTATTTGCTGCTAAACCATACACCACCATAGAAGTGATGCAGAAAGAAAGGCTTTCGTGCCAAAACAGCTTCTTAGCTGTGAAGTCCAGCTGGCCAGCATCAGCTGTAAACCCAGCTTCAGAAAAAGAAAGCGGGGTCTGTGGATTAGGGGTAGACGACAGAACTGTGTATACATTTTTAGGAGTCATCTAGGAAGAGTCATGCGGGGCTGGAGCAATAGTAGGTGCTTGTACTGTGCAGGTAAGGCACTTGCACTGCATGCAGTTGATCCTGGTTTGATCCCCACCAACACATGGTTCCCTAAACCCCAAAACCAATGTAAAAGAAAACGGTCATGCATGTTAATGGGGGGAAATGTGAGCATGCACAGTTGAGAAACAGAGCGTGAACACCAGCAGTCATACATTCCTTTCCGTGTACCAAAACTGGGAAAGTATCATCAGGGGAATTTTTTGTTTGTTTGTTTTTTTGTTTTTTAAATTTTTATTAGTGAAACACCGTGAGGTACAGCTGTAGACTTACACATTTTTGTGCTTGGGTTTCAGTTACACAATGATCAAATACCCATCCTTCCACCAGTGCCTGTTTTCCACCACCACGGGTCCCAGTATCTGTCCCACCCCCGGAATGTTTTTAATATAGTAGTGAAGAATTTGGTGACTAGCAATCAAGGAAGGCTCCATTGCACAATCTCCACTGATGGGTTGTATCCAGCCAGGAAACTGCCATCTTTATCAGAATTCTCTGTAAAGTTCTCCCTGGATTCAACACAGCTGAAGGGAGCTGATCAAATTACAGGCCTCTGGCCAGCAGGGTTTTATTTTTGTTTTTCTTTGGAGAGTAGAGGCTGGGGGCACTCCCCAGCAGTGTTCAGGGGCCCAGGGGCTACTCCCAGTGAGACACAGCCCACCAGACCAGAGAGTTCAGTGCTCAGCCCAAACAGTGCTCAGAGCTAGCAATGAGATACCCTGCAGTGCTGAGGAGCCAGGGGTATTAGGGCCTTGCATGTGCAAGGCATTTATTCCAGCTTTTGAACATTTCCCCAGCCCTGCCAGAATGCTGTTTGCTTCTTCAATCCTGGTGAGCCTTTCCAATTTTGATGAAAAGGGCCACAACATTTGGTCGAGTTCTAATTAGATTACAAATTTATTATGTATAGTTTATAATATACTGTCTTTACATTTTTAACCTTAAATAGCTATGCAGTTATCACGTGGGAAGTTTTGTCCAGAAAACAGCCTTTTGAAGGTATGTGTACTTTGATTTATATATTCTTCCATTCCTGTTGATAAGACCTTTCTAATGTTCATCTTATTGTAAATGTGTCTGCCATTCATTATGTGGAAAACGCACTAGGGAAACATAATACTTATCAGTTGTGAAGCTATTAAGATTTAAAAAATGTAGATTCTAATTCTTTGAAAATACTAAACTCTGATGAAATCACTAACTTGCTTCAGTCCTCATTTTTTCATCTTCATATAGAATTTTGAATTTCTACTTCTGTGGTCCGTTTGCAGAATATTTTATATAAAGATTTAAGTAGTGTTTCATCAGAGGATAAGTTTTGTTTGGGGGTAATACCTCATGGCTCACTCCTGGAAGTGCAACGGGAACCATATATTGGATCCCCGGGATCAAACCCTGGTATAATGCAAGCACCTTACCTCTTGTACTGTGTTTCCTGGCCCTAAGGAATAAATTTAAACTTTTCTGATATTGTGTCTTTATTTTGAGATTTGTAATAGCCTGATGTTAAAAGTAACCTTTAAAACACAGCATAAAAATAAACATTTTTATTATTCTTACTGGTTATTAGTTCGCTCAGCCCTTCTTGGTGTCTGCTAAGTTATGTTCAGCTCAGCTAAGATCTGTGCTTTTGTTCTCTTCTACTCCCATTTCATTGGCCAAGTCAAGTCCCACATCAATTTTAAAATTAATGAAATGAAGATGTAAACTCCTACAAGAAGCTGACAACTCTGTCAATGGATGGGATGTATATATGGCTGGGATGTATATATAGATACAGATATAGGTATATTCAGAGACAATTATTATTCTATAATACAGTTACTATTATTCCTAGATTATATTTACTATTATTGCTCTAGATTTCAAGATCCCTTTTTATTTTTAATAATTTATTTCCAGTGAATGAAATATGTTTATTTTGACAGGAGTCATCAACCCTTTGCAGATTATGTACAGTGTATCTAAAGGGCATAGGCCTGACATTAATGAAGAAAATTTGCCGTTTGATATACCTCATCGAGCACTTATGATTTCTTTAATAGAAAGTGGATGGGCACAAAATCCAGATGAAAGACCATCTTTCTTAAGTGAGTTTGCACTCTTAAAGTGAATCTTTCTAATTGCAAAATTAAATGTATATAATATGAGTAAAGATTCCTTGGAAGTTTTACAAGTTAGATAAGAAATTGTTAGTGTTGTTACTGTGTTTAGTATATCGAATACATCACGAATGGCTTGCCAGGCTCTGCCGTGCGGGCGAGATACTCTCGGTAGCTTGCCGGGCTCTCCGAGAGATAAGAAATTGAGTATTTTATTATTTTCTTTATTTTCTTTGGTGTTGTTACTCAAAACAATTATGAAAGAGCAATTGTTTCTAGAGCAAAATTGAGAAGCCCAAAAGAAAATGAAAATAGTAATAATTCCACTTACACATAATATTTATTGAACATGTACCATGAATTATATACTGGACTGAGCACTGGTAAAAGACCAGTGAACAAGATAGTCTATATTGCTGAATACCTGAAGTTCACATTCTTGTTCGGAGAATACAAAGGAGTTTTAAATTTCCTTGCAGGAGATCCTGTAAGGGCTTGGGCATGATAATAGAGTAGTAAAGGAAAAGAAAGAAAAGAAAAGAAAAGAAAGAAGGAAGGAAGGAAGGAAGGAAGGAAGGAAGGAAGGAAGGAAGGAAGGAAGGAAGGAAGAAGTCTTACATAGGAGCAAATATTTAAACAACAATTTGAAGTTTGAAAATCAGCCAATCATTCAGAAGCTAAAGAAAAGTATTTCAGGAAGATAGAACACCAGAGGCTTGAAGAGTATTCCTGAAATAAGCAATACTCCTTCCCTCACCCCCTCCTTATCTCCCCACCACCACCCTACACCTCTTCCCCATAGCCCCTTAAACATTCTTGGGGCAAGAGGAGCTCAGTATGCAGTTGGGTGTGGGGTAGGGCTTTCCATTAAAGAAGGTAGATTTCCAGGAGGCTACTGAGAAATCTGTTTCTGTAAAGGGAGCAGTAGCCCAGATAAAAGTTGGAAACCCAAGCACAAAAATTTGTAAGTCTACAACTGCACCTCATGGTGTCTCACTAATAAAAATTAAAAATTTCTTTTAAAAAATTTGGATACCTCTGGGCTGGAAATAGAAAAACTGAGTGCTGAAAGGAGGTAAAGGGGATATATATGGTAACCTTTCAGTGCCCGTATTACAAACTATCAAACCACAAAGACTAGAAGGAAAGATAGAGAGAGGCAGGGAGGAAGAGAGGGAGAGAGAGGGAGAGAGAGAGAGAGAGAGAGAGAGAGACAGCTCTGTCTGCCATATAGGTAGGCTGGCTGTGGGAGTGGGGCTCGGGGGGAAACTGGGGACATTGGTGGTGGGAAATGGACACTGGTGAAGGGAAGGCAGCGTTGGAACAGTTTATGTCTGAAACTGGATCATGAACAACTTTGAAGATGTGTATCTCATGAGTGATTAATAAAAAAAAAAGAAAAAAGAAAGATGGATACAAAGTCCTAAGTATCGGGGTGTTGTTGCTGCCTTAAAGTGCCTTATTATTGCTGTTGAACTTTTTTTTAATAAAAAAGCCTTATTATTTTTACCAAAAATGACCTGTGTAGCTGGAATATAGTGAGCAAAGAAGGAATAACGAGATCAAATAGGAGAGGTAAGGAGATGCAATTGGCTATTATAAAAATAATTAGGTATTTCTTCTAAAAATATTGTGGGGAGCCATTAAAGTATGACTTGCAGGAAAATGAAACAGTATAACTTAAGTTAAGGAGATAGCAGTTTTGCTGCTCTGTGGAAAATTAGTTGGAGAAGAAAGAATAAGTGTGGGTAAGTGTGGAAGCAAAAAAGAGCAACTAGAAGACACGGTGTTTTCCGATTGAGAATCCTGGGAATAGAAAATTTGGACAGAAATAAGATTTACTTCAGAAGTAGAAGGAATAATCACCAAACTGGAATAGGAGAAAACTCTTCATGACCTTGATTTAGGCAGAGTCTTAGATCAAAAAACATGCCCAATTATAAAACCTGATCAATGGACTTTAAAAAATTGAAAATGCTAGCATTTCAAAAGATACCGTTAAGAAAAATTGAAGACAAGCCATAGAAGGGGAATCTTCATTCTAAAGTAGAAATAAAATGTAATTTTTCACTCAGAACTATATCCAGGGACTGGAGCAATAGCACCACAGATAGGGTGTTTGCCTTGCACGCGACCGACCCGGGTCTGATTCCCAGAATCCCATATTGTCCTCTGAGCACCGCCAGGGGTAATTCCTGTACATCGCCAGGCGTGACACAAAAAGAAAAAAACAAAAAAAACTATGTCCAGTACTCATCAGCATTACATAAAAAACAAAAGTTGCTACCATAATGGATTCACTTTTTTTTTCTAGTATCATGTACAAGGGTATGTCTCCTTTATCCCAGTGCCACTACCTACTTTGTTTCTTGGCCATCCCCAGCAGTGGCTCTGTAGTCAGACATCACTCCTGGCAGCACTAAGGGAATCTTAGAGGCTCCAGGGCTCAAACTCGAGTTGGCTGCCTGCAAGGCAAGCATGCTACCCACTCCATGACTACCTCTCCGCACCTTCACACTCCCCCCACCCCCAGTGTCACTTCTACAGAGTACGTTCTTGATGGCCTAGGTCTAGTCCTTCTGAAAATCATGCTAGGGCAGTACTTCATGCTCTGAGCTTCCTGGTATTTCCCTAGTTAATTGTTAATTGCCAATAGCTTCACAATATGTTGAATATTTGAGAGGAAACCTCCGCAGATTTCTGCAGTTCTCTCTCCATAGACTCCCTTCTCTCCAGCACTCTAGCCTGCATCATCCTAGACCAAGGCCACAGCTGCGTGACCTACACCAGACTCAGCCCTGTCTCCTCATCTCTCTCTCTCTCTCTCTCTCTCTCTCTCTCTCTCTCTCTCTCTCTCTCGTCTATGAGAATGAAGCAGAATCCACATTTGAGAAGCTCAGTAGTATGGTAAATATTCTTAAGTGCCCAGTTTTGCCCATTACTTTATAGAGGAAACCAGTGACTTCCTCTTCTTGCCAAGATGAACTAACATAACTAACTGATGTACTCTGTAAAGTGAAATGACCACTGAAGTCAAACAAACATTTGAAATAATTAATGTAGAGAATATATTATCAGGCAACAAAAGGTAATAATTATTGCCAAGTAGCAAGAAACAGATGAGGTGAGGTGAACCTTAAGATTGCAGTTCTTAAGTTCTTCTGGGGGAGTTCAGAAGAAACACTCATAAGGAATTCACAGAATCAAAACTTTTCAAAATAATAATGAATAACCGTTATTTTACCTTTTTACTCACCTGCACATATAGTATATTTGAGAGGTCAAGTGAAGTGTATACCATTGTCTCTGCAGACAATAGAATGTATTTCTGCATAATCTTCCTTTTGAAATTCTATTACTTAAAATAAAAATCGTTATTATTCACAGAGACAAAAGATATATGGGGTGTTTAATATTTCTGAAGTCCTGAGACCTAACAACTTGAGAACTGCCATTTTAGACAATCATTTCTACTGTATTGTAAACAAGTGTCACTCTTGACAGTTCCAAGCTGAGGATGACATTCCCATTTCCATATCCCTCAAACGGAAAATGTGAAAGGAACATTTCCACCTCTGTCTGCCCCTCAGTGACTCTCCTTGGGATGATCTCATTTACTTATTCTGGAGAACAACTGAGTATGCTTCCGTGGGCCCTTCTCAGTTTTCTCCTTTTAGAAGTCAGCCTGTCTAAAGGATGCACACAGTTTCTGCTCCTTCCTGTGGAAAGAGGGTGAAACCTGAGACTTACTTACTTACATGGGTCAAGTATAGCCAAGCCCACTGGCTGCTGAGCTCATGTACATTCTCCATGCTGCTTTAAAGGGGATGTTCTGACCATCATCAATATCTATTCTGTAACCTTTCATAAGTCTGAGGTTGAGAAGAGAAGACATAACTATTATGTTTAATTCTCTCTTATTTTCTCCTTTTTTTATTAAAGAGCCATGATTTACAAAGTTACTGATAGTTGCATTTTAGGCATGCCATAATTCAGCACCATTCCCTCCACCAGTGTCAAATTCCCTCTACCAGTGTTCCCAGATTTCCTAACCTAATTCTTTCTTCTTAAATCTGTCCATGCTACATCTTATTTTGAACTGATTGTCTGCTCCCATATTTAGCTGAGAAAATAGAACCATTAAAGGGAATTCCTTCAGGGCTGGAGTGATAGCACAACAGGTAGGGTGTTTGCCTTACATGTGGCCAACCCATATGGTCCCCTGAGCACCACCAGGAGTAATTCCTGAGTGCAGAGCCAGGAGTAAACCCTGTGCATTGCTGGGTGTGACCCAAAAAGAAAAATATACTAATAATAGTAAAGGGAATTCCTTTATACTATCAGAACTACAAACTTGTTCTTTTATCCACCTTTCCTGCCTTATATCTCATACATGAGAAAAATGTCCATATACTCACACAAATGTATAACTTGTGCTCTCTGTATCCTTTCCTGCCCCTGACCAGCATTCTGCTCTTCATATTCTCTCCCATCTCTTGTATTTCCAATCCCTGCCTGCCCACTATCTCATTTTCCATACAGATCTAATCTATTACTGGCTCATCTTTTATGGGGGAAAAATCATGAACCCCCCCCCAAAAAAACACTGTTCAGCTGTTCCTCATTTTCAGAACTAAATTCATAAGAATTTTTTGTACTTTTATTTACTGCTTTCTCTCAATTCATATTTTCCAAAAATAAAATTTCATTTTTCCATTTTAAACATTGTTTTTTCCTTTCATATTGCCACCAAAATGACATATGTTCAGGTTATTAAACGATGACACTGTTGGGAAATCCTGTTTATCTTGTCTTCTCAGTAGGATTAGTCTTGCTGGACTATTCCTTCCATGAAAAATACCCCCTAGTGACTTCCGAGACATTAGAGATTAAACTCCTTACTCTCTTCCTTAGTTTCTTTCTCAAGTCAATTTCTTTTTTGTATTAGTTTGGTCTTTTGTTTTGGTTTGGTTTGGGGACCTCACCCAGCTGTGTTCAGGACTTAGTCCTGACTCTGTCGCTCAGGGATCACTCCTGGCAGTGTTGGGGAGACCTTACATGGTGCTGGGGATTTAATCTGGGCCCATTCTGTGCAAGTAAGCACCTTACCCTCTGTACTATCTCTCCAGCCCAGGACATGGCTTTTTATATGATCTAAAGGTTAGGGGCACTCAATTTTATATCAGCAACCCTGACCTCTAACAAATAACTTCATCCTATTACTTTCCCACCAACAATAAATCACAGAATACTCATCAGCAAAATTTTTACTTCCTTACATCATGAAAAATATTTATTATTGTCTTTTATATTATAGCAATTTTAGTATGTATACAGTATATACTATATTAGAGTATAATCATTCAAATACAAATTTAACTACAAGAGTATTTAATTCAGTATTTAACTATAATGTTGTTTTAATTGTGCTGGAGCAATAGCACAAAGGTAGGGCGTTTGCCTTGCGCGCAGCTGCCACAGCTGAGCCAGGTTCAATTCCTCCGCCCCTCTCGGAGAGCCCAGCAAGCTACTGAGAGTATCTCACTTGCACGGCAAAGCCTGGTAAGCTACCCGTGACGTATTCAATATGCCAAACACAGTAACAAGTCTCACAATGGAGACGTTACTGGGCCCGCTCGAACAAATCGATGAACGATGGGGGGACAGTGCTATTGTTTTAAATTTTTTAAATAGGATTTTAAGCATATTTTCCTGTTTCTTTTATCATTTACATATCCCTTTGGTGAAGTTCAGTGTTTTGACCATTTTCATTTAGAAATTTTTGTCTTATTTTTAAGTTGTCAGAGTTTTTATTTATTTTCATTCTGTGACTTTCTTTTAAATAGCAATTTCTTGTCTAAATTTGTTTCCATATGTATATATAACTCTCCTATCACAATTTGTGAAAAGATTATCTTTTCTTCCTTTTCGATTCTGTTAGAAACTTTGTCCAGAAGCTGTTAGCCATAATTGGAAGGCTTTATGTTTAGACTCCAGTTCTATTCCATGGATATGAGCTTCCTTTATGCCTGAAGTAAAAGCTCTTAAGACAGGTATAATGATTTGCAGGAGTGTGTAATTACTTAGGATCCTAGCACCTATTATAGATGGTAGTATTTCTATTCTACAGCTTAGTAATTAGAAGTCACCTAAACCCAAATTATTTTTTTCTTTTTTAGAATGTTTAATAGAACTTGAACCAATTTTAAGAACATTTGAAGAGATAACTTTTCTTGAAGCTGTTATTCAACTAAAGAAAACAAAGGTAAAATGTTAAATGCTAGAAATTAAAACTTCAAATATTTTAAATATATACGCATATATATTTCATGGATATTTTATACAGCTTTAATTTAGTTTTCATCTATATACTTTTCACAGATACAACCTACAGGACTGGAGTATGAGAACTTACCAGAGACTATAAAATTTTTTCCTTAGTCACCAAAGGGTTTTTCCATTTAATTTATATCACCATTTCCAGATTCCTAGAGCTCACATATACCAAATGTAAAATTTCAACTTGTAGTTGGGGTTCTAACTCCTTGAAGTTTCTTTTAATATACAGTTGTTTCCCTTTAATACATCCAGGGCAGTGATGTACCATTTGAGCTGTTCTGAAATTTACTGTTGTAGTGCAGAATTTTTAAAATTGAAGCCAAAGTGTTTTAATTTGTTCACTCATCTCCATGTTGCACCAAAGCAGCAGCTGATAATAAATTATCTAGAACAGTATCTTACTTACTCTTGCACTTAAAGATTATTTCAATGGAGGAGTGGATCCCTGCTGGCCAGGCCAGCTGTGTGCAATGCAAATGTCCCACCCGCTGTGCTATAGCTCCAGGGCTGGAGCTGACCTGGCCAACCCAAGTTCAATTCCTTCACGCTTCTCCAAGAGCCCTGCAAGCTACTGAGAGTATCTTGCCTGCACGGCAAAGCCTGGCAAGCTCCCCTGACATATTAAATATGCCAAACACAGTAACAGCAAGTCTCACAATGGAGACATTACTGAGCCCGCTCGAGCAAATCAATGAACAATGGAAGGACAGTGCTACAATGCTACACAGTCTCCGTCTCTGTAAGGGTAATATAACCAATACCATAAACCTGTTCAATTCATAAATCTTGAACATTACAGCAAGAGAATCAATCCACTGACTGGAAAGAGTGAAATTTCTACGTCCCTCTAACTATTATGAAGGAGCACTTGTGCTTTTTAGTCACCATTCAATCCTAATACAGATAGGTGGTCGGTAACTACACCACCTCCGCTTTGCTGATGACATTGTTCTAATAACAACAAACATTATCCAAGCGGCACAAATGCTGGGCGACTTCGAATGTGAGTGCGAAAAGGTCGGACTACAGCTGAATCTTACAAAGACAAGGTTTATGAGAAACAGCCTCATTCCTGACGCTCCATTCGCTCTCAACGGACGACCATTTCCGAATGCAACAGTTATGTGTACCTAGGTCGAGAAGTCAACATGATGAATGACCTGGCACCTGAGTTGCGCAGCAGGAAGAGAGCGGCTTGGAACGCCTTCAAGAGCGTGGAAGAAATGGCTAAGAGGACAAAAAACCTCCAGCTCCGGGCACATCTCTTTTATTCCACTGTTCTTCCTGCATTAACATACGCCTCAGAGACCTGGGCCCTATGCAAACAGGATGAGAACGCTATTCGCTATTCGGGTCTCTCAAAGAGGAATCAAAAGAACTATGCTTGGAGTATCACGTTTCACTCAAATGAGAGAAAGAATCTGGAGTTCTGACCTCCATGGACGATCAACAATCAGGGACACTGTCTCGTTTGCCAAGGCGTCAAAAATCAGATGGGCTGGACATGTAATGAGATTTGGAGATGACTGCTGGACTAGAGCTGTTATGGACTGGATTCCATGGGACGTCAAAAGGCTGTGTGGTCGTCCACCTAACATATGGTCAGACTTCTTCATCAAGATCCTGAACGATCTGTTTGAGGGTCTTCGACTTCCTAGAATGATCAGACGCCATTGGGCTACACTACCACGCAACAGGGACAAATGGAGACGTTACTGGCACCCACTTGAGAAAATCGATGATTAACGGGAAGTCAAGTGATCAAGTGATTCAATCCTAAAAATTGCTCTGGGACACTGCAGAGAATAATGCAGTTGTGCCTCTGCAGGTTAATGTGTTAAGAACATCTAAAACCCTTTCCCCAGTCTTCTAGCCTAAGCAAGCATAGAGTCAAGGAGGATATTAGACAGTTGTCTTCAACATACTGCAAAAGTTATTAAATGAGGTATAAAATATATTTTAACTATCAGCAGAAAAATAGCACCATACATTGGACTAATACTTTAGATTAACATATTACTCACAATATGTAATTGGGTAGTTCCATAAAATATTACAGAAAGCTCTTTCCCAGTTTTTTCAACAATAAGTGATTTGTTTAGGAGAGTATGTAGGGGCAGCTAATTGACTTCACCTTTGCCACTGGCCGAAAGATCAGATTGTCACCAACCCCATTCAGCTGAAAATTCCACTGAATCTTTACTGAGCAGACATATATCCCAGTCTTTTTTCTATTGTGCCTTTTTTTATCCATCAAGAAATTTACATTTAATTTTATCTGTTTCCTTTTGTTACATCAGCCTTCTTTACAAAACACAAGTCTTTGTATTCATCTATTCATTTCCTTGGCCATCAGGAAATAAATGCAAGTAAGAAAAAGTAATGCACACCATTTCAGTCAGGGTCAAGAAAAGATAAAGTGGTTACAATTGTCATATACCCTATTTTTCGAAAAAAAATAAAACTGAAAAGCAACTCTAGTCAAAAATCACTGACCGCATTCAAGTACTAACCACCAACTGAAGTCATTGGATAACAGAACTAATGTGCTGCCTCCAACTCTGGCACAAAGGAGAAGCAGTAGAAATCTCTGTATGCGATAATCAGTTGTTTAATTTCACATGATAAGGCTTTTTCACTAGGCTATTCATTTACTCGTGAGTATTTAGAAAGTAAATGTGAAGTAGCTACTCTGTGCAAGATTCATTGAATCTTATGGCGCTTTTGTTTATTGGAGTATCATTGACCTCAAGACATTATATCATCAACATGTAATGACATTGTATGTTTTAAATTACAACTAAATGATTCAGTATTTTATATGTTGTGAAATGACCATGGACAGAGTTATAGTTTTTCTTATGATGAACACTCGTAATATCTGATTTATTAGAAATTTCAAATATGTGATAGTATTATACCCACCACCATAGTTCTATGCTACTTTAAGGTACACTCCACTGATCTAAAGTAAATTAAACAGGCATATTGCTGATCAATAGAATTTTTTTGTTACTAAGGAAAGTTTTTTACTCCTAGAATTCTTTTCCAGTATATGAGTTATGAAAGCTAGATATAAAATCCACCATTTCTATGGGTTTATTCAGAGGTAGGATTATGTTGGAGAAGAAAATTATTTTTAACTCCTTTAGTAGGAACTGGAGCTAGTGAAGTGGGTGGGGTGCACCTGACACCTAGCATGACCCAGGTTCCCAGGAGCCATGCAGGGCACAGTCCGGGAGGACCCTGTTGTCACAGGATCCTGGGTATGCTTGGCACCATGGGGCCTGAGCAGCACATCTTCCTTGGGACCTTCCATTGGACCCTGACCAGTTGGCTCTGGATAACTGGGCGAGGTGGGGAGACAGGGAGCTTCCTGAGTACTACTTCAGAGGCAGTAGTGATTTCAAATAATTCAAATGTGGTTTACAAAAGCAGAAGTAAATTGCTTAATGATTTTCATTTTAAAATATGATTTTTATGCATTTAAATTATCTGTATAACGTCTACCATTTGTTGAATGCTTGCTACATAATTGTCTTATGTTGCATGTTTAACTTCTAATCCTCCTTAGAAAAACCTACAAAACCTAAGTGTTCTTACCTTTGGTTTGTAGGTCAGTAAACTTAAGACAAAGATCAAACAGTTTGGCACCCAGGGATTATAAACATAATCACCATCATTTCATTTGGTCACAAGCTTCCTTTCCCTAGTTAAAACCTCTGTTCCTTATCTATAAAATTGAATTTATAATAGTACTTACAAGTACAGTGCCTAAAACATAGTAAATGCTTAATTTACTTAATAGGAACACATATGCATACAAATTGAAGTTTTTTAAGAGCTGACTTTATACCAGACACTGTGTATTCATTATATCAATCTCAAATACAGTCTTACACATAGCTATTATTCCTATGTTTTAAATGCAAAGGTTTGAAAGTATGAATAAGTTGCTGAGTAAAACCAGTTTTAATATGCAGCAAGACTCAGAACTGTTATTTTGTATTTTGTTAAACTACCTTTCTCCACTCTTAAGTTATATATTATACTCTCAACTGATTAGATTTTCTTTCCATTAGTGTTATATAAGACATAAAATACTTTAAATAGAATGTATTTTATTCACATAATTCCCAAATCACTTCCCATATATAAAGATACTTTATATATTCATTTCAGTTACAGAGTGCTTCAAGTACTATATATTTTTGTGACAAGAAGAAATTGGAGTTATCTCTGGACGTACCTTTAAATCATCGTCCTCAGGAGGTGAAAGAATTGTTGATAAATTCAGTGATAAGTATATGAGGGTCCATTTACTAAATCTACTCATTTTATAGATGGGAAATTAAAATCCTGGGAGATTTAAGAATTTGTTAAGTAACCAATGGTATTCTCTTGCTTGAAATTCTTATTCTCAGTTCATTGCTCATCTCATCAAATCACAGTTCTTCCTTTTTGGCACTGATGTCTGATACAGTAAAGTACAAAGACTTTGATTCCTATTGATTCAAACTATTGATTCATGGTTCTATCGCCTCTCTCTTTTTTTTCCATTTTGTTTTTTTAACCATAGCCAGTGGTGGTCTAGGTTTTTTTCTGGCCCTGTGCTCAGGAGTGACCCCCTAGCTTTACTTGGTGGAAAATGAGGAGCATATGTGGTACTGGAGATTCTAATCAGGTCTGGCCACATGCAAAAGCACCTTCCCTCCTGTATGATCCCTCTGGCCTCAGAAAGATTTGTTTCAGTAGTATTCATTCAGATATTCCATAACAATAATTTCTTTTAATGCTATATGACATATGTCCAATTTACAGATTCAGAAAAATAATGAAATCCTTCAAATGAACCTTAAGACACAGCTGCATAGTTTGGGGATTACTTTTACATACACTGTATCATTAGATCTTTGATCCCATAGATGTACATTTTAAATACATCAAACAAACAAACACTGTCCTCCCGTTGTTCATCGATTTGCTCGAGCGGGCCCAATAATGTCTCCATTTTGAGACTTGTTACTGTCTTTGGCATATCGAATACGTCGCCGGTAGCTTGCCAGGCTTTGCCGTGCAGGCGAGATACTCTCAGTAGTTTGCCGGGCTCTCCGAAGGGACGGAGGAATCGAACATGGCTCTGCCAGGTTGGCTGTGCTCAAGGCAAACGCCTTACCACTGTGCTATCACTCCAGCCCTTTTAAATAGATAATTACAGAAAACCTGAAAATCAAAGAGTTTAGATACCTAACTGAATATTAGTCATGACAGAGCTAGGAATAGAGCCAAGGTCTATATTACTTTCTCCAAGGTTTTCTTGTTGTAGCAACCTCGGGCATTAAGAGCAATAGTTGCTCCAAATCAGTTAGCCAGTGTTGCAGGTTTGAAATGTCTCCTCACTGGATAGAACCTCTGAGATAATACAGAAAATATTTTCAAATAATAACTACTAATATGTTTAATTATTGCCCCATAGCCCCAATTTGAGATGATAAACATTTTATTTTGTTAGTTGTTTTCTCTATATGTGCTTTTTTACATTTTTATATGGGTTGGAGCGATAGCACTGCAGGTAGGGCGCTTGCCTTGCATGTAGCCAACATGGCCAACCTGAGTTCGATTCCTCTGCCCCTCTTGGAGAGCCCAGCAAGCTACCGAGAGTATCTCGCCCCCACGGCAAAGCCTGGCAAGCTCCCCGTGATGTATTTGATATGCCAAACACAGTAACAAGTCTCACGATGGAGACGTTAGTGGTCCTGCTTGAGAAAATCGATGAACAATGGGAAGACAGTGACATTTTTATATGTGCTTCTTTATAATTATTATTTACTCACTTTAATTGTATGTTAAAAACTTAATTTCACTCTTTACCAGCTAAAACCAACTCCTCATTCTCTGTGTCTCTATGTTCCCTGCTAAGTAATATTAATTATCAGTAATTAATAGCCAAAAGCAAAACTAGGGATTAATTTTTAAAACTAAATTTTTAAGTGTTTTTTTATTAACCAAATTGATTTACTCTCTTTTCATTTTAGGAAACATGTGGATCCTCTCAGGTTTATAAAAGTAATGGTTCTTCTAATACCTCAAGAACCCTGTCAAATCTTCAATACAATGAATATTTACCTAGTATGTACATTTTACAATTTGTATCACTTTCAGGTTTTCTGTTTTCTTTCAAGATCATATTCCTTGCAAGTGACTATTGTGTAGAATTTCATCCAGTATTTATAACTGATTTTAATGATAGCCTATATATGTAAAAAAGATACTCAGAAATGACTCCTAACTGAAGATTGCACTTGTGGTTATGAAGGATGGGAACAGGAAACATAGAGGCACAGAGGAGTAGTTTGCTTTGGTAAAGGGAATGAATGGATCAAGGTAAAT
The DNA here is from genome assembly GCF_029834395.1 of Sorex fumeus. NCBI lineage: Eukaryota > Metazoa > Chordata > Mammalia > Eulipotyphla > Soricidae > Sorex > Sorex fumeus. The sequence goes on along the minus strand of NW_026606059.1, from coordinate 11,866,599 downwards.
TTAGACGTCAGTAGGACAGAGTTCTATCATCACAGATTCTATCAGTAGGCTAAGTTCTTTGACTTCTATTACTTATATTTAAGAAAGCAACTGTTAGAAATTTTTGAGCAAGTATACAACATGGTAAAAACGTTTCTGCATTAGGAAGATTCATCCTGGGTGTAATATGTCAGATGTTTGGAAGGAAAAAGAGAACTGAGGTATCGAAGCCAACTAAGATACTATATACTAGACTATTATGGTAGTGCTGATGGAAGGTAAGACCTCCTCCAGAGTACTTAAGAAGGGAGGTGTGGTGTGAGAAATATCGTGGAGATAAATTGGTAGGACTTTGATTCTTCACTTGGAGTAGCACTGCACTGTAGCACTGTCCTCCCGTTGTTCATCCATCTGCTCAAGTGGGCACCAATAATGTCTCCAGTGTGAGACTTATCGAATACACCACAGGGAGCTTGCAGGCTCTGCCGTGTGGGTGGGATACTCTTGGTAGCTTGCCGGGCTCTCCAAGAGGGACTTCACTTGAAGTCGGAAAGAAAAGAAAGAAAGAAAGAAAGAAAGAAAGAAAGAAAGAAAGAAAGAAAGAAAGAAAGAGAGAAAGAGAGAGAGAGAAAGAAGAAAGAAAGAAAGAAAGAAAGAAAGAAAGAAAGAAAGAAAGAAAGAAAGAAAGAAAAGAAAGAAAGAAAGAAAGCTGAAAAAGTTATTAAGCCTGGAGATGCAACAAAATTGGTCATACTAACAGAACCAAATCAGAACAGTTGCCAGAAAGAGGTAGTACAGGGATGAGGGTGCTTGCCTTGCATGCGACTGACCCAGGCTTGATCGCCAGCATCACTTGGTCCACCAGGCACCTCTGGCTTGAGAACTGCCTCCTGCGTGCCACTTGAGAAACCCTCCGACCAAGAAAAAAAAATTGGAATCGGTTTTATAGGAGGATGTTCGGTCAGCTATTGCAAGGATGAGGCTGTTTGAACAAAGAAAATTTCCTTCTAAGGTTTTCAGAAGACAGGTGCCTATGGCTGATGAGGAATAGCCAAAGGAGAATAGACAGAGACACATTATATATAGAGAGGGGATATTCTTAACATTAATTTAATGAGGTGGAATTAGTTTACAGCCGTGTAAACTGTTAATATTTTAGGGGTCCAAACAGTCCTCCATCACAGTCCATAGCACCTTTGCTTGTCCTTACTTCAGTTCTGTTTACATTAGACATGTCTGTTCCCTTGATTTTCCTCTCTTATATACTATGAGTAAGGTAATCAGGTATTTGTCTTTCTCCTCATGACATTTTTTAGCATGGCATGCTCCAGTTCCATCCATGCAGAAGGCAAAACTTCATCATTTCTTATCACTGAGTGATAGTTCACAATTTCTTCATTCACTCCTTTGTCACTGGGAACTTAAGTTGTTCCCATATCTTGGCTCCTATAAATAGTGTTGCAGTGATCATAGGTTGCCCAATCAGATGGTAGTTCTATTTTCACTTTCTAGAAAATTTCCATACTGTTTTACAAAGAGGCTAAGCACATTTTGACAGTCCTATGAACAATGAATGGTGGTTCTTTTTCATCATATTCTTGCCAGCACTGTTTGTTTCTAACCATTTTAATTTAAGCCATTCTCGCTGATGTGAAGTAATACCTCATCATCATTTTGATTTTAATTTCTCTGAGAAGCAGAGATGAACACTTTTTTAAAATATGTCCACTAACCCAACTCCATTGCTTCTTTAAGGAAGCATCTGTTTGACTCTTCTTCCCATTTTTCTATTTTTGGTTTTGGCTTTTGGACCACAATTAGTGGTGGTCAGGGCTTACTCCTGGCTCTCTGCTCATCAGGGATCACTCCTGGCAGGGCCCTGTATTGTTCCACCTGGGGTTACTCTCATGAGGAACTCTTTGGTGTCACAATATGTTTAATTCAGTTTTGGTGTAGATTTTGCAGTGATGACTGCAGAGTGCTAGAAGGTCCCTCCCAATTGACCATCCTACCTAGAGGACACAGTTAAAGTGCAGGAGGAGCAGAGACACAGGAAGAGCAATGGGAGAGATAGGTCAGCTGCGAAGGCACGGGACTTGCATGTACCCCACAGGTATCTGGGTGTTCTCCCACCCCACAGGTCCTGAGCAGCACAGCATCCGTGGAGCAGTGCATTGAACTGCCAGTATCTATGGGAGAGGCCTCCAGACCCTGTGAGCACTGCTTGGGAATACGCCAACTTTTTTAATTGAAACAAACACTTATAAAGAATTAAAAGCAGGAATAAATATGGGAGTGGCCAAAGAAATAAAATTTTGTGATTTATAATTTATTTGTAGTACAAACAGAAATCTGATAAAACAGCATAAACATTTTTTGTTCTACGAGATATTTATATGTCGAGTCACATTAACCATCTCATGTTTTGTTTTAAACTTTTTTGTTGACTCACTCTGAGATAGACCCTTGCAAAGCTGTTCAAGATAGAATTTCAGTCATACAGTGTTCAAACATCCATTCCAGGACAAACGTCGTCCCCAGGTTCCCTCCCATCACCCCCCAGCCCTACCCCCTGCCTGCCTCTATGGCAGCTCACTTTAATACCAATGAAAAATTAAAGACGTGAATACTGTCCTCTGTATGGTGTATGTGTTGATATTTTTGCTAGTAGAAGTATCCAAGGACTCCTCAGTGCTAATAAGGATGTTGCTTTCTTTAGGGAAAACAGAAAATAATTCTGTGCTGCATCATTGTTCGGGGACTCACAGCTGGGATGGTAATGTTTCTGCAGCTCAAAAGGCAACAACACTCTGTGATCACAGGACTTCCCCGTGCTCCCTAGCAGTAACAAATCCACTCTTAGTTGAAGGAGTATCAGGTAAACATTTTCTGTATGATGCTTTGTAAGTACTGTCATTTGCCTCACAAATATATGTTCAATAGATTTCCCAATAAGTTGTATTTTCTTCAATATGATGAATACATATCTTCTTAAGTACGAAAGCACACTGATATCAGAAGATACTAGTGCTGAAATTTTGTAATAGGCACACGTTAGTCCTTCAGGAGGAACTGCTAAGTGTAATTACTTAAGATGGTACTATAGGTGAAGATATTTTTTGTTCATTTATACTCCCTTTATATTTTTTAAAAATACCTATACAAGTTATTTTTGTCCAATTATTTGTAGCATGTGGAAAGGTAATGTTTTTCTCTGGGACAGAGAGGAAAAATAAGCCAGGTACCTGAATATTTCCTGAAAATCAACTGCATCCCCCAAAATACTTTATGTCAGGGAAAATTTTGTCTTATGTCTAAACATTTCTTTTTTCATGTGATTTCATGTGATAGCTCTTTATCTCTTCTTCCCTTTTTGATTGTCATTCCTCAGTTTGTACAGAGCGATTACAGCCTGGGATTGCCCAGCAGTGGATCCAGGGTAAAAGGGAGGACATCATCACCCAGATGACCGAAGCCTGCCTTAACCAGTCACTAGATGCCCTTCTGTCCAGGGACTTGATCATGAAGGAAGACTATGAACTGATTAGCACCAAGCCGACAAGGAGCTCAAAAGTCAGACAGTTACTGGATATCACTGACATCCAAGGCGAAGAATTTGCCAGAGTCATAGTACAGAAATTGAAAGATAATAAGCAGTTGGGTCTTCTGCCTTACCCAGAAATTCTTACAGTTTCACAGTCACCATCTTTAAATTTATTTCAGAATAAAAGTTTGTAGGTGACTCTTAAAAGAAGAAAAGTTTATTTTTAAAAAGTGTATTTATATTTGTGTTGCCTTGACCAAAATAGTTTTTTATAAAACCCATTTTAGTATCTGAAGCTTTTATGACAATACAGTATTTTTAGTTACTATAAAGTTTTCATTTTCCTATTTAGTTTAATATTTTGTTTCATTAATTGAAGCTGTTTTTAAAGTAATATATTATTGTATATAACAATATCTTACGATATCTTCCAATAGACGCTTTGTCATTTACTTTGTTGTTGATTATTTATTACTTGTCTAAAACATAGTTTGGTCTTATGAAATATGCCCTCTAAACTTAATAATAGTACAACATTTCTCTCCTACATTCCCAGGTTCAAATATTCAAAGGAGATTTAAATTAAACTCTACTATTTAGATCACAGGGCTGGAGCGATAGCACAGTTGTAGGGCGTTTGCCTTGCACGCAGCCAACATGGCCGACTCGAGTTTGATTCCTCCGCCCCTCTCGGAGAGCCTGGCAAGCTACCGAGAGTATCTCGCCCGCACGGCAGAGCGTGGCAAGCTACCCGTGACGTATTTGATATGCCAAACACTGTAACAACAAGTCTCATGATGGAGATGTTACTGGGCCCACTCGAGCAAATCGTTGAACAACTGGAGGATCATGTATTTACCGTGTATTTAGATCACATTATTGAATTCATTTTTAAAAGTGTTTCAGGGGTAAAATAATAACAAAGAATACCGAGAAAAAATTCACCTTTTAACATTAGTTCTTTTCCACATGTCTAACCTCAATCTTTCCCATCATCACTTACAATTACTAGCACCTTTCTTCTTGCACATAAAATATACATATCTGACAGTCTTAATATTTTCCTATGATAACATAGTGATTTTTGCACTAGTATTATGTATAGTCTAGATTATTCTTAACTATAACTCATTATTTTTAATTGATAAATAATCTCTGTGCTATATTTTTATTTTATTAAATTATTTCACACCAGGTTTAGCCCAAGCAATAAAGATACACTGTGAGCTGGTTTAGATAAGAGATTATATAACTAAATAAAAACTTTCAAGGAATAATTGACCCTTTATGAAAATATTTTTAACAAAGTCATCAAAATTTCTAACAAAGTTTTAAAATAATAAGGTGCCAACTTCACCACGTGAATAAAATAAGTAAATATGACAAGATGGCATTAGTATATAATTAAACATTTAGTTAAAAGGTAAAGGTAAAGGCCCTCCCGTTGATCGTCGATTTGCTCGAGCGGGCCCAGTAACGTCTCCATTGGAGACTTTGTTGTTACTGTGTTTGGTATATCAAATACTCTCGGTAGCTTGCCGGGCTCTCCGAAAGGGGCGGAGGAATCGAACTCGGGTCGGCCATGTTGGCCGCTTGTAAGGCGAACGCCCTACCACTGTGCTATTGCTCCAGCTTTAGTTAAAGCTATTAAATTATTTGTAGTTCTGGAATAAATAAGTACTTTATGTCCATTTTGGAGCTTGACATTATCCTGTGGTACCTTATTGTCCCTCTGAGAAATGCAAGGATTACTATAAAAGCTAAGTATAAATTTAATGTATTTATTTTTTTAAAGTCTTAGAATAAATATTTGATTTTGGAAAGAAAAAATATTTCTTATAGAATCTTCCCTTTTTAGTACACATTCTAAGAAAAATAATTTGAATCTTGTTAGTTAGATTTATATTGTTTTGGTGATGTGGCCCTGTTTGGTAAAGAGACCCTATCCTGAACCTTTTTTATATTCTTTTGTATGTTTTTGACAAAGGACATAACAGCAGCTTGGTTTTGTTATTTTATATAAAGAAGACATATCTTTAATCATTATAGCTTTGTAATTTTTTTCTACACAGATAACAAAGTACTCTTGAATCAAGAGTGCCGAGAATTAAGGTGACTCTGAAAGGAGCTCTCTTTATCTCTGAGTCAAGAATCGAGATGAATGTATTGTTAAGAACCAAAATGTGGGCTGGAGCAATTGTATGGTGGGTAGGACATTTTACTTACAGATGGCAGGCCTGGGTTCAATCTCGGGCACCCCATATTGTTCCATGAGCACCACCAGGAATGATCCCTGATCACAGAGCACCACTGGGTATGAATCTGATTGAAATTAATTCCCTTCATCCCTGAGTTGAACTTTTATATCCAAACATTCATTTTTTATTTTGACCTGTATTGAATAACAAATTGATGGTTAAGGAATAACCTTCTTTTAATGGGCTGAACAGGACCAGTAGACAAAAATATCTCTTAATGAATAATTCAGTGGAAGGAAAACTGTAGGATGGAGGGAAGATGCTTCCTTCAAATCATGTGTGCTAAGGAATACAGTTAGTAGGATTTGGTGGCTTTGTTTTCGTCAGAACAGGCACAGGACTAAATAGCATTTCAGCCATATAGTAAGGGAGTTCTTTAAAAGAGAGTATCAACTGTGTTCTTTGAATGCCCCTGCTTTGTTAACAGGAAATTTTAAGACTCCTAACCAGAAACTATTTTTAGCAATAAATTGCATTTCATTTGAAAATGACCTTGTAAAAATGACAGGTTCTAGCTTCTGGTTTTTGATAAAGTTTCTTTTAAGAAACTATTTTTTAAAAAGACAACTTGAAGTATTGAATTGTAGGTAGTACACAAATGTGACAGTCAGAAGTAGAAGACTGATACTATATTCAGTCATTCTAATCAGGTTCTTAATATTCTATAATCTGTCTTCTAACTACAATATTAGAAAAGTCAAATAGAGAATTCTTTCTGTTGTTTTCAAGGCACATGTACCCAGAAGTGAGCGTAGTCTGCAGATCAAATTCATTAGCATCCTTTGGAACTTGTTAGAAGTGTAAATTCATTGAAAAATTCATCAGTGGGATACTATGCAGCTGCAAGGAATGATGAAATCTGGTAGCTCATGGCAACTTGGATAGAACCGAAGGATGTCGTGTTAAGTGAAGTAAGCCAGACAAAGGAGACAAAAGATGATCTCGCTTATTTGTGGTATAGAGACTAACTGGATAAAGGAAGTGAAGACATTAAAGAGGGGATAACCCAGAACTGGATAGATAGTACAGTAGTCAGGGCACTTGCCTTGTACATGCCCAACCCAGAGCCAGAGGGGCCAGAGCAATAGTACAGCAGTTAGGGTGCCTGCCTTGCACCTGGCCAACCCAGATTCAATCCCTGGCACCCCATATGGCCCCTCTAGCCTACCAGGAGTGATCTTTGAGCCAGGAGTAACCCCTTACAGCCAGAAGTAAGCCTTGAGCACCATGCTGGGTGTAACCCAGGAAATAAAAAAAAAAGAAGAAAAGAGTGGAAACATGAGGAGATGTCTATTCTTATTTTAGAGACAATATATTTCTCAGACTCAACCTATGAAATCTAAGTGCAAATCTCATAAGAATGCCAACTACATAAAGAATCTCTGAATTCAGTATCAAAAAATGAAACTAATAAAATGATTAAACATTAGACAACTTTAAATGTAATGCTCTTATATTTGATTGTGCGCATCTCTGAAACAATTCTAGCATTTTTTTTAAAAAATGTCATTTGGTTCAAGGTCATTTCATTATAACACCAATGAGAAAAAGAAAAGAAATTCCAGCCATTGCTGAACAAACTGACGTGTACCATTAACTTGGGTTTCTTTTATTATGAACTAAAGTCACTGTTTCCAAGACCCTATTGGTGACATTGACTGTTTAGATCTAGAAAATTTAAACTATGATCCTCAAAACCAGAAATTGCTTATTCTTGAAAACTATCGCTTCTACCACTACTGACTTGGGGATTTTGTGATGTTAGATGACCAGTCTAAAGCTCCAAATTCCATAATCCTTGGTTTGTTTCTTTTTATATAGACAGCCTAGTAAGGAAAACAGCAGCAATAGCACTCACAGGCACTTATTCAAAGAATATGAAAAGGACTAATTCAAAAATCTATATGCACTTCTCTGCTTATAGCAATTATTTGCAATATCCAAGACATAGAAACAACAAATGCACATCCATGGATGAGTGGATAAAGATCTGGTATAAATTCTTAATGGAATGCAACTACTCAGCTATTTAAAAAGATAATGCCCTTTGCAACAACTGTAGCATTGCACTGTCCTCCCATTGTTCATCCTTTACTCGAGTGGGTACCAGCAAAGTCTCACAAGAAATTGTGAGACTTGCTGTTACTCTTTTTGGCATATCAAATACATCACGGGAAGCTTGCCAGGGTTGCTATGTGGGTGAGACACTCTCAGTAGCTTGCCAGGCTCTCCAAGAGGGGCAGAGGAATCAAACCCGGTCAGCCACGTGCAAGGCAGACGCCCTACCTGCTGTACTATCGCCCCAGCCCTTTGCAACAACATATAAAACAATTGTATGAAATAGTCAAAAGTAAGTGACAGTAGTATGACCCAAAAAATGAACAAATCACACTAAACATAACTCTGAGACTGCAAAAAATTAGGATGACCATGGCAGGGGGCTTGGTGGGAAGGGATAGGTGGATAAAAAGAGCAAAAATGATCTATAAATGTATAAATACACGTTTATAAATAAATATAAATTTATAAATATAAATATACACTAGAATCTCTGTAGATAAGAAACATACATACAGGTGAGTGAAACTATATCCCTAAAATTCTTAAAGTATTGTAATTTTATGTTTTTAAAAAACCAACTTTGTTAATAATATGGGTTCTTAAATCTGCATTGGTAGGGATGTGATGGAAAAAGAACTCTCATTCACTGCTGATGGGAATGTTGTCTGACTCAACCCCTGTGGAAAACAGTATGGAGAGTTCTCAGTGAACTTAGAATTAAACTGTCATATGACCCAGCAATTCCACCTTGGGGCATCGACCCCCAGGACATAAAAACACCCTCTCAGAAGGACATATGCACACCACTATTCATTGCTGAACTCAGCACAATAACTAAAATTTGGAATCAACTTAGTAGTCCAATTACAGATGGATGGATTATGAAGATAAGACATATATACATAGCGGAATACAATGCAATTGCAAGAACAATGAGATCATGCAATTTGCTGCAGCATGGTTGGAACTGGGAGATACCATGTTGAGTGAAGTAAGCCAGAAGGAGGACAAACAGGATACTCTCACTTATCTGTGATATATAGAATACTGGATGGGGAAATGTGGTAAAAGCGGAATGCCTAGGTGACCCTTGACACCCGTGTTTAGAGAGGAGACAAAGGAGGAAAGAAAGAAAAGAGGAAAGAAGAGAACAGGAAGCAATGAATGAACAGACAACAGGGCTTCAGTTATACTGGTGATATGGATGAGTGGTATAGCCATAGATCCAAAACACAGACTCAACAGAACTGAAAACGTAAGATCTAAGTGACAACCACAGAAACTTTGTAACGTACCTGTCAAATGGACAGGTGGGGGGTAGGGTAAACTTCTTTTGAGGGGTGGGGTGGAGAGGGACTGTGGGAACTGTGGTGGAGGGAAGTGACACTGGTGGTGGGATTGGTGTTGAAATATATGCCTAAAACTCAGCTATCAATAACTTTGCAATTAATTTTATAATTCTAAAAAATTGAAAGGTATAGGTTGTTTTCATAAAATCAAGGAGTCACACACATATTTTCCATTAAAGAATGCAAATGAAAAGGAAATTAAGGGCACAGAAAGAGAGTCAAGCACATAAGGCACTTGCCTTGCTCGTGGCAGACCCTATTTCGATCCCTGACACCATGTCTGGCCCCCTGAATCCCACCATAGTGACCCCTGAACACAGAGCTGATAGCCCTGAGCAGACAGGTGTGACCCAACCACCCCCAACACAGAAAATTCATTGTAATATTGAAAATTTTTCTAAATAACAAGTAGATATACCCATTTAATGTGTTTCCCAATAAACAATAACTGGTGCTCAAGTAAGAATACATGACAATAGAGTTTATCACTGTTGACTTAGATTCACCTGGTAATTGGGGTAATGACCTGTGTTAGCTAATTGCCTTTACCCTAAAGGACAAGACAATTTTTCAACTTGAAATTAAGTATAACCAAGTTAGGTCTCTACTCTCCCAAAGAAATAGAAAATGGGATACTATCATCTGTGATAATCTGTAGCACTGTAGCACTGTCCTCCCTTGTTCATAGATTTGCTTGAACGGGCACCAGTAACGACTCACAACAAATTGTGAGACTTGTTGTTACTATTTTTGGCATATCAATTACATCATGGGGAGCTTGCCAGGCTTTGCTGTGCAGGCGAGATACTCTAGGTAGCTTGCCGGGCTTTCTGAGAGGGGCGAAGGAATCGAACCCGGGTCGGCCGCATGCAAGGCAAATGCCCTACCCGCTGTGCTATCACTCCAGCCCCTGTGATAATCACACTTTAAAAATACAACTACCAGTTATTGAGAAAGTCATTTCTGCTATTAAGACCAAAATTTTTTCTTCTCCAAAAGGATTTATGTACATCGCAAATAGAAAGGGTTTGAAATTTAGTGTTAAATTTTTAAAAAGATGAGGAACAAATCTCCAACAAGAAGTAAGCCTCTTGTGGCTGTATAGATAGCACAATGGGTAGGGCACTTGCCTTACATGCGACAGACCTGGGATTGATCCCCTGCATTCCTTATGGTACCCCAAACACCGCCAGAAGTGATCCCAGAGTTCAGGGCCAGAACAAAGCCTTGAGCACTGTCAGGTGTAGCCCCAAACCAAAAAGCAAACAGAGAAAGAAGTTGTTTTTGCTTCAATTTTTTTTTTATGTAGGAGTACTGCTATTTATTCAGCCACTGATTAGGCTGATTTAATTGGGCATGAACTCCACCTTACTTTTTTTAATAATTTTATATATTACTGGTTTTGGCATATCAAATACACAACGGATAGCTTGCAAGACTCTGCCATGTGGGCGGAATACTCATTCGCTCTCAATGGAACGACCATCTCCGAATGCAACAGCTGTGTGTATCTAGGTCAAGAAGTCACATGACAAATGACCTGGCCCCCGAGCTGCGCAGGAGAAAGAGCGGCTTGGAGCGCCTTCAAGAGCATCGAAGAAATAGCTAAGAGGACGAAGAACCTCCGGCTCCAGGCACATCTCTTTGATTCCACTGTTCTTCCTGCATTAACACACGCCTCGAGACCTGGGCCCTATGCAAACAGGATGAGAATGCTATTCGGGTCTCCCAAAGAGGAATTGAAAGAGCTAAGGTAAGGTAAAGGTAAAGGCCCTCCCGTTGATCGTCGATTCAATAAAATTATTGATCATTTGATCACTTGATTTCCTGTTAATCGTCGATTTGCTCAAGCAGGTGCCAGTAACGTCTCCATTGGAGACTTTGTTGTTACTGTGTTTGGCATATCGAATACTCTCGGTAGCTTGCCAGGCTCTCCAAGAGGGGCGGAGGAATCGAACTCGGATCGGCCATGTTGGCCGTTTGTAAGGTGAATGCCCTACCCGCTGTGCTATCGCTCCATATCACGTTTCACTCAAATGAAAGAATCCGGAGTTCCAACCTCCGTCGACGATCAAGAATCAGGGATGCTGTCTCTGATGCCAAGGTGTCAAAAATCAGATGTGCTGGTCATGTAATGAGATTTAAAGACGACCGCTGGACTAGAGCTGTTACCGACTGGATTCCACGGGATGTCAAAAGACCGCATGGCTACCCACCTACCAGATGGTCAGACTTCTTCATCAAGATCATGAACGATCGGTTTGAGGCTCTTCGTGTTCCTAGAGTGAACAGACGCCATTGGGCTACACTAGCACGTGACAGGGACAAATGGAGACATTACTGGCACCTGCTTGAGCAAATTGACGATTAACAGGAAATCAAGTGATCAAATGATCAATAATTTTATTGAATCACCATGAAAGCAGTTACAAAGCTTTCGGGTTTAAGTCTCGGTCATACAATGAAACACCCATACCTTCACCAGTGCCCATTCTCCACCACCAAAAACCCCAGTATACCCCCATCCCGTGAGGCCCCGCCTATCTTGTCACTGAGGATCCAAGCCTGACTGTCCAATGGCCTCTGGAGGATGGTGGCCACCAAGCCGCCTAGGGGGAGCCCACAGAGGGACAGCACCCTTTTCCCTCTCAGGTGGCCTGACAATAGTAACCTACTGCAGGGTCCAGACGCATTTCTGCCAAAAGCCGCTGGGTTTCAAGATTTGATTCTGAGTCTCTGGGATCATGGTCGTTAAGCAGCTTGATCAGGAACCAGACAGGCCATTCGTGGGCGGTGACTTGGGGTCTCGTTAGAACGGGGAGGAAAGGGCCTGCTCCACCTCCATCCCATGAAGCCCCACGTGTCTTGTCACTGCAGGCCCAAACCTGACTGTCCAGTGGCCTCTGGAGGATGGTGGTCACCGGGTCACCAGGGGGAACAGGTCAAGGCACGAAACCTATTCCCACCTGGGGTGGCCCAGCACCAGTAACTACTGCAGCGACCAGATGCATTGCTTCAAGTTTTAGACACCATGGTTTTCAATACAGCTAGTCATAAGGTTTGAGGCCCACCACTCTCTAACAGTACAGCCACCACCCACCCCCGTGTCCCAGGTCCCCTTCCACACCCAACGCCTCCTTCTTGGAAGGCTTAGGGTTGGTTGTCTTTGGCCATTTGTTAGTCCCTTATTTTGTTTCTCTATAGCTCATGTATGAGATTATTCGGTATTTATCCTCCTTCTGACTGACCTCACTCAGCATGATGTCAACCAGTTCCATCCATATAACAAGACTTTTGTTTTTAATTTGTATTTTTCCTTATACTATACAAAATGAATCATTTTTGAAAACCCAAAATCTGAGCTTCAGTTTCATGGTGTGTACATATATTTTTCTTCAAATAGTATTATCTGGAGTTGATATCGTTTCTCAAAGAAATTATCTTTAATGGATAGATAAATTATCTAATAAATAAACAGGCATAAAAGGTAATTATAGATTTTAGAAAGAGCTGAAATATAGCAAACAAGGTCTTGTGAGAAAATTCACAAGGTAGAAATAGTACATTTGATGAAATGAAGACTCTTAGCAAGTGACACAACAGTACAAATAATATGAAAGTAGATGAATCATCCACACTTGAGGGGTAGAGTGGGGGGAAATTGGCTGTAAGGCAATAGTAGAGATGGACAGAGTAATCAGTACTGTCCAGAACTTGAAATGCAGCTAGTGTTCATTCAAAATAGAAACCAAAATAGTTGCAAAGTTTTGATGAGCAACTCATTCTTCCTAATGGCTCCATGAAGAATAGTTTGGAGAGCAGAAGAGAGGCAAGAATGTGACTCAGACACCAGTACTAATGTGAGACGATTTAGACAGATAAATTCAGTGTGCGTTTTTACAGTGAGAACCAACACAACATCTGGTAATGCATTAGATATGAGGGAAGGGGGAAATTATGTCAGTTTGGGATCTGAGTCATCTAGTGTGACGTTCCTCAACCTTTTATGAACCATGGGCCCCTTCCAACCTCACTACCTTCCTATGAACCATTCGATAATCTATCCATTTGCCACTTTGTTTCATGTTGTGATCCTTCCCACCATTTACCAGATTTTGACCTGTGACCCTCTAAGAATACCCTGAGGTCCACAAGGGGGGCAGTGAGAAATGTTGATCTTATGTTATGTATGTGAGAGAAAATAGAAAGTTTCGTTTGGATTTATTTGGGGTTCTGGTAATTGTTTAGTCTGGGGGAATGAAATAGATTTGTTTGGGATGTAATAAATTTTAATTTTTTAAAACTTTGCTACTTTTCAGACATTCAATTGGAGACATTATGTAAGCAATGATCTAATAATCACTCTAGGGCCACACAACATCAATTTAAATGTGAGAATCATTAGCACAGAGAGTTTGTTTGCCTTATCATGGGGGGGAGGGTAGGAAGGGGAGGGCCAGGCTGAAACCCCCACACCTCACATGTGAGAGGCTTGCAGTCTTACCACTCACTTTACAGTCCTAGAGAGAAGCTCTTGAAAACTGAAATTGGTTAATAACAACACCCTAATATTTTCAAATGCTTTGCATAATTTTATAAATATCATTAACAATGAAAACACTGCAAGGGTGGAATTATTATTATCCTGACCTCCATATAGATGAAGAAACAGAGAAGGAGAGATTATTAAAGTGGAAGTGAATTTTGCTGTCCTAACTACTAATTTACAGAACTAGGAAAAAGGTTGTAAAATGCAGGATTTTCACTCTCTGGGAAAGGGAGTACAAAGAAATTGTGCTGAATGCTCAATCTTATATTCTGGCAGAGCAGAAATAAGTCTCTGGAACCCTCTACGGGGGATCTGAAGAAAGCGAGTTCAGGAAAGGCGGACACTAACATTCATCCTTCTAACATCCTGTGCACTTGACTGTCCTTCCACACACCAGGTAAGTAGTATGTCATGGGAAAGGAATCAAGTGAAGACTATTCAAAGACCCTGGGCATTTTAGGTATTAGTGAATATTAACACATTTCCTGCAAGAGTTTGTACCCTGTCACCCTCTCCACCCGAACCCTGTCAGTGGAGGCCAGACGTTTGGAAAGAGCTGTCTAAGGAATTTTTCCTTTTGCACCTCCCTGATCGTGTCTAGTCACTCCCCCGCCTATTGGCCATCTATCTGAGCCACTCCCCTGAAATTTCGCTTGGCCAGAGTGACTAACATATCTCTGAGTTTCTCAATCAGGGGAAGCATTCCAGCCCTCCTTCTAGCTGACGTACATATCCCATGCTCAGTCCTTTGAAAATAGCTCCCCTCTCTTGTGTCATTGCACAATTGCATTTTTTTTTCCTCCTGGTTTGCTCTGCTCCTTGCCAAGTAAGTGCCTTTAGAGATGACTTTTAGTCAAGATGCGCTCTGTGCTGGGTCCAGAGCAATAGTATAGTGGGTAGGGAATTTGCCTCGTCAACTGCTGACTTGGGCACGCTTCAATCCCTGGCACCATATATAGTTCCCTAAGCCCTGGAGTGATTTCTGAATACAGAGTGAGTAGTAAGCCCTGAGCATTATAGGGTGTGGAGAAAGAGAGGAAGAAAAAAAGGAAGGAAGGAAGGAAGGAAGGAAGGAAGGAAGGAAGGAAGGAGGAGGGAGGGTAGGAGGGTGGGAGGGAGGGAGGAAAATGAAGAAGGAAAGAGAGAAAGAAAGAAAGAAAGAAAGAAAGAAAGAAAGAAAGAAAGAGAGAGAGAAAGAGAGAAAGAGAGAAAAAGAGAAAGAAAGAAAGAAAGAAAGAAAGAAAGAAAGAAAGAAAGAAAGAAGAGGGGGTAGGAGGGTGGGAGGGAGGAAGGGAGGGAGGGAGAGAGGAAGGAAAAGAAAGAAGGAAAGAGAAAGAAAGAAAGAAAGAAAGAAAGAAAGAAAGAAAGAAAGAAAGAAAGAAAGAAAGAAAGAACCATGTCTGAGATGACTATCCTTTTCCTCCGTGTCCTTTCTCTACTACGCCTCATTCAGTTCCAGGCATTAATTGTTCCCTATGCATAAAGGACAACCGAACTCCAGCCGCTCTCCTGAGAGGCAGATACACTTCTTACCTGAGGCACCCTCCAGAGCGTTCCACAGGAAACTCCACATTCCCTAAGCGACCTTCATTCCTCACTCCACACACCCTGAACTTGCCTTCTATTTTACGTCTCTGACCTCAGCAAAAATAGAACCACTAGCCAGACAAACCTGATTCTTCCCTCCCTCATGCCTCCTCCTCCACCCTCTACCTCCTCACCATTTCTTTCTCACTAATCACAGGACCTGTTGATCTGATCCCCAAACATTTCGTTTTCTTCTGACCGTGTTTGACATCTCAACGACACTATCCTCCAGAACAACGTGATTGTAAGCTTACGGTATTAGTGCAAACATTCACCAGGTGTGTGCAAAGCACATCCACCCAAGGGAACCTCTGAACTAAAACAATGTCTTCTCACTACCCTTCCCCATAACATCTCCACAGCCTGAGGTGTAGACCTCATGCCATCTGGCTCTTGTTGGGAGTCTGTGATCCACCCTCTTCCTTTCTCCTCTTTCAACAAGCAGTGCATTTCCTGGTGGGAATTTTCTTGGGTGTCCTCTTGCCCTTCCAAACTTAGCCTAAATCTCAGCTGGAAGGTGGAGGTCCCAGTCACTCTTCCTTAGGCCACCAGGTGTTCCTTGCGTGCCTACTCGCAAGCTGAGATGACTAGATTTGATTATTGACAGTTTTCTGTATTCACACTAAAATAAATGTCAAAGAGTTCAGTGACAACCATTCAGTCTGACTTATTCTGAGTGTTTTTTTAGTGCTGAGCATATCATAGTAGTTTGAACACATTTTTATTAATTATTGGATGAATAATTGATCGCTCTCCTCCCTGATAATATCTTTTTTCACACCAGTGCTTTTACATGGCACAACCTTAGCCATCCCTCTTTTAAAACCTATCAAGGAGGGTAAGGGAAGGTAGAGTGATAATACAGTGGGTAGGACACTTGCCTTACATGTCGCTGACACAGGTTTGATCCCTGGCACCCCTGTGATACCCTGAGCATCTCCAGTAGTGATTACTGAGTGCAGAGCCAGAAGGAACCCCTGAGCACCACTGGGCATGGCCCCCCAAACAAACAAAAGAACCTATCAATGGTCTTTAATTTTACCCAAGGACAGGAGCCCTTCAAATTCAGGCTTTTGCTTTCCTCTCCTTCCTGCCCTTCTCATCACCCCAAACAGATTATTTTTGCTCAACTCAGTCGAGCCAAACTGTTAGTACTTCCATAAAATGAAGCTTCTTTTAGACCTCAGCTTGTTCTGATTCTTTTTACTTTAATTAGATCATACCTTTCCCAGTACTAGATAATGTAGACCTAACTGAAAAGTAAATGACATTACTCAGGACATCCCTGATCCCGGGGGAGTGTCAGAACTATCCTTACCCACCACTGAACAGCCAACAAAGATATTCAAATCTTAATCTGAACATGTAAGTGGTAACTTAGATGTCTAAATAAGGGAGGGCTTTGCGTGTATGACTTAGTTGAGGACCTTAAAATCAAAAGATTATCCTGGAGTTTGGGAGAGGATTTTAAATATAGTCACAAGCATTCTTTCTTTCTTTCTTTCTTTCTTTCTTTCTTTCTTTTTTCTTTCTCTTTCTTCCTTCCTTCCTTTCTTTTTTCTACCTTCCTTCCTTCTTTCTTTCCTTCCTGCCTTCTTTCTTTTCTTCCTTCCTCTCTCACTCTCTCTCCCTTCTTTTTCTCTTTTTCTTTCTTTCTTTCCCAGGGATAGAAAACAGATCTAACATAAGGGCAGTGTTCTCTCGCTCAAGTCTATTCCCAGTTACCACACGCATTCTTAAAGAAAGAAGCAGAGAACTGCTACTGTAGAAGAAAGGACCCAAGTGAAGTCAGTTAGCGGGTAGGGCGTTTGCCTTACAAGCGGCCAACATGGCTGACCCGAGTTCGATTCCTCCGCCCCTCTCGGAGAGCCCGGCAAGCTACTGAGAGTATTGGATATGCCAGACACAGTAACAACAAAGTCTCCAATGGAGACGTTACTGGGCCCACTTGAGCAAAGAAACAAAGGAAGAGAAGAGCAATAGCGGGTGAAAACAGGTGCTGAGATTCCACGTACCAACTGGGTGTGTGAGGAGGGTGGGGAGAATGAGACAGTGTCAGAGGGCACACTTTGGGGGTGGGTGCCGAGCAGCGACATTGCTCCCCGAAGTGTGATAGTAAGGAAAACAAAAGAAAAGCAAAGAATAAGAATAATTTTTCAATGAAGAAAAAGCACGTGACCAAGCAAGGAGAAGAGATTTATAGATGCTGTCCTTTGAGTTGCCCCCCATGACTGGCTCTCCGGCATGGCCATGGCTCCAGAAGCACAAGGACTTAATGCAGAGCCCAGCAGCTTGCAGCAGAAAAGTGAATGGACTATGTGTTAATCCACGCCACCATGCCTGACCAGAGGGGAAAGGGTGTTGCTCCCTTCCACCTTCTTCCCTCTGGAAAGAAAGATGGCAGCCACTTCGGAGCTTTATGGAAAGCCAAGTATGAGCCAGTCGTGATGGGGCGACTGAAATCTCATGGGAAGGGGAGCGTTCCCGGCTCCTCCTTCACGCCCTACCAAGGTCAAGAGTTTCCCCCCACGAGCAGCTCTCTTGCACGGCCATGGCTCCAGATCACAGAAACCAATCTCATAATTATCTGACTCTCAAGCAGAATTACTTCCAGGCTTAATAAGTAAAATACCAGAAACCCAAAATTGCGCAGCCACGATAGCGGCCATGCAACATCATTTGATTCTTGTGACCAGCTGTAGAAAACAAATTATTTCACAATGCCTTTTCAGCATGTCTGATTTGGGGGTATAAACTCTAAATAATAAGGGTGCATCTTTTGTCGAAACAATGAATCTAATCAAAGCAGATAGAGTGTTAACTATAATTCATCTGCCTCACAGGCATTAGGAGGGTTGGGGGGGGGGGGGTATTGGGGTTCTTCATGGTGAAAAATACGTATTGGTAAAGGGAAATGTGTTTGATATTTGCATGACCAAGACTTAAACCTGAAAGCTTTGTAACTTTTCCCACAGTGATTCAATAAATAAAAATAAAATTTTGTGGAAAAAAAAAAGATGCTGTCCTTCTCTGGAAGAGCAGGAATTCCTAGGGGCTGGAGCGATAGCACAGCAGCTAGGGCATCTGCCTTGCACACAGCCAACATGGCCGACCCGAGTTTGATTCTTCCACCCCTCTCGGAGAGCCCGGCAAGCTACCGAGAGTATCTTGCCCGCACAGCAAAGCCTGGCAAGCTACCCATGATGTACTCGATATGCCAAACACGGTAACAACAAGTCTCACGATGGAGATGTTACTGGGCCCACTCAAGAAAATCGATGCACAATGGGAGGACAGTGACTAGACAACAGGAAATTGACGGTCCTCTCAGGACTTAGGAAGGAACCAGCCCCCAAGACACCTTGACTTTGACCCGGTCAAAGTTATTCCAGGCTTTGGGCCTTTAGAACCAAGAAAGGCTGGGACCGGAGCCATAGCACAGCTGGGAGGGCGTCTGCCTTGCACGCAGCTGACCATGCTGATGGTTCCATCCCTGGCATCCTGTATGATCCCCCAAGCACCGCCAGGAGCAATTCCTGAGCACAGAGTCAGGCGTAAGCCTTGAGCATCGCTGGGTGTGACCCAGAAGAAAAGAACCAAGGCAGGTTACCTTTGTACTGCGATATAGCAGTGATAGGGAAGTAATAAACCCACCCCTCTAGGAGAGTGTGCTGCCGGTGAAAAGCAGACAGAAATAGGGCTACTCAAACTAGGGCTGAGGGGCCTGAGGGGGCAGGAGATAGGGGCCAGCCTGCCTTGCAAGCTGCTGACCTCAGCAACACAAAGAGGAAGCACTGAGCACAGAGCCAGGAGGAAGCCCTGAGCCCAGCAGCTCTGGCCCCAAACCCTGATGAGTCCAATGAAATAAGGGCAGGATGGGAATAGTGGAGGAACTGAATTAGACTGCTTTAGACAACGAGGTCAAGTGATCCGGAGTCTGGCACAAATGCAGTTACATTGTGACCCGTTTTTTGGAAAGCCCAACAGGATCCCATCTGCAGAACTAATGATTCTATCCCCATCCGCAAAACTAAGGAGTCTATTCTTTTGCCAAAGGAATGACTCAATAACACATCAGTTGAAGCTTGTAAACACAACTCTCTGAACACCGAATCTTCCCTCCACTGCCAGCTACGGGAGAGTATTCATTGCAAACTACAATCCTTTAATGTCAGTTAACACTTGATGCCTTTTGTCTGAACCTTCTGTTTTTCTGTTAGCACCTTAGACCTTTCTACTCTAAACTATAAAGTTTTTGAGGACAAAAACTGTTTTGTTCACATTTTCGAAGAGCTTAGTAAAACGCTTCTTTTACATGTATTCAATTGACATTTCCTGAATACTTTTAAGTCAACCATGGAATACCTTCATAACAGCATGTGTAGATATCATTAACAATGTATTACAGAAAAATATGTGATTTTATTAAAAGAGCAATTAGTGAAAACTCTAACTTTCCTAACAGTATATCACTGTATCACTGTCATCCCGTTGTTTGTCAATTTACTCAAGCAGGCGCCAGTAATGTCTCCATTCGTCCCAACCCTGAGATTTTAGCATCCTCTCCTTACTCGTCTTTCCCAATGATTGGAGGCTCTTTCAGGGTCAGGGGAATGAGACCTGAGACCTGTTATAGTTACTGGTTTTGGCATATTGAATACACCACAGGGAGCTTAGCAGGCTCTGCCTTTGTGGTCAGGATACTCTTGGTAGCTTGCTGGGCTTTCCGAGAAGCATATATATGTGATATATATCATAGAGAGAAATATATATATATATGATTTTGTTGCCTACTGTCTGAACTCCATCAAACATGGTGTGGTAATTATGGAAAACAGGTAGGAAGTGTCTTATGATGTGTGGTGCAGCCGCTTCTGAGGCTGCGTGGTCCAGAATGTGGCCCAGAGCTTGGCAGCGGTTGGGTAGTGGAGGTCAGCTGCTTGGGTCAGGGAGGACTCTCACCTGCCCACCTCTGGGGTGCTCCGAGTGAAAACAGCCTGGCGAGGAGTCTGGTGGCATGCTTATGGGGGCCTCATTTTATACTCCCTTCTGGGAGGAGTAGCCATGGGTTCTGGAGGGTGGTTGATGAGGAGATGATCTGCCGCTGGCAGTGTGTGACTTATGGGTGTGACCCCTGTGTCACTGGAGACTGGGGGAAGCAGGCAGAGGATCTCTGCTCCTGGGTCCCATTGAGTCCAGAGTCCAAGGTCACAAAGTTCCGCATTACCTGGGTTCCATGAGGCTTCAGTCCTGCGTGAGGCTCAGCTTGAGTGTCAGGAAAGAGGCCTGGAGCGTGGTGACAGTTCTGTAGTGGAGGTCGGCTGCCGGGGCTGGGTCCCTTGGGGCGGGGAGGGCTCTTCATATATGATTCAAAATTTCTAAACTATATATATAGAATATAAGAAGATTGCTCGAGGCCCTCCCGTTGATCATCGATTTGCTCGAGCGGGCCCAGTAACGTCTCCATTGGAGACTTTGTTGTTACTGTGTTTGGCATATCGAACACGTCACGGGGAGCTTGCCAGGCTCTGCCGTGCGGGCGAGATACTCTCGGTAGCTTGCTGGGCTCTCCGAGAGGGGCGGAGGAATCGAACTCGGGTCGGCCATGTTGGCTGTGTGCAAGGCGAACGCCCTACCGCTGTGCTATCACTCAGTACTAATAATTTCTAGGATTAAAGTTATGGTAAAGTAAGTAAAGTAAAGTAAAGGCCCTCCCGTTGATCATCTATTTGCTCGAGCGGGCCCAGTAACGTCTCCATTGGAGACTTTGTTGTTACTGTGTCTGGCTGAAGCGATAGCACAGTGGGTAGGGCGTCTACCTTGCACGCAGCCAACATGGCCGACCCGAGTTCGATTCCTCCGCCCCTCTCGGAGAGCCCGGCAAGCTACCGAGAGTATTCGATATGTTGATATAAAGTTATGGTAATTTTGTTTTAATCTTTGTGCTATTTTTTTTTGGTTTGGTGTTTTATTTTGTGGTTTTTGTTGTTGTTGTTGTTGTTGTTTGTATATTTTTTGCTTTGGGGGCCACACCTGGCAGTGCTCAGGTGTTACTGCTGGCTCTGCACTGAGGAATTACTTCTGGTGGTACACAGGGAACCATATGGGATGCTGGAGATTGGACCTGGATCATATGCAAGGCAAGCATCCTATCTGCTTTACTATCGCTCAGGTCTCTCTCTGCTATCTTTTGAAATTTGATTCTATACTCTATTTGGAATAGATATGTTTTGTAGTAGAAAAACTCTGATGCCTTAAAAAGAAAGTTCCTAACAAGATTTAAGCTGGCCATCAGTCAATAGCATAAAATTGTTTTTAAAAAGCAATTGTAAGAGCTTTAATTAAAAATAATCTTTAAAGGCCTTTAAATTTAGAGCCAGAGTGATAGTACAGCAGGTAGGGTGTTTGCCTTGCACATGGCCAACCTGAGTTCAATCCCTGCATCCCATATGGTCCCCCAAGCATCGTCAGGAGTGATTACTGGGTGCAGAATAAACCCTGAGCATTGCTGTATGTGACCTCCCCCAAAAAATCTTTTAAATTAAAAAAAAATTGTGGGGTGAGAGAGACAATATAAAAAGCAGGCTCCATTCTTTGCATGCTGCCAACCCCAGATAATCCACAGTTCCCCTGAGCATCTCTGAGTACAGCTCTAGTGGCCCTCACAGCACCTCTTCTTATGGCTCTGGAATTCTCTAAACACCTCTAAGGTAGCCCCTGTGTTACCTGCGACCACATGATCTGAGCAGCACCCACATTCTCAGCTCCTACCTGGGACCCGCAGTCTGTTAGGCCAAGAACAACAAAGGGGGGTCTTTGGGCCCCCTGTGCATTGACTGGGAGCCCCCACCCACTGAACAATAAAAACAGGGCAAACCCATATACTGGATATGAAATTAAGAGCATAAAGAATGTTTATGCCCCAAATCGTAATACTTAGCAGACAACAGTATTAATTCGACTGTTCTTCTAATTAGTTATCATGAGATCTTCTATAGACAGTGTTACCAATTTCTCAGTTCTATAATCAAGATCGGGTTATGTAGACAACACATGGTGAAAATGTACAAATGTAGGGAAATTCAAAACAAAATTAGTTCGCTGAAAAAAATCAAGCAGATTCGAGTTTGAGGTGCTAGTGTAAAACTTGATAACTCTTTACTGAAATATATTAAATATGTTGTGACTATTCCTAAGATAGTACATGCAAGAGTCTAAAAATTCTTTAGGAAAATGTAAGTTTGATATATCTCTAAGGAAAGGGATGTTTAAACTAACTGATCTGGTTCTATTTTGTTCCCAAAACTCCATTTTAATGAGCCGTTTTTTCTTAAGTTTTACCTTTTTTTTCAGACTTTTAAAATTACAATAACCACTAACTGGAAAGAATCAGTTTCCAGCTTCCCAAGACATTTTCCAAGAACTATACAACCATCTTTCTCTTTTTAGTTCTTCTTTCCAGGGTAAACAGTCCCAGTTTGACCAAAAACCACTGAACTGTGAGAAATGCAAACTATAATCAGTCATACTTGTTGCATTTCTTTCCATTTAAAACCATCTGAAACCAAAGCCTGAGAAGCATAATCTGGGCTGATAGCTCAATTTGTACTCCCCAGTTGGCAAATCTGAGACTCCCTAAAGAAAAAGCGTGGTCTCACTTTAACCTCATAATGTTTTCCCCTGACAACATAAGTACTATTTAACAATTTTGAAGTTAGTCATGATTTGTCTATGTACTGAACCACAGTATATAGCAAATAGAATCCAGTTATTTGTAACGACTTCATAAGAAAAATATACATAAGAAGAAAAGGAGATTTTTATTTTGGGGTGAAGGGGATTTTTTAAACACTTTCTTTCAGTTCTCCTTCCACTACTTTGCATGGTCATGGATGACGGGCAATGAGTGAATACACCCTTACTCCAATCATTTATCAATTTTAGTAGACACACTGATTTCTTCACGGTAAGAAGTGGTCGTGCCTGTTTAAAAAGATATTAAGGGCATTCAGGTAGGAAAGGAAGAAATCAAGCTCTCACTATTCGCAGATGATATGATACTCTACTTAGAGAACCCAATAACTTCCACCAAAAAACTCTTAGAAACAATAGACTCGTATAGTAAAGTTGCAGGTTATAAAATCAATACCCAAAAGTCCATGGCTTTCCTATACGCAAACAGTGAGAGAGAAGAAAGCAACATGAAAAAAACAATCCCATTCACAATTGTGCCCCAGAAAATCAAGTACCTAGGAATCAGCTTAACTAAGGAAGTAAAGGACCTGTACAAAGAAAACTACAAAACGCTACTTCAGGAAATAAAAGAGGACATGAGGAAATGGAAAGATATCCCCTGCTCATGGGTCGGGAGACTTAACATTGTCAAAATGGCAATACTACCAAAAGCATTGTATAAATTCAATGCAATCCCTATAAGGATACCCATGACATTCTTCAAAGAAATGGAGCAAACACTCTTGAAATTTATATGGAACAATAAGCCCCCACGAATAGCTAAAGCAATTCTTGGGAAAAAGAAAATGGGAGGAATCAACCTCCCGAACTTCAAACTGTACTACAAAGCAGTAATAATTAAAACAGCATGGTACTGGAACAAAGGCAGAACTGCAGACCAATGGAACAGGGTTGAATACACTGACATTTCTCCTCAATCATATGCTCATCTAATCTTTGATAAAGGTGCAAGTAATGTGAAGTGGAGTAAGGAAAGCCTCTTTAATAAATTGTGTTGGCATCACTGGACGGCTACATGCAAAAAAATAGGCTCAGAACTCTGCCTAACACCATGTACAAAAGTAAGATCAAAATGGATTAAAGACCTCAACATCAGACCAGAAACCATAAGGTACATTGAAGACAAAGTTGGCAAAACCCTCCATGACATTGAAGCTAATGGTATCTTCAAGGATGCCACGCCACTGGCCGAGCAAGTGAAAACAGAGATAGATAAATGGGACTATCTTAAACTAAGAAGCTTCTGCACTTCCAAAGAAACAGTGACCAAAATACAAAGACAGTCTACAGAATGGGAAAGGATATTCACCGAATACACATCTGACAAGGGGTTGATATCCAGGATATACAAAATACTGGTTAAACTCCACAAGAAGAAAACATCCAACCCCATCCAAAAATGGGGCAATGAAATGAACAGAAACTTTCTCAAAGAAGAAATCCGAATGGCAAAAAAGCACATGAGAAAATGCTCTACATCATTAATCATCAGGGAGATGCAGATCAAAACCACAATGAGATACCATCTCACACCTCAGAGACTGGCCCACATTCAAAAGAACAAAAGCAACCGATGCTGGCGTGGATGTGGCGAGAAAGGGACACTCCTTCACTGTTGGTGGGAATGTCCACTGGTTCAGCCCTTCTGGAAAACAGTATGGACGATTCTCAAAAAATTAGAAATTGAGCTCCCATTTGACCCAGCAATACCACTCCTGGGAATATATCCCAGAGAGGCAAAAATGTATAGTCGAAGTGACATCTGCACTTGTTTGTTCATTGCAGCCCTCTTTACAATAGCCAGAAACTGGAAGAAACCTGAATGCCCAAGAACAGATGACTGGTTAAAGAAACTTTGGTACATCTACACAATGGAGTACTATGTAGCTCTTAGAAAAGATGAAGTCATGAAATTTACATACAAGTGGTACAATATGGAAAGTATCATGCTAAGCGAAATGAGTCAGAAAGAGAGGGATAGACATAGAAAGATTGCATTCATCTGGGGGATATAAAGTAACAAAGTATGAGATTAATACCCAAGAATAGCTGAGATCAGCACCAGGAGGATTACTCCATAACTTAGAGGCCAGCCGGGTATCCTAGAGGAAAGGGCTATTCAGATAGAGAAGGGAGCACCAAATAAAGGATGTTTGGAGGATCCTCCCAGGAGGGGAGATGCATGTCGAAAGTAGACTATGGACTGAACATGTTTGCCACTCAATGCCTCTTTTGCAGACCACAACACCCAAAAGGAGAGAGAGAACACAGGGGATTGCCCTGCCACAGAGACGGGGGGATGGGGGGATGGGGGTGGGAGGGATATTATCCATGGTGGTGGAAAATGGGCACTGGTGGAGGGATGGGTATCTGATCATTGTATAATTGAAACCAAAGCACAAAAAATTGTAAATCTACAACTTTAAAAAAAATAAAATAAAATAAAGGGAAAAAAAAAAAAAAGTTAAAAAAAAAAAAAAAAAAAAAAAAAAAAAAGAAGTGGTCGTGCCTGTTTATTTCTAAACCTTTTAAGTGAACTCTCTGATCCTCAGTACCCCATTAGCAAGAGGCAACAAATATAAAATAAAATCTCTTTGATTGAAGGGCCTCCCTCTTTGCCAATAGTTCTCTTCTCTTGTACACATGGAAATAGTCTGTGGAGACCAGAGCTAGTCCACTGCAAAAGGAAATGACCATGAGCAGAAATAACCATATTAGTGAGCACTTGGCTTTTAGAAGTCAAGATCACTGAACTCACACCAAGCTGAGATTCCAAAAAAGAAAACAAACTCAGATGTCATCTCAGGTAAGGGAAAGAAGATTTCTATTCCTAAGGAAACAATTTGACAAGTACTCATCTCCATACTGGTAAAGTCCTTCGATTACCAAAGAATTCCCAGTTTCCTCAAGAGAAAAAGAATGCCTGTCCTTCATTTCCCTCCCTCCCCCCCCTCCCTCCCTCCCTCCCTCCCTTCTTTCCTTCCTTATCTCCTTCCTGTTTCCTTCCTGTTTTCCTTCCTTCCTTCCTTCCTTCCTTCCTTCCTTCCTTCCTTCCTTCCTTCCATTCATTGTTATCTTCCCTCCTTCCTTTTTTCCTCCCTCCCTTTCTCCCTTCTATCCTGCTTCCTTTCCTCCCTCCCTCCCTCCCTCCCTCTCTCCCTCCCTCCCTCCCTCCCTCCCTCCCTCCCTCCCTTCCTTCCTGTCCTAAACAATATATGCTCTCTCCCACCCATTTCTCTAAGTGTACATGCAAGATTCCTTATGTTTTGTTTTATTCGGACAATGCAGAACTGCATGGCGGTGCTCTGGGCTTGCCTGGAATGTCACGGGAAGAACCTGTGTGTTCCTTCAGTGGAGCCTGGGAAGGCAACGCCACTGTAGCTACTGGGGGAACTTTCTGTTGGCACAAGACTGTTATCTGACTCCTAATTCCTTTCTCAAACTAACAGGGGCAGATGTGGCAGACCTGGATTTTCCCCAAGAAGGAAGCTTGATTATTTTTACCTGTTATAATCATAGTGACGTAATCTTTCAATTGTTTAAACAGAAAGAAAAGTACAAGGGGTTATTCCTTTGCCTTCTGGAATTTCTAATAACTTTTTTTAATTGTCAAATGTGGTAGCTAGTGTATTTGCTGTGAGGACTTCACTTGTCTTTTAGATATATGGTCCTCAACTGAAAAAAAAAAAAAGTGACTTAAACGACAAACTCTTCTATCTGCTCAGATAGATTATGAACAGATTGGATGACACATAGGTTTATAGTCCTGCTCTTTGCCAATCTGAAATTAAGCTACATCCTGTGGGCCTCAGATACATGATTTACTGAGATAAAACCAAGTGATCTTATTCTCTGGATTTTTTTATAATCCTTAGGTTCTGCACAAGTGGTCAAATTTTAATTTCCCTCCCTTTCTCCCCACATGTTTTAGAAGCTGAGAACATTTATCTTGTACTAACATTTGGCAAATTTCAAACATGTAAAACAGTATTAGCATTGTGTTTTACATTACAGCCTCAAACCTTGTTAATTTTATACTGTCAATTTATACCCTTTGACCAATCTCTCCTGATTTCTTCCTCCCTCTAGCCTCTGACATTCTTTGCCAGTATCCAATTCCCAGGACCTCCTCGAGAAGCAAGAACAAGAGAACAATACAACGAAGTAAGAAGAATGCCACTTTCTATGTCATTTCTACATTGCTTCTTCTCTGCATAAAAAAAAATCTTTCTATTCTGTTGTCATTTACTTTCCATTTACTTTCAGTTCAATGACTGTGAGAGATCCCTATGTCACATTTATTGTAGATTAAAGCAATTTAGAGCCTAAAATATACAGTTTTTAGGGGTACAGAGAAAAATATTTCTTTGCTTCCAGTCAGTTATAAATTTGGCATAATTTATATTTCAATAAATATTCAAAAGTGCCTCCATAAATATTCCTTGATTTTCATAAAATAATAGAACATGTAGTGCATTATTGTGGGAAAATTTAATATCAAAGATTAAATTATATGACTATCTTATCTCTTAAAGGAAATGTTTTTCTGCAATGTATGTGATAGATGCCTTTATAATCTACCGGAAACCAACTTATCTTTTGTTATTAAAAGAATTTTTCATTGAAGATATTGAAAAATCACCAATGGGGTTAGGAAAGTATAGAGGATTTAAAAGTTGTGGCTTATCTGAAACCCTGCAAAGAATCCTGCAAAAGGAAAGCATAATTGCCTTCAACAAGGACATCCCCACTGTTTCCTCTCCTGACTCTGTTCTTTCGTTCCCACTCGCTACCAGGGAATAGGACAAAACATCTTCATTTGTTCACTAAAGCTTTGTTCTTCAACATTGGATTTTTACGCCATCTCAAACTCTCCCTTACCACAGGTTTACGGGTCTATGTGGGGTGTGTGTGTGTGTGTGTGTGTGTGTGTGTGTGTGTGTGTGTGTGTGTGTATGTGTGTGTGTGTGTGTGTGTGTGTTTAAGGAGCATGATGGGTGGCAGAAGTGGGGTTGTCGGGCCACACCCTATGATGCTTAAGTGCTGTTCCTGACAGTGCTTGGGGGACCATATGTGGTTCTGGGGATTTGAACCATGGACAGCAGCGTACAAGACCAGTGTCTTACATCTTGTACTATCTTTCTGGTTCCTGGCTACTTGGTCTTAAAAGAACTGATCCCTCTATTATTCACATATCTTTCATGGCCAGTAGTATACTGTCACAGGGCATTAACTATGCCTCATCCACAGTAAGGTGAATAACTTGAATAAAGTTTTAGATAAAAATATACCCTTGGAGTTTCATTATATTGCTTTTATGTTGCATGAAGATTAAAGTACCCTATAATTCTTGGAGACCAGGTTCGCAGACAATCTGAAACTAGGATTTCAGATAAAGTCATCATTAAACGTTCCAATCACAAGACTGGAGAGATAGTATAGCAAGTAAGGAATTTGCTTGCTTGACGTCAACTCAGGTTTGATCTCTGGCACCTTATATGGTCTCTAAACACCATCAAGAGTGAATCTTGAATACAGACTAGTGAGCCAGCAGGAAGCCCTGAGCACCGCTGGATGTGGCTCAAAACTAAAAATTAAAAATAAATGTTTTAACCACAAAATGGTTAAGTTACTGAGTTTTTCAGTTCAATAATGTCACAATTTTTGCATTCAAAACCATTGTGTTAGCATTAGCTAATCATAGTTTTGGAAGTCTAATAATAGTCTATTCATTAAAAACATTTTTAAATATTATCTTTTAATTCTGATGGTAAATTCTAAATTTAGAAGAATAAAAATTCAAAATAATATTAAGCAACAGGATGTGTCATTAATATTAAGTGTCATTAATATTAAAAGAAAAATTTCTGGTAACATCGTGAAAACACAGAGCAATAAACAATGATTGTCAGAAACACTTTTTTTCAAAACTAAGGGATATTTTTAATTAAGAAATGATGAATACTAAGATATTAGTTTTAGGTTTAGGCATACCACATAATGATTCACTATGTGTGTGTGTGTGCGCATGTGTATGTATATATATATATATATATATAATCAAATGGTCATTACAATATAATAGTATTAACATCCATCATCAGTTACAATTTTTTCTTGTGATTACAACTTTCAAGATGTAATCCATTAGCAAATTTCAAATAAATAATACTACTATTATCTATAGTCATCAAGCTCACATAAATATATTCCCATTGCTTACTTATTTTATAATTGATGTTTGACCCCTACTTGCACTATTCCACTGCCAAATTATCAGTCACCAATTTGCACTCTTGTATTCTATGATTTCCTTCCTTCCTTCCTTCCTTCCTTCCTTCCTTCCCTTCTCCCTTCCTTCCTTTTCTTTTTTTCTTTCTTCTATTTCTTTTATTTTTTTCCTTTTTCTTTTTTGGTGCTGGCGATGAAGTCCAAGAGTTTCAAAGATGTAAAGCCCATACTCTGTCATTACGCTATATCTTCAACCCTTTTAATTTTTTGCTTCAACATACAAGTAAGATCATAAGTATATGTCTTTCTCTTTCTGATTTATTTCACCCAAGATTCAATATTTTCACAAATGATAAGCTTTTATTCTATATTAAAACATCAATTATAAAATAAGTAAGCAATGGGAATATAATTACGTGCAGCTTGATGACTGTAGATAATAATACTGTTATTTATTTGAAAGTTGCTAATGGATTACATCTTGAAAGTGGTGATCACAAGAAAAAACTGTAACTGAATGATGGATGTCTTTTTAACATCCATCATTCACAATTACAATAATATATTCTATATTAAAAATATATCTTAGCATATTTTCCTTCTCAATCATCTACTCATGAACCCTTAGGTTACTTCCATATTTTGACTATTGTAAGTAATACCACAACAAGCATTCAAGACATGGATCTTTTGGACTTAATAATTTTAATCTCTTTAGATAGTTAACCAGAAGTGGAATTGCTAGATCTTATGATGCTTCTATTCTTGAACTTTATTGAGGAAGCCTCTACCTTTTACGTTCCCATCAACAATGAACAAGAACTCTCATTCACTATATCCTGACAAACACTGATCTTTTAATTTAGGGGGGTGTTTTGTTTTTCTTTGTTTTGTTTGGGGGCCAATCCCAGCTGTACTCAGAGCTTACTCCTGGATCTTTACTCACTGCTCCTCCTGGTGGAGCTCAGGGGACCATATCTGGCACCAGGGATCAAACTTGGGTCAACTGAATGCAAGGCAAATTCCTGCTGTACTACCACTCCAGCTCACTTGTTATTTCCCTTTTTGAAAATAGTCATTTGTCTGATGTGAGTCACCGTATTGCTGTGATTTTGATTTTATGTTCTCCATGACTGTTGAATGTTGAATGAATAATCCTATACGTGGTGCTCATCTGTATGTCTCCTGTAGAAAATTAAGGAATCTTCTATTTGCCCCCTCTTCACTGATTCAGTACTAGCTAACAACATTACTGAATTTCCAGAACATAGCTCAAGATTTCTATATGTGTAAAAGACCCACTGTACCACCACCAAAGGTTCACTGCTATCCTAGCACCAAAAGGTCCCTCTCCCTGTACCCCTGCCAACACCCTGCTTCTTCATCCCCTGGCACTGACCAAAGTGTTCATCCACATATTTGTGGTCTTTTGCCACTTAATCTGCTTTAGATAGTCGAATTTCACACTAGTGAAACCATCAAGTGAATGGCTTTCACTTCCTTTTCACTGCATTCCCCACCAACACTGGTTGTTTTCATTCTTTTTGATATAGGCCATTCTACAGGTGAGGTGATATTGCATTGCTTTGATTTGCATCTCCCTGATAATAAGTACTGAACAGTTTTCCATAGACCTGTCAGCTATCTGTGAGTCATCCTTGAGGAAGTATCTGTTTAGAACCTCTCCCATTTTTGTAATTTGATGTTTTGTTTTGTTATTTAGCTAGGTAAATGCCCTTTGTCAAAAGTATATTGTGTTAATATTTTCTCCCTCTCAGTAGAGTGGTTTTGTTGCTGGTGTTGTAATTGTTTAGTTTGGGCATCTTACTTTTTTTTTTAACTTTCAAGAAGCTCTGTAAGTTTGACATAGTCCCAATGTCTATTTGGGCTCACTGGTTTTGATTATCATCTTCCAAATTAGTAATGTTGCACATTCTTTTTTGTGTCTTTCAGGCCACCTACCCAACTCCTGATCAGGTTCATCAACCCTCTATTGTTCTGTTCCATGAGCTCTCCCTCTCCCCCTCTCTCTTCCCACCTCTCTAAAATCCCTGCCAAATACATGATGTGAAAAAAGTCTTTCCCAGATGCTACGTTCCATCTTTCCTTGGTGATATTTCCTTTTACTTTGTGGAAGCCTCTCAATCTTATGTATTTTGTTTATTCTTTCTCTTTTCCCCTTGTCAATAGAGCTGAACCTCTAAAGATAGCTCTGATGATCAGCCTCAGAAATATACTGCTTTATTTTCTTCTATGTAATTAATGGTTTCAGGCCCACTGTATAAGGAATATTTTAAAAATAAGTCTTGATAGTACATCCAAAAGTACAGGGAGTGTATGTGACCAAAAAAAAATTTCTGCACTTCGAAACAAACAAAAAATATAATGTAGTTATGTTATTGAAGAAGAAAAAAGTTCAAAATATACTCCTTTCAGTTAAGGCATTAACAAAATACTTTTCATGTGTGTGTTAAATAAAGCAGGGATAAGAATAAAATTGTATTAAAATATACTTCTCAACATGCTAAACAAAATAATGTATTAAAGCTACAATGATTTTTTAAACATAGCATTTTAAAATACACATACCTATCTATTTTTAAGCAATACCAATAAAGGGAGGCAAAGTGGGGACCACTTTGTGTTTTAGGGAAGCATCACTTGATCACTTCATATCCTGTTGCTCATCGATTTGCTCGAGCAGACACCAGTAACGTCTCCATTCATCCCTGTTGTGTGCTAATGTAGCCCAACGGCATCTGCTTGTTCTAGAAACATGAAGAACCTCAAACTGATCGTTCAGGATCTTGACGAAAAAGTCTGACCATCTGGTAGGTGGGCAGCCACACAGTCTTTTGATATCCCGTTGAATCCAGTCAGTAATGGCTCTAGTCCAGCAGTCGTCTCTAAATCTCATTACGTATCCAGCCCATCTAATTTTCGATGCCTTGGCATCAGAGACAGCATCCCTGATTCTTGAACGTTGACAGAGATCAGAACTCCGGATTCTTTCTCTCATTTGAGCGAAGCATGATAGTCCAAGCATAGCTCTTTCGATTCCTCTTTGGGAGACCCGAATAGCATTCTTATTCTGTTTTTGTAGGGCCCAGGTCTCTGAGGCGCATGTTAATGCAGGAAGAACAGTGGAATCAAAGAGATGTGCCTGGAACCAGAGGTTCTTCATCCTCTTAGTTATTTCTTCGATGCTCTTGAAGGCGTTCCAAGCCACTCTCTTCCTCCTGCGCAACTCAGGTGCTTGATCATTTGTCATGTTGACTTCTCGACTTAGGTATACATAACTGTTGCATTCGGAGATGGTCGTGCCATTGGTTGAGAGTGAATGGAACGTCAGGAACAAGACTGTTTCTCATAAACATTGTCTTTGTGAGATTTAGCTGTAATCCGACCTTTCCACACTCATGGTCGAAATCGGTCAGCATTTGTGCCGTTTGGCTGATGTTTGGTGTTATGTTATGCTATGTTAGGGAAGCAAGATTTGGAAAAATGAGATTCTATTCCAAAATGACTTGGGAATAGGCCTTTTATTTAACCTCTCATTTGACAAATGTTGATTTGATTGTGGCTGGGATGCATGTAATGTGGGGATTTGAACTCAGATTCCTGTACATGCCCTGATCCCTGATCACTGAGATATCTCTGCATCTTGATAATAACTTCTTTAAAAAGTTATTTTCTATTTGTTGCATCACACCTGATGATGTTCAGGGCTTAATCCTGGCTCTGCACTCAGGTATCACTCCTAGCTGTGCTCAGGGGATCACATGGGATGCTGGGGATTGAATCCCCAGGTCAGCTGCATGCAAGACAAATGCCCTATTCACTATATTGTCTCTCCAGCCCCAAAAAATCACCTTTAAAAAAGTCTAATAGCAGTTGCTTTGTTTGGGGTTTTTGTTTTGTTTTGGTTCCACACTGGGCCCTGAGTTTAATCCTTGGAACCATATTCTTGTCTCTTCCCACTGTTGGGTGTAGTGCTGGTGGGCCCTGTCCGTTGCTCTGGTAATCCTGAGGACTGCTGTGTGCTGACAATTGCACTGTTGGCCTCCTGTTGTTCATCAATTTGCTCATGTGGGCACCAGTAACATCTCCATTGTGAGACTTGTTGTTACTGTTTTTGGCATATCGAATACATCATGAGTAACTTGCCAGGTTTTGCCATGTAGGTGAGATACTCTCGGTAGCTTCCAGGGCTCTCCAAGAGGGGTGGAGGAATTGAACCTGGGTCGTCCATGTGCAAAGCAGACGCCCTACAACTAATCCCTTGGACTTGGTGAGAAATTTGATGATTACTAAAGGAACAGGGATATAAGTGGCAGAAATGGGTATAGGTATCTTTTTAGTGGTGAATGGGCCCTGGAACATTGATGGTTAGGGCAGCGAGTCCTATAGACATATAGAGGTACTAAACTGCACCTTTGAGATTCTACACTGTTAGAAGGAAATGACAAATAGAAAATGAATGGAGAAAAATGCATGTTGACAGAAAACCTCAAATTACAAATGAGCATGGAGTACCACTGCTTTTTCCTTCCACTGAGAACTTTTAATTGTAGGATAACATTGGTTTCATAGCCTCAGGTAGTTTAGGTTTGTTGGGTTGCTCCCATCACAGTGCTCCCATTCCTCTGTGTTTATTTGTAACTTCTTTCTTTGTGCTCTGTTGATTTATAAATATTGTTTTTCTCTTCTCCTTAAGTCCTATACATAGTTGTTCAGACCAAAGTCCTTTTTGTATGGACACAAGAAGACAGCATATGCTATGCTTTTATAACATGACTCAGTGTTATTTTCCTCCTGGGCATCTGTTATCTCAACCTAAGCCTCAGCTGCCCTTACTTCCTAGCACCCACAAAAGCAGGGTCCCAATGAGGGACTGGATGGAACCAGGTCAAGCAGTAAGCTTTGTGCTACCCGGGCATCGAAATGGGCCTGGCCAAAGTGCCTAATGCTTAACTATAAGTTCAGAGCTTGGTCATGGACACATGCTATCATGATCCAAAAAGTAATAACTAGATTCGGACCCTGCTAGGGTTAGGAAAGATTAATCTGGCCTGAGCGCTGTAGTCTGAGTCTGCGGCAAGATGTTCCCAGGAGAGCTGTCCTACAAGCCTCATTGTTATCTCTTACTTTGTCCATACAAAAATAATAGTATTAAGATGTTGATAGAGTTACTGGACCAAGGAAAGGAGAAAAACACCTTAAGAGGTATTTTGCCTGAGGAGATTCAGGAAGGGCTTTGGAATAATGCCTCTTAGGTGGTGTTCCCTTTGAACTTGCTGGGCCCTCAGGAAGGGCTTTCTTATGTTGATGTGGCTACCAGACTGGGTGCAGAGTCAGCCCAGAGTGCTGGGGAGTTAGTTGGACAGACAAGAGAGAGGGGGAGAGAGTGAGAAAGAGCAGGGCTGCGAGATGGAGTGTGGAGAGACTAGCAAGGGGGACAGAGAGACAAGAATGTAGAAGAAGAATACAGGAGCAGGCACGTGGAGAGAAGAGAGAGAACCCAGGTTGCGAGATGGAGCGTGAAGAGATGAGCGGGAAAGACAGGAGGAGATGGAATGAGGGGCAGTGTGAGATTAGCTAGAATGGGGGGCTCAGAGAGACTGGGGCAGACTCATATGGAGTATGGAATAAACGGCATATGATCAATCAACCAGCTTGGCCCTCGTTCACTGTCTGCCCCATGACCCGGGCTGCCCCGGCTGAGCAAGCCGCCCAGGGCCCACCCCAAATGCGGGGGGCAAGGGGAAAAGCCGTCAGGCCTCTCCCTGGCTGCCCCTGGAGGTTCCATACAATAAAGGAAAACAATGAGCAATCTGCACCTTTCTGTACCATGTCATTGTTGGGGGAAAAAAATGAGGAAAATTATAATGTAGGAGTATTGCAAGAATGAAACACACACATAAAACTTTCAACAAAATAAGGCACAGTAATCAAAAGTTTCTCCTTCATTGTTCTTTCTTGTTTTATCTTCACACCAGAAAGACTCATTTTTTTCTTCATCATTGTTGATTAAAATCTATACCCTGCATAGTACGCACGGAGCATGAGGAAAGATAAGACTGTATCTCTTTTAACAAATTAAGATTGACTTACAAAAAGAGAGAGGAAAATGTCCTGGTTTAATCTGCTCACAATAATTTTGAACAACAGAGAGCAAATGTGAGTTTTTAAGTCATCCTAAGGCATCTCACAAAAGACCTGGGTAACTCTATATTTGGCCAAGACTGTTCCTACTACAAACTCATAAAAGAAGTCGGGCTGAAAACGACTTCAGGTGGGAATTTATTGTGTCTACGATATATTAATATAACTTCCTTTGCTTCCTTTTTAAACTTCTTACATTCACCTTTAGAACACTCAAAAGGAAAACCATTAAAACATTTTGAGGGGCTTGAGCAATAATACTTAGTGCTTTGCAAACAGCCTACCTCGCTGCCCACCTGGTTTCGATACCCAGCACCCCATATAGTTCCCTGAGCACCACCAGGAATGATTCTTGAGTGCACAGTCAGGAGTAACCTAAGCATCTCCAGATGTGGCCCAAATCAAACAAAACAAACAAGCAGATCATAAAAAGCACTTTGAGACCTGACAAGACTGCACAGTTTGCCAGATATGAATTAATTAACAGCACTGGGTGGTTCAGAAGCACTGAATCTAGCAAAATATTTGCATCTACGGTGTTTGCATCAATTATTTCTCTTTTAAGCTTTGATTGGCTAACATATTAACACTACTCTATATAAGTCATAGAGATCATAAACACAGAACCCGTTTTGACATATTGGTACATTTTATTAATTTCTTCAAAAACACTGAATCTACGACATTTCATTACAAATCTCTATGACCTGACATCAGTGCTAAATATAAGCCAGAGATTCCAATAATGTTTTCTTTTTTGCTAAAAATTCCTTCTTTTTTTTTCCATATCTTCCACCACCTCATGCTACCCTCAGTCCCACACTTGATAATAAGATCCCTAAGCTTGTTCAGGGACTAATTCCTATTTGAGTAACTATGCCTTGCTCCACAACATTCAATTCATTAATCATTATAATATGCAGAAAATCAAATGTTCTATGGACGATCGATGTCTTTAAATGTACCTAAGGTGAATGAATGTACCTAAGGTGAATAAATCGTTTGTCCTGTCTTTCGCCACATAAACTGTCAAGGCTTTTGATTATCTTTTGCTCATTTTGATTGTCTCTTTGCCATAAAACTGTTTCAGGAATTCCAAATGCTAACACAGAGACTCTGGGCCAGTGAATCTTTCACTCATTATGCATGAATGTGGCCTATTTTCAATGGACTCTTAAAAGTGTCCATCATTTCCAGGATGTAGGAAAGCCAGATTTGCATGATAACTGCTGAGTGAATGGATGTGAAGGGGAAAATCCAGGGCGCAATTTGCTATGGCCTATGAAAATCAATGCCAGTACATGCCAACTCTCCTCTCTGTACTCAAAATACCCTGTCTGTCTACCTCTGTGGCCAACATAACAGAGAATCAGAAAGGAAAGCTGCTGAGCGAAGTAATTACAAACAGAGTATGTAGGTGTGCTTGGAAAAAGATGTTGTTTCCTTGTGTGTGATCACGTATAGGCAGGAAACCAGTAATTCCCAAGAACATTTGAGTCTAGACTATTTTTGCTTTGATGTTTATTTGTTTTGTGGTTATACCTGGTGATGCTCGGCTTACTCCTGGCTCTGAGCTTGGAGATGACTCCTGGCAGTGCTTAGGGGACCGTATGTGGAGCCTGGAATAGGACCCAAACCAGCTAGGTGTAAGGCAAGTGCTTTGCATATGATACTTTCTCTCTGGCCCAAGTTTGTGACCCTTCAACCTCACCCACTCTCCTCCAGCCAGGGATGACCAAAGTGGAAGAGAAACAGCGAACAGCTCTCGTTCCTGTCTGTTCTGACTTCACAGTTCTCTTTACCCCCCTAATAAGTGACTTAACAAAACGACAGGCCCAAGGAAGTTCCACTCTACCATGCTGCTCTTGTGTGGCCTTTGATTTCTCTGACATAATCAGTGAAAATAAGTCCCAAATCTCCTCGTTGCTTGTTTCATCATCAGAATTTCTCTCTCTTCCTCATGCATTATTCACACAAGAAATAACAGTTGCTGTGCTTGCACAACATCAGCTGATGTCAGCAAAAGATTCTTATTCTTCACAGCCATCGTTCCAGTTTCTTTCAGGTGGGTTCGAGAGAAGGGCACTCCCAGACAGTTATGCTTCCCTAAGCTTGAGCTTTATGGGCTAATTCTCACTGGTTCTGACATTTCAATGTAAGCAAATCTGATCGGCATCTCACAGTCAGTGTTTCTGGCTTACACTCACTGTATCCCACTCATTATATACGTATGTGTGCGTGTGTGTGTGTATATACATACAGATATGTGATGTATATATGTATATGTGTGTATATATATATCACTTGTCTCTTGTATCAGTTATCATCCCATTGTTCATCGATGTGCTCAAGCGGGCACCAGTAACATCTTTATTCGTCCCTGTTGCGTGCTAGCATAGCCCAATGGCATATTGGGGCTCTCTCAGGGCCAGGGGAATGAGACCCGTTATTGTTACTGTTTCTGACATATTGAATATGCCACGGGTAGCGTGCCAGGCCCTGCCGTACATTATATATATATATATATTTTGAGAATCATATATATATAATATATATGTATATATATATATATATATATATTTTGAGAATCTTCACACATCTCATACCAGCTTTCAAATAAAGAGAACCTATTATCTGGAAGGAGCCCGTTCACTTATAGATCTGCTATTCACAGGATATGGGTCTTTTGGTCAGATCCCTGAACCCACTTCTTTTAAGAGGTGAGCTTGTTTGGCAATCCCCTACCCAAAGCTGCTTACGGACTGCCCACCATTTTGCCAAGGTAGAGGAACAAAAAGTGGCTTTTCTTTTGAAGAGGAGGAAGTTCAGTATGCTTTTCAAAATGCCTTCTTTTGTTTATTCTTCTTTTTATGGAAAGGAAAGTTTGAACAAAATTACTTTTAGAAAAGTTTCTATTTCAGTTATGGTTAATTTTTTTATTTTTTAAAATTACTTTATAACTAAGTTAATATTCAGAGACCACTGTGATGATCAGTGACTTAGAGAAATTTGGTAAATAGCCACATTCAAAAATTCCATATTAATAGATGAATTTGATTTAAATCGAACCTGAAACTGCAACTTCATTCTTTGTGTATTTTTATTATGTCCAATTAACAAGCTTAGTTGCAAGCAAATAAAATCCTTAAGTTGTTTTTTTAAAATAAGGTAGTGGGTCTATGATTTGAAATTTTAATTTGTTTAATTTATGAGTGCTGCTATTGCTATGTTGGTCATTCCTAACAACTCTTGGGTCCCATATGTGACAATGCCTGGGGGCCCCTGTGTTGGCAGGATGCTGGAAGAACATTATATAGCAGCAAAGAATGGGTGAGATACTGTTTCAGCAATATGTGCATCTGAGGTCCCTGGATCCAAGTGCAGCCAAACTGGAGCCCCAGGAAAGTTCTTTTTTGTGGAGGGTGGAGGGTTGGAGCCACATCTGGCAGTGTAGTGATTACTCCAGGCTCTGCACTCAGTAATCACTCCTTGCAGTGTTTGTGGGGCAATGTTGGATGCCGGGGACTTATCTAGGCCAGTCATATTTAAGGTAAACACCTTAACCACTGTTCCATCTCTCTGGCCCCAGTGACTTGTTGAGCTCAATGGGGAAAAAAGTATCTTAAAGCTTCTTCATCTGGGGGTATGGTGCCACCAGCAGGTCAATCTGTACCTGTGAGGTGAGTGCATCAGCAGTCTGATGGCGCCATTAGACTTCCAGATACCCCAAAATTGCTGCTGTGCTTTTGGACAGACCCCAGAAACTTGGGGCAAAGCTTACCAAGAAAGTAAACGGCCAAAAGTTAGGTATGTGGGAGACACACCCACAAACCACCTCTGGCTCAGCTATATAATGGAGGCATGGCCTCTCTGGTTCCTGATTGAACTCCTTAATGGCCATGAACCTGAGATTCAGAAACAAATCTTGAAATCCAGCGGCTTTGGGCAGAACTGTGTCTGGTCCCTGTAGTAGGTTACTGGCACTGGGCCAACCCAGGTGGGAATAGGTTTCGTGCTTTGGCCTGTTCCCCTGGTGGCCCAGTGGCCGCCATCCTTGAGAGGCCACTGGACAGTAAGATTTGGGCCCACAATGACAAGGCACGTGGGGCCTCATGGGATGGGGGTGGATCAGACCTTTTCCTCCCCACCCAAATGAAACCCGGAGTAGCCGCCCATGAACGGCCTTTCTGGCTCCTGATCAAGCTGCTTAATGGCCATGATCTCAGAGACTCAGGAACAAATCTCGGAACCCAGCAGGTTTTGGCAGAAATTCTTCCAGATTTAAGTGTTAAAATTTCGGAATTTCAAAATTGTTCAGCCACTACTGCAGCCACGTGACATCATATGTTATTCATAACCAGCAATAGAAAACAAATTGTCTACTGTTGCCTTTTCAGCAGCTCTGAATGTTGGGGTAAAGTCTCAAATAATAATGGTGGGTCTGGTGTCAAAATATTGAATGTGATCAAAGTAGAGAGAGTAATGTGGAAATCATCTGCCCCACAGGTAGGGGGAGGGCGTGGGATGGGGGTATACTGGGGTTTTTGGTGGTGGAGAATGGGCACTGGTGAAGGTATTGGTGTTTCATTGTATGACCGAGATTTAGACCCGAAAGCTTCGTAACTACTCTCATGGTGATTCAGTAAATAAATTACAAAAAATGAAAAAAAAAAGTAAGGTGGAGTTCATGCCCAATTCAATCAGCTAATCAGTGACTGAATAAATAGCAGTACAATGGATAACGAGTCTGACTACTCCTACTTTAAAAAAAAAAAGAAAAAAAAAGCTTCTTCATCTATGGGTGAATTTAAGACCCAAAATTCCCCAGAGAGGAACAGGATGTGAATTCTGACCCTACACCTTCTTTCTTTATATATATTATTAGTGAAACACCATGAGGTACAGTTATAGACTTACAAATTTTTGTGCTTCGGCTTCAGCCATACAATGATTAAGTACCCATCACTCCACCTCCTCCACCAGCTCCCATCCTCCACCACCACAGGTTCCAGCATCCCTCCCCCCCTATCCCCCCGGCCCCAGCGCATCTTGCTTCTGTGGCAGGGCATTCCCTTTTGTTCCCTCTCTCTCCTTTTGGGTTCTGTTACACCTTCTTTCTTAAGTCTCTGCCCTATGACACCTTTGATGAGTCAAAAAGAAGAAAGATTACCTGTGTATTTTCTTTAATTCTATTAGGGTTTTAAGAATTTTGAGTGCCTAAACTTATATATAGTCTAAACTAAAATATACCCTTGGTAGCAATAATTTTTCTAGAACTGTGATTGAAAAATCTTTGTATCCTCCTGCCTGTGCACTGATTCCAGTGCTCTTGTCTTTGGTTGCCTGAAGAATTATCAAGTGAGGAAAGGAAAGCAAGTACAGAGTTGCTGATGGCCCCCCTCTGTTCTGAGGGCCACTCCGCTGGCTTGTGACCACAAAAGGAAACAGTGCAGGCATTCATGTGGCAGAATTCCTAATGTGTCACTATGGCTGGCCACGGAATCAAAAATGAGAATGAAAGCAAATGCCTTTGTAAGGACATCATCATCTTTATCAGTCTCTTGGGCCCTTCTTGAGCTTCCAAATCTCAGGCTTGGACCATCTACAGCTAGAAACCTCACTTCTAAGCATTTACACTTGACAGTCACTGTTCCGTTATTTCCAACTAAAGAGAGGCACACTACTCTTGGCAACTATTAGAAAAGGTTATTGATTTTTTAGTGCATTAAGTATGAACTTTCCATCTTATCGACTTCATCATGTATTTATTTCTAAGAATTATTTTAAAGAGAAAAACTTTATATCAAAAACTATTTGTTTCTTTGAAACACTGTAAGTGGAGGTATTTTTGGTATTTGTTCTAGTAATGTAACTTGTCTTAATTGAAAAATATCAGTGTTCAAACCCAGAGCAATATACAGAGAGTGCAGTAGGGCATTTGTTTTGCACGTAGCCATCCCAGATTCTAGCCCTAGCACCCTGTATGGTCCCCTCAATCCACCAAGAGAAAAACTCATGGTAGAGCCATGAGTAACTCCTGAGCATTTCTGGATGTGGTTCAAAAACAAACAAAATGGGTCAGAGAGATAGTACATTGTGTAGGCCTCTTGCCTTGCACAGGGCTGACCCCAGCATTCCATATGGTCCCCAGAGCACTCCAGGAGTAATTCCTGAGTAGAGTCAAGAGTAACTCACGAGTATTTCTGGAATATATAAAAAACAAACAAACGAAAACAGTATTCACTGCTTTAAGAATCTCAGGCTCAGGGCATAGCAAATTGGTTAGACAGAACCAGTCTGGCTTGTACTGCCAGCACCCTGAGCATCACCAGGTGCAGACTCGCAGGGTCTTGAGCACCAGCGGGGTGACCGAGTAATAGCTGTCACAAGCCCCAAACAACATCATATCCTCAGTCCCTGGCAGTGAGCCCAGTTAACCTGCCCAGTTAATCCCCAGAATCCCACTCAGACCCCTAGGCCCACTTAGTGCTCCTTTGGAGTGGCCCCCTAAAATTAAGAAGAATCTTGGGCGAATTTCATTTACCACTTATTCATTTGCTATGTTCCAGATGCAGCGACGAAGACCAAGACTTCAGAGATAACTAAAAGAAAATTATGCCTTTAAAGAACTCATGCGTAATAACTCATGCTTAATTTACTTACACACACACACACACACATACACACTTCAAAGTAAACTGCTTGGGCAATATCAGCATTATCTAGAATCAGGGGCTGGATATAGTGCAGCAGATAGGGCACTTGCCTTGTATGAGGCTGACCAGGGTTTGACCGATGTTAAATAATGGAAAGGGGGTGAGAGTTGGCCTACTGTGATCCAGAGAGGGTTTCTAGAGGTGTCCGCTCTGTGGCCTCAGCTTCAGAGTCAGGTAAAGGCAATGAAACTCACTGACAGTTAAAGTCAATTTATGTAGAATAGAGTAGATACAGATCATCACAAATAGTCCCCGAAGATTAAGACTAAGAAACAAGCTTCACTAAGCACCGCATGGAGAGAAATACAACTTAAGTGCAATTACAATAAGGCATGATCAATATTATAAAAGAGTAAGTGCAAGAACTGAAACCTGCAGAGAAGAGAGCACTTTACTGGACTCTGCAGGCTTGAAAGCTTCCCGGAACAGTGCTGCTTAACTGAATTAAACATTAGAGATGAAATAGAGGGGCCAGGGGATAGTCCAGTTGTTAGGGCGCAAGCCTGGCATGCACTTGATCCAGGATTGATTCCTGGCACTCCATGGTCCCTCATATATCTCTGGGTGCAGCCCTGGGAGCC
Source organism: Sorex fumeus (assembly GCF_029834395.1). Classification (NCBI taxonomy): domain Eukaryota; kingdom Metazoa; phylum Chordata; class Mammalia; order Eulipotyphla; family Soricidae; genus Sorex; species Sorex fumeus. The sequence goes on along the minus strand of NW_026606059.1, from coordinate 11,823,824 downwards.
CCAGCATCATTACGGTGGCCCAGGTATAGGGCCTGAGCAGAATCACATCCTCAGTCCCTTGCACTGAACCATCACAAAGGTTCCCCGAGATCTCCTAAGCACCATTTAGGTGTCCCCCTGCACCCTTCAAAATAATGATAAGAAATTTTCCTTCTAGGCAGGGAAGTGGAACAGGGAAGTAGTTATACAGGAGTGAATGTTCCGAGACACCTGTCCCAGTTGAGGTGGGACAGGTCCATCTCATGAGGGACAGGCTGAGTTCCCACCCAAACAAAGCCCCAGCAGCCACACACACTCCTACAGCTGTAGCCATGCCTCCAGGTACACTGCCTAATTAAATATTCTGGATTTTCTGGAGTGTGGTGACATCCACAAACTCTACAAATACTAATATCCCAGTAGGAGCACACCAGATTATAACAGAATGTAACACAGAAGTCAACTAATCTGGACTAACAAAAACATTAACACAGAAGGTTTAACTTGCAAGTTAAACCTTAGTGAACCATCAGACAAGGACTTAACATCCACATAGTGAGATACAACAATTTTCACAAATTTTCTTTTACTGAAGTATTTTCTGATCATTCCACCAGCCATTAAGTGGTAATAAGCTTTATAAAATAAATTATTGTGGGCCTGCTAACAGGGCAGGCTTGAGGTGTGGTTGGGAGAATGGAGACAGTGGTGGAGGAAAGGGGACAGTGGTGGTGGGATTGGGGTTGGAATACTGAGTGCCTGTAACAAATCATCAGGGACGACTGTGAAAACCATGGTGTTTAAAAGGGGGGAAATATGGGGCTGGAGTGATAGCACAGCGGGTAGGGCGTTTGCCTTGCATGCGGCTGACCCGGGTTCAATTCCCAGCATCCCGTATGGTCCCCTGAGCACCGCCAGGAGTAATTCCTGAGTGCAGAGTCAGGAGTAACCCCTGTGCATTGCCAGGTGTGACCCACAAAGCAAAAAAACGGGGGGAGGGGGAAATATGGACTAAAGGTATAAGAGAAGATATGGACAAAGAACCTATAGAATTTCTCTCAGTTGCTCAGAGTCTTTATATTGTTAGAGATTTAGCAGGGCCAAAGCAATATTACAGAAGGTAGAGTACTTGCCTGGTCCAAAGCTGACCTTGGGATAATTCCTGAGAGTGTAGAGTCCGGAGTAATCCCTGAGCATCTCCAGGTATGGCCCCAAAAACAAAATAAAGCGAAAACAATTGCTCACCAGACTGAAGGCCAACTCTGAGTTATGTCAGTAGGAAACTAATACTCTCTTTCTTATGACGAAGGAGAACAAAGGCTAATCAATCCCAAATGAGCACTGAGTAGGCACTACCAGCTAATTATATGATTATTACAGCACTTCATCATATCAAAAATCAAGTCCAACAGCACCGTGACAATTTACATTGACCACTGCAACCTCTGACATGGCCAACTATGGTCGGAAACAGAGATCCCATGGAATCTCTGCCCATTTAGGTAGGTGAGTGGGAAGGAATAAAAGATTTGCCTGAAAATATAAAAGGCGACAGGACTCGTCATAGTGCCTTCCTCCCTTGGATACCCCATTCCCTGTGGGGTTCCTAATCTTGCCCCTCCCATTCATGAAAGCCTTTCAGGTAGAAATCACATTACAATTTTCCCACTCTCTCTTTCTTCATAACCACCCCAGGGAAGATGCCTGGTCTCCAGCTGGCATTTTATATATCTGTATATATATCTCCCAAAAACTGTTATAGAAGACCTTAATTTTGATGACCAAAAGACTCTTGCCCATTTGGAGACCATAATGCTCGGGGCTGCACTGCACACACAACTGTTATCAAGAATGAAGAGGGATTCCTCCAAACATCAGCAAGATAGAGGGAACAAGATCCTAGATGAGATTGTGGATGCAAATGCATGCCCAAGAGGGCAAAACCCAGACTCTAGAAATCATCTACTGAGCCAGAGCTGGAGGGGAAAATGGCCTGTCAATCCCAACGTTAAGGGGTGCCGGAAGTCATCAGAGAGTCCTTAGAACTATCATTTCAGTGTCTGTCCAAGGTGATTACAGCTTGGGCCTACTGGCCAGCTCAGTAGAATTTACTGGCAGCTGACCAAGAAGGATCTCTCTACAGCTGACTTTTGTGTTAATGAAAACAGCTGTCCCATCACCATCTAGGGCCTTCCTGGCAATTACTTTCTCCTTCCATGCTTACTGCCACTGGTCACAGCATAAAGTAGCGGGACCCCGGCCACAGAAACTTGACTCTGGGAAAAGCCCTGTTTGCAGAAATTGCTGAGAACAGATTCAGCCCCAGGTCTCCTCACACACTGCCATCACCATATACTTCCCAGAGGCATTAACCCCAGAAGAAAGAAAGAGGTCTGCAAGGAAGGCCAACTTTCACAGGTGGTGTCCATGGGCCCTGGGAGGCACACACCCCAACTGGCCCCTATGGCACCACTGGAACTGATCGTTTAGGTGGTGGGACTGACATTAGACCATTATACACCCAAAAATCCTGTGTGGACACATCGCAAATCATAGTGCCTAGATTTTTTTTTTGATTATTTGAAAAATCAACAGTTTAAAGAACACATCAAAAAGTTCCCATTTTCTTTTTAAAAAATCAAAAATGTTCTCAAAATTAAAAACAGTTTTAGATTGAGGGCAAAATGAATGGACAAAAATTTTCCACAAACTCTGATCCCTATGTGCATAGTCCTCTCCTGTCATCATCTTCACCAGATGCTACTTTTGTTAAAATCAACAAACCTGCACCTATCACAGAACCCAGAAGCCAGCACCCAGAATTATACAGCATTCACTCTTAACATGCTATATTCTTTTTCTTTATTTTCTTTTTGGGTCACACCCAATGACACACAGGTGTTACTCCTGACTCATGCACTCAGGAATTACTCCTGGTGGTGGTCAGGGGACCATATGGCATGCTGGGAATCGAACCCACATTGGCTGCATGCAAGGCAAACGCCCTACCCGCTTGCTATCACTCCAGCGCCTTAGCATACCCCGATCTGTGGGTTTTAGGAATTGATAATGATACATACTCACCACTCAAGTGTTTGACTGAGGAAATTCTAAATTTTTAGCTATTTTTTTAAAGGACCATGATGGGGACTGGAGCAATGGTACAGCAGATGGGGATTTTACCTTGCACACAAGAGGCCTGGATTCAATCCCCAGCATCCCATATGAACTTTACTGCCTGCTGGAAGTAATTTCTGAGTGCCAGGCCTTTCCCAAGCACCGGCAGGTGTGGCCCCCAAACCAAAAGATTTAAAAATAAATAAATAAAGTAACATGATTGCCAAAGTTATTCACAGTTGGATTTTAGACGTACTATGTTTCGGCACTGATCCCACCACCAGTGGCAACTTCTCCGCCAGAGTTCCTAGCTTCCCTCCCACACACACTCTCCGGCCTGACACTGTGACAGACATATTTTTAAGCTGTGTTGTTGAAGTCTGGATCTTTTTCTTCAGTGTTATTTTCTCTGTAGTTGGATACTTGCTGCACTATTCCTTTTTACCACCAATGTGCTCAAATTCCTCTCACCCCACAGGAAGGAAAAGAACAGGAAATTCTCAATTTTTAAGCAAGCATTTTCTAAGTTCCTTCACTCCTAATTAATCATACTTCAATAGCATAAATCATTCTCTTTCTGATATCATTTCCTCAAAAATAAGCCATCTGCATTTTCCTTTCTGAACCTGAAAGAGTTTCTTCCTAAACAAATACATTTCTTCCCCCAAAAGGATCATGGGTATCAATTTTTAACATGATAGTTTATGAACACAATACTTTTCTCATTTTGCTTCAAAGGTAATTTCTTTTAACTAATGTAATGTGATTCCTCTAGATGTATTTCCATTGGTTAGACTCCAAGTAGACATATTCAGATTTCTGGAAGGTAATCTACGTATTTTCTCACATATGGGCTTTTAGGATTTTTTCCAATCTTCCCTGCTATAAGTAGTGCTTTAATAAACATTACTTCTAAATTTTTCTTATTACAGTCTAAAGTGACTACAATAGTGTTAATGTTTGTGTGTATAATCACCAGGCGAGTAGGAAGCCCATGGCTCTCACCACCTGCATTAGGTGTTCTCTTCACCGCTCCCCCAGTGAGGATGGTCAATGTCATGCGCAGACAAGGAGGAAACGAGGGCCAGGCTGGTTGGTGATCAGTTGCCACTTATTCCATTCTCCCCATGCACTTGTTCCGGTCTCACTAAATTCCCCATCCCTGTCTCTCCCTGCCCCGTTTGCTAATCTCTCCATGCTCCAACTCACCACCACCTAGGTCTCTCTCTAGTCTTTCACCAACTCTCCACATTGGGGTAGCACAATCAACATATCAAAGCCCTTCCTGATGGCAGATCAGGCTCAAGGGCAAAATGCCACTTAAGGGCTTTTCTCCTTTCCTTAGTCCAATTACTTAATTAACATCTTAATTCTACTTCTTAATATTAGTTATTTTGTATGGACACAGTATGAGAGATACTTGAAGCTTGTACGGTGGCTCTCCTGGGGACATGTCACTGTAGATCTCAAACAACAGTGCTCAAGCCAGATTAATCTTTCCTAACCCTAGCAGGAACCTAATCCAGTTGTTAATTTTTGGTTCATGACAGAATTTGTCCATAACCACGCTCTTAAGTTATAGTTAAGTATTATGGCACTTTGGCCTGGCCCATTTTGATGCCAGGGTAGCTCACAGCGTGCCCTGGGTCCATCCAGCCCCTCGTCAGGACCCTGCTTTGGGGGATCTAGGAAGTAAGGGCAACTGAGGCTTAAGTCAGGAGAACAGATGCCCAGGAGTGAGTATCGTTCGGAGTCAATTAACTTCCAAGTTACAAAAGCATAGCACTAATTGTCTTCTTGTGTCTACATAAAAAAGGACATGCTCTGAATTAACAATGCGAAGGACTTAAAGAGAAGAGTACTGTAGCACTGTCTTCTCATTGTTCATCGATTTGCTCAAGTGAGTCCAGTAACATTGTGAGACTTATTGCTACTGTGTTTGGCATATCGAATACCTCACGTGTAGTTTGCCAGGCTTTGCCCTGTGGGCGAGATACTCTTGGTAGCTTGCCGCGCTCTCCGAGAGGGGCAGAGGAATCGAACTTGGGTCAGCCAGGTCCACAAGTGCAAGGCAAACGCCCTACCCTCTGTGCTATTGCTCCAGCCCAAGGAGAAGAGAAAAGAATTATTTACAAGTTAACAGAGTCTGATTAGGAGATAAAGGTAGTTGACTGGTTGGGAGAGCAGAGCACAAAGAAAAAAGTTTACAGATAAACACAGAGGAAATGGAGCACTGTGATGGGAGTAACCCAATAAACCTAAACTCTCTGTGGCAAGGCAGAAAGGACAAACCAACGCTATCCTACATTTGTGGTTTGGATGTACAAAGTTATTGCACTTTCACTACCACCAAAGAACGTCAGGCCTTCCGCCACGGATCTTGAGTCACTATGAGTTCACCTCTTCCTTCTCCCTAACCACTGCCCCCAGTTCTTGGTAACCTCGGTTCCTAGTCCAAGTCCAAGTCCAAGGGTTTCTATTCCTTTGTTCTGTTTCCCTATAATTTTTACCTCCCTCTCCCAGCTCGTTCTGCTTGGCTGCAGAATTTACACAGCCAGACGGGAGTAGACTCAGAAGAGTGGTCAGTGCTGGGCCGGGGTTGCCGGAGAGTGGAAATGGGCCCAGAAGAGAAAGTTGGCTGTGGAGCTCACTCACTGCCCAGGCAGCTGCGGGCCTGTAGAGGCATGGGACTTGCTTGTCACTAGCAGCGGCCTCTGCTTCCAGCTTGTTCCTACATGTGCCAGCACCAGAATGCCAGTCATACAAGTAGCTCAAAATATAAAGCACCAGATGTCTTGCACACCTTGAACAAACAATATTGTGCAATCTGTAATCTTAATATGAGACCAAAACACCAAATTAAGGAAAATTTTTTGTTTCGTTAAGCTCATAGAAATTCAGGTATCATCACAAATAAGATAAAGGTAGGGATAATACACAAAGAACAGAAAAATACAAAACCACACAGGAATATCCAAATGCAACAGAACTTGGCAAATTACTTGGAGGAGAGAGCAAAGCAAGAACCCTAACAAGGCTTGTTCAAATCAAGAAAACAAATGGGGAACAAAATGAAAACTACAAGCAAAATAGGGAAAAGATGAGGGAGTTTCAAATGGAAATAATATAGCTAAAGAACACGAAGACTGAACTAAAAAATGTAATAGAGGGCCCCAACGTCATGGTTAATAGACACATTGAGCTGAAATACTGGGCGGTGGAACTCTCTCAGAGGAGTTCCACCAGAAAGAGAAGTTCGTTAAAAAGAGGAGAGAGAAAGCCAGAGAGGATGGGAAGGAAGGAGCTTGCATTGCATCTTGCAAACCCCTATTCAAACCCAGAGTTGGCATGTGGTTGTGCAAACACCAGGAGGCATCTCACCTGACCGCACAGTCAGGTGTAGCTCCTGAGTACTGCCAGGTAAGGTCCAACACCCCCACCAAAAAAGTAATTTATAAATATAAAAATAACATTTGTGACATAAAATTATACCAATAAAAACATAATCATCATAAGGGGAAAGAATAAAGGGGTATAAATGTTTTCTAAAAACATAATATCCAGGTACTTCCTTAATTTGGGGAAGGAACTTGGCATTCAGACACAAGGTGTGAACGGTTCCAAACAACAGAAACTGAAGAGACAATTGCCAAAACATCACTGTATCACTGTCCTCCCATTGTTCATAGATTTGCTCGAGCGGGCCCAGCAACGTTCCCATCATGAGACTTGTTGTTACTGTGTTTGGCATACTGAATACATCATGGGTAGCTTGCCAGGCTTTGCCGTGCGGGCAAGATACTCTCAGTAGCTTGCCAGGCTCTCCGAGAGGGGTGGAAGAATCGAACCAGGCCTAGAATTAAAGTGGCAAAAATGAAAGATAATTAGAGAATATTAAAAAGAAAAAAATTAGTGATAGTATAGCGGGTAGGGCGTTTGCCTTGCACATGGCCAACCTGGGTTCAATTCCCAGCATCCCATATGGTCCACTGAGCACCTCCAGGAGTAATTTCTGAGTGCAAAGCCAGGAGTAACCCCTAGGCATTGCCAGGTGTGACCCAAAAAGAAAAAAAATCTATGAAAAAGAAGCCGTTTAGAAGAAAAAGAATCACTATAAGACTTGTAAATTTCTCGGTGGGCATTTTGCTGAATTACAAAAATATATTATTAATACATATTAAAGCGCTGAAAGAAAAGGATTTATATTCTACTTAAGCACATTATCACTCAGAATTGAAGGAGGAATGAAGAACTTTGCATACGAGCAAATATTAAAGCAATTTACCATTAAACTTGACATGCAAGAAATATTAAAGAAACATAAATAAATTAAACGGAGATTCCACCTGAAAACCACAGATAACAAAAATATGCAATGGAGTAAGAGAAGAGTAAAACTGTGAGCCGTTAGAATAAGATTAAAATCAATCCACCCAAAAGGCCATATGTATAAAACTTTTCAGCTACACCTTAAGATAAATTCAAAGCAAAAATCTATAGAAGGGACCAGAGCTAGCACAGGAATAAGTCATTTGCCTAATAAGTGGCTTTGGCTGCTATTATCCATGATCCACAATTTTTTTTGTGATGGGGCGTGCTTTGGGGACCACATCAGCAGTGGTCAGGGGTTACTCATGACTCAGCACTCAGGAATTTTTCCTGGCAGTGCTCAGGGGACCATGCAGGGTGCCAGGAACTAAACCCAGCTCGCCACGTGCAAAGCAAATGCTGTCCCCACTGTGCTGTCACTCCAGCCCCTGTGATCCAGATTTGAATCTCCAGCACCACACACAGTCACCAGAGCAGCACTAAGGGTCACCCGTGAGCACAGAACCACTTCCCTCTTGAAAATGACTATCTATAGAGGAACTATTAAAGGTTTGAAAGTTTAAAGATATCATAAAGGAGACGCCAAAATGACAAGACAAAGGCAAAAGAACAAAGACAAACTAGAAAATCGACAAACTGTTAATAAAACTGTTAATAAAATAGCCATAAATATTACAGCCATATAAAATAGTCATAAATAGCCATATATGGTTTGATGATTTACCCTATCAGCTCACTGATTATAAGACAGAGAGTGACCAAATGGATCAAAATACTTAACTGTCTACTGCATAAAGTAAGATCTGTTCCAAAGGTGACTTGAAGTAAACAGTAAGAAAACAACCTTTTCTTTTCCTTTCCTTTCCTTTCCTTTCCTTTCCTTTCCTTTCCTTTCCTTTCCTTTCCTTTCCTTTCTTTTCTTTTCTTTTCTTTTCTTTCTGTGGTTTTGGGTGAGTCTCCCGCAGAGCTCAGCATGCCCAGAAACTACTCCTGATTGTCCCTCAGCCTGTCCGTGGCCACACTGTTCAGTACTTGAACAGATCACTACCGGGTGTGGGCCTCAAAATTAACATATTGTTTACACATTACAAGATTAACATATAAGAACATCCATTGCATCTAAATACCAGAGGCAAGAAAGAAAAATTAGGGAAAAGATTCAGTTTAAAACTGTGTCAGTGAAACCCAAGCACAAAAATTTGTAAGTCTACAACTGTACCTCATGGTGTTTCACTAATAAAATTTTTTTTAAAAAACTGCATCAGAAGGAATGAGATACCTAGTAATACATTTAACATAAAAGCAGTTTTTGCCATGAACCATCAGGATCAGGAAACCACCCAGCATCAGGGACTGAACTCTGAGTGCCAGACATGAGCTCCAGTCCTTTGGCCTATACTCCCAGCCCTACAAAAGAATCTCTCTTTTTTTTTGTAGGTGGGGAGGGGGCACACCTGGATATGTTCAGGTGTTACTCTGGCTCTGAACTCCTGGTGGCACTCAGGGCACCTTATGGGTGCTGGGGATCGAATCCAAGTTAGCCACTGTACTATGTCTCTGGCCCCTAGAAAACAATCCTCTAAGCCTGTGATATCCAATTAAAAAAAAAAACTGTCTACAGTCTACAGCAAGTAAAATAAGTTTTAGCTAAAACTGGCACAGGCTAATCATTCTAAGAACTTTGAGTTAATTTAGTTTAGAGGTCTCAGAGTAATTAGACAACAAATAATAAAAGTATCTAGATTTAGAAAAAGTGACACTATCATAATTTGCAAATGACAATATAATATATTATATATAATATATATCATATACACGGGCTGGAGCGATAGCACAGCGGGTAGGGCGTTTGCCTTACAAGCGGCCAACATGGCTGACCCGAGTTCGATTCCTCCGCCTCTCTTGGAGAGCCCGGCAAGCTACCAAGAGTATTCGATATGCCAAACACAGTAACAACAAAGTCTCCAATGGAGATGTTACTGAGCCCGCTCGAGCAAATCGACGATCAACAGGAGGGCCTTTAAAAAAAAAAAGGGCCTTTAAATCATATACACACACATATATACTGCCTTAAGACTCCACTAACATTTTTTTAAAAGCCAATGGGTTCAGTAAAGTGGCAGCTTGCAGGACTGAGTGAGAGTGAGCCCAGGGGCCTGGAGTGCTTACTTTGCACGTAGGAGGCCTGGGTTTTATTACTGGGACCACATAGACCCCAAGCATCAGCAGGACTGACCCTGAATACAGATCACTATGGGTGGAATATGGTCACGGTCCTCCCGTTGTTCATCGATTTTGCTCGAGCGGGCCCAGTAACATCTCCACTTGTTACTGTGTTTGGCATATCGAATACGTCTTGGGGAGCTTGCCAGGCTTTGCCGTGTGGGCGAGATACTCTCGGTAGCTTGCCGGGCTCTCTGAGAGGGGCGGAGGAATTGAACTCAGGTCAGCCATATTGCCTGCGTGCAAGGCAAACACCCTACCGCTGTGCTATCGCTCCAGCCCATCACTAGTGGGTGTGGGCCTCAAAACAAAAATGTTGTTAACACATTACAAGATTAGGACTGGAGCGATAGCACAGCGGATAGGGCATTTGCCTTGCACGCAGCCGACCCTGGTTTGATTCCCAGCATCCCATATGGTCCCCTGAGCACTGCCAGGACTGATTCCTGAGTGAAGAGCTAGGAGTAATCCCTGTGCATCGCTGGGTGTGACCCAAAAAAGCAAAAAAAATAAAATAAAAACACATTACAAGATTAACATCCAAAAATCTATTGCATCTAAGTACCAGAGGCAAGAAAGAAAAATTAGGGAAATAATTCAGTTTAAAACTGCATTAGAGAAAAAAATTGCATTAGAAGGAATAAGATACCTAGGTGTGTAAACTCAAAAAGGGCACAGCTGCGGTGGCGGTTCTGTCTCTCCCACCGCCCGTGTTTGGTAGTCTCACCCTGCTTCCCCACCCCCGGGAAATCAATGGTGATGGACAGGTGAAGGAAAGAAACGAGGGCCAGGCTGGTTGGTCTTAGTTGCAGTTTATTCCAATCCTTTCTCCATCCACTCCAGTCTCTCTCCTCTGCCTCCCTTGCCCATTCTACAGTCTCATTATATCTCCCCAGATGCAGGATTGGGGTAACAATTACACATAGGTGCGGTCACAATTAATAGGGGTAGAATTCTTTCCCTCAGGGAAACCCACTCCTAGGACAGATCCTCTCTCAGCAGGACGACCCACCCTAGAGCAGAACACATCCCATGGGTGTGTTTCTCCTCTCCTTGTCGGACAAGCATATAAGCATATATAATATAAATTATTTTGTATGGATACAGTAAGAAATAGCTTAAACTTATAGAATTGCTCTCCTAGGGCCATCTCGATCTCAGACTACAGTGCTCAGGCCAGATAGTCTTTCCCACCCCTAGCAGGATCCTAGTCTCGTCGTTACTTTTGGATCATGACAGCATTTGTCTATGATCAAACCCTTAATTTATAGTTAAGAATCGTGGCACTTTGGCCTGGCCCATTTCTATGCCAGGGTACTGCTTGCCCTGGGTCCATTCAGTCCCTCGTCAGGACCCTGTTTTGGGGTGTTAGGAACTAAAGGCAACTGAGGCTTAAGTCGAGAAATCAGATGCCCGGGAATGAATAATATTCAAAGCCAATTAAATCCTAAGTTACAAAGCATAATGTTAACATCTTCCTGTATCCATACAAAAAGGGCATTGCTTTAAAGTAAACTGTTCAGTAGACATAAGGAGAGGAGAAAGACAATATTTCACTCATACATATAAAATCATAGATTTCTGAGCAATCTAACCTTACAAGTTAACAGTCTGATTAGGGGAAAACTGATTAACTGGTTGGGGAGGAGAGCATAGGGAAGAATTTACAGATAAACATAATGGAATGGAAATGCTTCAGGAGCACTGTGATGGGTGTAACCAGATAAACCTAAGCTCCTTGTGGAGAAAGGGAGAAAGGACAAAGCAATGTCATCCTACACCTAGGAATACATTTAACATAAAAGATGAAAGAACCATAGCAAGACACTCTGGAAGACACAGAGTAAGACATTGTAGCACTATAGCACTGTCCTCCTGTTGTTCACCGATTTGCTCGAGCGGGCATCAGTAACGTCTCCATTGTGAGACTTGTTACTGTTTTTGGCATATTGAATATACCATGAGGAGCTTACCAGTTTCTGCCATGTGGGCAGGATACTCTCGGTAGCTTGCCAGGCTCTCTGAGAGGGGTGGAGGAATCGAACCCGGGTGTGCCACATGCAAGGCAAAGGCCCTACCTGATGTGCTATCACTCCAGCCCAGAATAAGACATTAAGAGATGGGAATCTGTCCTCCATTCATGGATGAGAAAAATCAATAGTTAAGAGTGATATATTACTGAAAACAATACAGAGATACTTTCTAATCCTTTATCAAAAGTGCTATGACATTTTTAAGGAAATAGGAGGGTAAAATACAGAAATCTATACAAAACTATGAAGGACTCTGAACAGCTAAGCCAACCCGGAGATAGAAGAAGAGAAATGTATCCTATTACCTGATTAAAACTATATTCCATGACCTGAGAGACAGTGCAAGGGTTGACATTTGCCTGACATTAACTGACTCAAGTTTGGTCCCTAGCACTGTGTATGATCCCCTGAGCATGGCCACGAGTGATCCCTGCATAGAGTCAGGAGTAATCCCTGAACACTGCTGATTGTAAACCCTCAAAAGACACATAAAAGGTCCCACAATATTGAAAGTGTACTTTAATTGAAACAGTATTATATTGCAATAAAGACAAACACAAATTAACAAAAAAAAAATCTCATAGTCCAGGAAAAAACTCCGAAATACATAAACACTTGATTAAAGGCATTACCAAACGATGGAGAAAGGAAGATCTCTTCAAACAAATGATGCTGGGAAAATTGGAGGGCTTCTTGCAAAAAGAATGAATCAGATCACTCCAACTCCACACACAAGGATAAATTAAAAATTCCTTAAAGACCTGCTTCAAAGCCATACTGTTCTTCGGAGGTAGCATTGGTACATATTCCAGGAGATTAATATCAGTAATATCTTTAGGGCCGTTGATATCTTTAGATATGTTGCTCACCACAATAAGAATAAACAATTGCTACTGCATCAAACTAAGACTCTTTTTTTTCCTTCTTTTTGGACCACACTCAGTGGTGCTCAAAGCTCACTCCTAGCTCTGCACTAAGCAATCACTCCTGCTGGGCTGGGATACCAATGACTGAACCCAGTCGCCACGTGCAAGTCAAGAGGCCTATCTGCTGTACTATTGCTCCACTCCTCAAACTAAAAAAATTTTGTGCAATAAAATAAAATATCAGCAGAACAAAAATATATGCTATAGAACTGGGGGAGACTACACAATGTACATTCAATAAGTAGTTAGTATCCACAAGGTATATAAAAACTCATGTAACTCAATGACAAAAGTAACAAGCATTGCAATTAAAGGTGAGTCCTATTTCTGGTTAGAAACTTCTCCAAAGAGAATATACAGATTGTTCACAGGTATATGAAAATAGAAACTCATCTTCACTTAATATCTGGGAAATGCACATCAAAAGCACAATGATATAATCGCCACACATATGAGAGAATGGTTTACAATTAAAAAAAATTAGCAACAAGTGTTGCTAATAAGTGTAGCAATAAGTGAGGAAAAGAAGGAACAATAGTATACTTCTGGTATGTAAATTGAAACAACTGTTTTTAGAAAACAGTATGGCACTTCCCCAAAAAGCCAAAAATAAAGTACCATATGACAAATTCTACTCCAAATGTATATCACAAGAATATAAAGTTATTAACTCAATGAATCATATGCACTTTAATATTTATTGTATAACTATTTCAATAGCTAAGATACAGAAATAGTTGAAAGGGCTATGGATAAAGATATTGTATACCACAAAATACTATTGTCATGGTATTATAATATGATATTATACATAAAAATACATATGTTATGGTATATGGTATACAATGAAATACTATAAAATATATTATTCTATATACAATTATATGGTATACAATAAAAATACTACCTATAGTATAAATAGTAGAAAATAACTATATTATTCAGTTATTTTTAAAACAGTAAAGTCCTATTATTTGTAGCAAACTGGAAATAATTTAAGAGCATTGGGCAAAACAACATAAATTTGAAAGAAAATATATTGGATGATTTCACCTATGTAGCAATACATAACAATTAAAAAGCAGGAGAAGGGACCATACTAAATAAAAACAAACCATTAACAACAAAACTAAGATTGGCAAGAGGGGAGGACAGAGGAGGTAGAACGCATGGTGTGTAACAGGTGTCTCCCATCAGTGCTTAGGGTTCACTAATGGCGATGCAGGGAACCATATGGGGTGCCATGGACTTAACATTGGTCAGCTGCATGCAAGGCAAGTGCCCTACCTGCTGTATTATCTCCCAGCTTGACAATTCCTAATTTTTTAGTACTGTCCATATTGTTTTCCAAAAAGCCTGAATCAGTGGATATTCCCTGAATGAGGGTCTCTTTTCCCCTGACATCTACACCAACACTGGTTGTTTTTGTTCTTCGTAATGTGTGTCAGCCTCAGTGGTGTAAGGAAACCTCATGATCACGATCATGATCATCCTGTTGTTCGTCGATTGCCTCGAGCAGGTCCCAGTAACTTCTCCTTTTGTCCTAGCCCTGAGATTTTAAAAAGTGCCATATTCGCGTACAGAGAGAAGAAGGACCACATGGAGGGCTGGCTCCACAGCTCCCGGAGAAGAAACCAGGTTCCAAAAAGAGCCGAGATCACCGGGAAGTCCCAGATGGGGTAGGTGCCGCATCCCGCCTCCCCCAGATGGAACCCCAGTGACCAGAAGCCTCCACAAGCATAGCTCAGTATGCAGGAACTAGGACTTTTCCTCCAAACCGCGCGGCCACATAAGCGGCCGCGCGACATCTCTGTATATACAAAGTGATCAATGGGAACTAAATCACCCAACGTTTCTCCCTGAAAATCAGAGTTAAGTTTGGAGCACGGCCACAGCCCCAGAAACACAAGGACTTAATGCAGAACCCAGCAGCTTGGAGCAGAAAAGTGAACGGACTATGCGTTAATCCAGGCCATCATGTCTGCCCGGAGGGGAAAGGGTGTTGCCCCATTCGCCCTCTCCTCTCTGGAAAGAAGATGGCGGCCACATGGGTGCCTTGTGGAGAGCAGGTGTGAGCCAGGGGTGTGGGGGCGACTAAAACCTCATGGGAAGGGGGGCGTTCCAGTCCGTCCTTCAAGCCCTACCGAGGCCGCCAGTTGCCCCCCACGAGTGGCTCTCCAGCACTGCCACGACTCCAGAGCACAGAAACCAATCTCTTAATTAGCTGACTCTCAGTAGAAATACTTCCAGGGTTAATTAGCAAAATAGCGGAAATCCAAAACCAACATTTAATTCTTGAACCCAGCTGCAGAAAGCGAATCACTTCACTATGCTTTCTCAGAGTGTCTGGTTTAGGGGGAGGGGGTAAACTCTAAATAATAGTGGTGCATCTTTTATTGAAACAATGAATCTAATCAAAGCCGATAGAGTGTCAACTTGAATTCGTCTGTCTTGCAGGCATTGGGAAGGGTGGGGGTGGGGTTTTATTGGGCTTCTTCTTCGTGGTAAAAAATAAGTATTGGTAAAGGGAAAGGTGTTTGATATTTGCATAACTGAGACCTAAACCTGAATGCTTTGTAACTTTTCCCACAGTGGTTCAATAAATAAATAAATTTTTTTTTTAAAAAAGTGCCATATTCAAGGCTCTTTGAGGGTTAGGAGGATGAGACCCATCATTGTTACTGGTATTTGGCATATTGGGTACACCACGGGGAGTTTGCCAGACTCTGCCATGTGGGCAGGTTACATTTGGTAGCCTGCCAGGTTGTCCAAAATAAGAATGAGATAATAAGACGTTGTGCGGCCGCATTTGTGGCTGCAAGCTTCTGGGAGCTGGGTTTTGTAGGAAATCTCACATTGTTCTGATTTGCATTCCCCTATGATAAGTGATGCAGAGTATTTTTATATACCTTTTGACCATCTGTCTGTCTTCTTTGTGGAAGTTTCCATTCATCTCTTCTCCTCTCCATTTTTTATTTTTTGATGGGGTTGGTTGTTTTTTTCTTGTAAAGTTATCCCAGTGTTTTATGTATCTTGGGTATTAAGCTTTTGTCAGATGTAGTGAGCAAATATTTTCCCCAATCTGTGGGGTGTCTTTTTATTCTGGTCATTTTTTCCTTTCAGTGAAAAGTCTTGATTTGGTGTCCCATTTGTTTATCTTTGCTTCTATTTTCTTGGACAATGGCATTGATAATTGAGGACACCTCTAGTTTAAATGAACCTAGAACATACATGAAGCATTCTAGATGCATGTTTTTCTATATATAATCTATGGATTCAGGTCTTATATTAATGTCTTTAATCAAATTTGATTGGTCTTTTGTGCATGGTATTAGAAGGGAGTCCGAATTCTTTTTTTTTTTTCACATTTTCTTTTCAGCACTGTTTTTCTTCTCAAATGGGAAGATCAGTTCTCTTCCCAACACCTTTTGTTGGAGACTTTCCTTGCTCCACTTCATAATTTTTACTCCTTTATGAAATATTTACTGTACATATATACCTGATGATCTTTCTCTGAACTCTCAATTCACATTGCTTTAAGAGTCTGTCATTCCAGAACTACATTGTACTTATTGCTACAGTTTTACAGTATAGTTTGACATTAGGGAAAGAGAAGTCTCTCATCTTCTTTTTCCCTACGACTACTTTAGCTATGAGGTTGAGAGAGTGTTATTACTGCATATAAATTCCACCAGTTTTTGATGTTTGTCTTTTAAAAATTTCATGACTATTTTTATAGGGACTGTATTGAATCTGTATAATGGTTTGGGAAAGATTGCAATTTAGACAATATTAATCTTTTCAATCCATGAAAAGTGGATATGTTTCCCTTTCCTCCTGTCTTTTTTTCATGAAGTAGCAATTTACAGTTTTCTTTGTATGTGAATTTCACCACTTTTGTTAAACTGATTCTTAGGTACTTGATTTTCTGAGGTACAATTGTAAATGGATTCCTTTTTAATCTCTCTCCTGTTTCATTATTTGCATGTACAAAAACCTTGACTTTCTGCACATTAATTTTATAGCTGTCCTCTTTGCTAAACAATTCCTTTGTTTCTAGGGTTTTTAAAAATTTTTTTAGGGTTTTCTAAGTATGATATCATCTGTATAGAGTGATATTATGACTTATTTTTCTATCTGAATGCCCTTAATATCCCTTTCTTGCCTTGTTGCTATGGCAAGGAATAGTAGTGGCAAGAATGGGCAACTTTGTATGCCTCTCAAATAAGGATTTAGAGAGAACATGTTGAAAAGTTTAACGAGCTCAAAGAAACAATGGTACAGATAACAGAAAGCATGAGGTCAAATGAGAAAACTACGATCTGAAGTGACAGCACTAAAGAGCTGGATAAATAAAATAAAAAACTCAGTGGAAGGCCTTGGCATCAGAATAACAGAAACTTAGTATAAAATCAGTGAGCTCCAAAAAGAGGGTAGCCAGCAATACCACTCCTGGGAATATATCCCAGAGAATCAAAAAAGTATAGTCGAAGGGACATCTGCACTTGTTTGTTCATTGCAGCACTCTTTACAATAGCCAGAATCTGGAAAAAAACCTGAGTGTCTGAGAACAGATGACTGGTTAAAGAAACTTTGAAACATTTACACAATGGAGTGCTATGTAGCTGTCAGAAAAGATGAAGTCATAAAATTTACATACAAGTGGTACCACATGGAAAGTATCATGTTAAGCGAAATGAGTCAGAAAGAGCGGGATAGACACAGAAAGATTGCATTCATCTGGGGAACATAAAGTAACATAATGGGAGACTAACACCCAGGAGTGGCCGAGACTAGTACCAGGAATTCTGCTCCATAACTTGGAGGTCAGCCACACGTGCTAGGGGAAAATAAAGTTCAGATAGAGAAGGGAGCACCAAATAAAGGGTGTTGGGAGGACCCTCCCAGGATGGGAGAAGCATGTGAAAGTAGACTATAGACCAAACATGATTGCCACTCAGTGCCTCTCTTGCAAACCACAGAACCCAAAAGGAGAGAGAAACAAAAGGGAATGCCCTGCCACAGAGGCAGGGTGGGATGGGGGGGATGGGGGGTGGGAGGGATGCTGGGACCTGTGGTGGTGGAAGATGGGCGCTGGTGGAGGGATGAATACTTGGTCATCTTGTAACTGAAAACCAAGCATAAAAATTTGTAAATCTAAAAAAAAAAAGAGGGTGGAGGGTGATGGGAGGGAACCTAGGTACATTGGTGCTGGGAAATTTACACTGGTGAATGAATGGGTGTTGGAATACTGTATGACTGAAATCCAATCATGAACAGCTTTGTAAGGGTCTATCTCACAGTGATTCAATTACAAAGGTATAATTAATTAATTAGGTAAATAAAAAAAAGAAGGGACACAACTCTTGCTTTTCACTTGAACCCATAGAGGCCATTGTTAGGTTATGAGTTGGCCTAATCTCAGCATTGTTATGTCTCACGGAATAAGGTGGCCTGAGAAGAGGAAGAGCAAGCAGTAACAGCTGTTGGGTGGAGCAGACAGAGGGCACATGTTTTTGGATTAAAGTTGCTGGTCTTGTATGGGTGTGGTTTGAGGTGACTCAAAACAATTACAATAAGAGCATCACTTATGTGTGATTCCCTTTCAGTAACAGTTTGCAAACTATTATGATGCCTAAAAGAAAAATAGAGAGGGGAAAAGAGAGAGAGAGAGAGAGATAGAGAGGAAAAGTGGAAAAGTGTCTGCCATAGAGAGTCTGCAGGGGCAGGAAAAGAGGAAAACCAGGGACATCGCTTGTGGGAAATGTCCCCTGGGGAAGAGATGCATGTTAGAGCTCAATCACGAACAACTTTGTAACTGTATATTTCACAGTGATTCAATAAAAATTAAACTAAAAAAGAGAACATCACTCATCCCCAATCACGATAATAAACATTAATAATGAAAATGGTTGAAACATCAGGAGAACTACCAAATGTGACACGAAACGTGCAGTAAGTACATGCCATTGGAAAAATGCTGCAGGTGAATCACTGTGTGAATAACTGCAATAAAACTTTAGCTGATCAAGACCCAGATGACACCACAGCACCGGAGATCTCTCCGGCCCCCATACCAAGCCAATATCACAGGGACACCCCAGATGGGGCAGGTGCAGTATCCCCACCTACTCCAGATAGAATCCCGGTGACCAAGAGCTTTCAAAGCAAGGCCTAGGTATGCTGGTTCAGGACTAAATCTCCAGGCCACATAGTGGCAAAGGACCTGCCCAGAAACCTGGCTGTCACGCCCACAATTTGCCTACAGATGCCATCTTAGCGCACCAACAGCCCTGGCCCAGAGACTCCCAATTGAATCCCAAAGTGAATTCAATTAGTGCCATACAGAGATGTCTCTAGAACCCAATCACTTACAATCTAGAAATTTACATTTTGCAATTGCGCCCATGTGAGCTCTCATGATATTCGAAAAGAGCTATGGAAAATATATTATCTAATGTCTGCCCCTGGCTTGAATGGTGGTGGGAAAATTCGAGCAAAATTGATGCCCCAGATTAGAGAGAGAGTATTGGGGAAATTGTCTGCCATAGAGGCAGGGTGAGGACTGCGATGTGTATGTATGTGAGGGGTAGGGGGTGATATTTGGGACAATGGTGGTGGAAATGTGCAATGGTGGAGGGATGGGTGTTTCTTCATTGTAAGGCTGAATCTCAAACATGAAAGCTTTGTAACTCTATCTCACGGTGATACAATAAAATAAAAAAGGAATGTGGAGTTCTTGCCAACTCAATCAGCTGAATCAATGACTCAACAAATAGCAGTACTCCGACATTATTTACAAAAAAAAAATCTTTAGCTGCTGAAAATAAGCTCTGACGCACAATAAAGCCATACAATGTGGTGTGCTAGCATGCTTTGATTTGGTAGCTGTGATGTGTCATCTGACAGAAGGTACCTTTCTGTCCTTTAGCTACTGATGTATTTCTCTGTCAGGTTTTCAATAATAAGACTAAGGTATATACACTCTGGATGGAAATGTATGATATGTCATTGGAGGCCTTTTTAACTAGTATATATTTAAACAGTAAGTGGCTTCTTGTTCAAAGGGTTCTTGGGTTTGTTTATTCCTGTTTATTTATTTTATATGGTGTTGGGTATTTAAACGAGAAACCACATGGCAAGGAAAACTATCTACCTCTGAGTTAAATGTCCAGACCTTGATCACTTGATTACTTGACATCCCGTTACTCATTGATTTGCTCAAGTGGGCACCAGTAACATCGCCATTCATCCCTGTCGCATGCTAATGTAGCCCAATGGTGTCTGCTCACTCCAGGAACACGAAGAACCTCAAACCGTTCATTCAGGGTCTTGATGAAGAAGTCTGAACATCTCGTAGGTGGATAGCCATGTGATCTTTTGATGTCCCATGGAATCCAGTCGGTAATGGCTCTAGTCCAGCAGTCGTCTCCAAATTGCATTACATGTCCAGCCCATTTCGATGCCTTGCCAAATGAGACAGTGTCCCTGATTCTTGATGGTCAACAGAGGTCAGAACCCCGGATTTCATCTCTCAATTGAGTGAAGCATTATACTCCAAGCATAGCTCACCTTAAAGGCTTTATTTGTGTGTGTGAATTTCATTGTCTTTTAAAAAAATAATAAAACACTCTGATCCACAATACCACTAATTATAGAATTCCATGTAAGCAAATTTTCAATACCACACCCTCTACCAGAGTGTACACTTCCTCCACCACTCCTTAAAGGTTTTTAAATAAAATAAATATTTAAGAAGCAAAGCCTCCTCTTTATACTATCATTAATGCACGTAATGCCTAGAGTTTTTTCCTTAGGATGAAAGCTAACAGAAATGAAAAAATATGAAAAAACAAGTACACAAGTAAATAAAAGAAAATTCATTTACTTCCTGGAGAAATATAAAGAACTTTACCACATAACAGACAAATGGTTGGCAAATACACCACCTCTGCTTCGCTGATGACATCATTCAATAACACCAAACATTAGCCAAGTGGTACAAATGCTGGCCGTCTTCAACCATGAGTGTGGAAAGGTCAGACTGCAGCTGAATCTATGAAGACAATGTTTATGAGAAACAGTCTGGTTCCTGACATTCCATTAACTCTCAATGTAACGACCATCTCTGAATGCAACAGTTATGTGTACCTAGGTTGAGAAGTCAACATGATGAATGACCTGGCACCTGAATTGCGCAGGAGGAAAAGAGTGGCTTGGAATGCCTTCAAGAGCATCGGAGAAATAGCTAAGAGGACGAAGAACCTCAGACTCTGGGCACATCTGTTCGATTCCACTGTTCTTCCTGCATTACCAACGCCTCAGACAACTGGGCCCTAGCAAAACTGGATGAGAACACTATTCGGGTCCCCCAAAGAGGAATCAAAAGAGCTATGCTTGGATTATTACACTTCACTCAAGTGAGAGAAAGAATCCGGAGTTCTGACCTTCATTGACAATTGAGTATTAGGGACACTGTCTCATTTGCCAAGGCGTCGAAATTCAGATGGGCTGGACACGTAATGAGATTTGGAGACTACAGCTGGACTAGAGCTGTTATTGACTGGATTCCACGGGACTTCAAAAGATCACATGGCTGCCCACCTACGAGATGGTCAGACTTCTTCATCAAGACCCTGAATGAACAGTTTGAGACTCTTCATGTTCCTGGAGCAAGCAGATACCACTGGGCTATATTAGCACACAACAGGGACAAATGGAGATATTAGTGGCGCCCATTCAAGCAAACTGATGAATAATGGCATGTCAAGTGATCAAGTGACCACTTAACAAATAAGTGACATCTACACAAAGCAGTATATTTACAAAAAGATACTTTAAAGAAAAGATAATTCAAGTAAAAGGATATATTAAGCAGAAACATAACTGGAAATATGAAAATCCCTATCCAAATCACAGGTACCAATGAAACTTAAACCTTGGTTCTGTCCTTTAACTTTAGTAAGTCTATTTGTTCACTTATAAACTAGAAATACCACTTATCACTTATCACTTAACTTTCCGTTAGTCGTCGATTTGCTCGAGCGGGCGCCAGTAACTTCTCCATTTATCCCTGTCGCGTGCTAGTGTAGCCCAATGGCATCTGTTCGCTCCGGGAACATGAAGAGCCTCAAAACGATCGTTCATGATCTTGACGAAGAAGTCTGACCATCTGGAAGGTGGGCGGCCACGCAGTCTTTTGACATCCCGTGGAATCCAGTCGGTAACAGCTCTAGTCCAGTGGTCATCTTTAAATCTCATTACGTGACCAGCCCATCTGATTTTCGACACCTTGGCAAATGAGACAGCATCCCTGATTCTTGATCGTGGACGGATGTCAGAACTCTGGATTCTTTCTCTCAGTTGAGTGAAACGTGATATTCCAAGCATAGCTCTTTCTATTCTTCTTTGGGAGACCTGAATAGCGTTCTCATCTTGTTTGCGTAGGGCCCAGGTCTCTGAGGCATATGTTAATGCAGGAAGAACAGTGGAATCAAAGAGATGTGCCCGGAGCTGGAGGTTCTTCATCCTCTTAGCTATTTCTTCGACGTTCTTGAAGGCGTTCTAAGCCGCTCTCTTCCTCCTGCGCAGCTCGGGTGCCAGGTCATTTGTCATGTTGACCTCTCGACCTAGGTACACATAGCTGTTGCATTCGGAGATGGTCGTTGCGTTGAGAGCGAATGGGGTCGTCAGGAACGAGGCTGTTTCTCATAAACATTGTCTTCGTGAGATTCAGCTGTAGTCCTACCTTTCCACACTAACGGTCAAAGTCAGCCAGCATTTGTGCCGCTTGGCTGATGTTTGGTGTTATTAAAACAATGTCATCAGCAAAGCGGAGGTGGTGTAGTTGCCGACCATCTATCTTCACTCCCATTCCTTCCCATTCCAGTCGTTGCATGATGTTCTCGAGGGTGGCACTGAAGAGTTTCGGTGAAATGGTATCACCCTGCCGCACCACTCTCTTGACATCAACGATCACTTCTTTGTAGAATGGTGAGATCCTGGTAGTGAATCTACAATACAGCTCACGGAGGATCCTGATGTATTGGGCTTGAATGCCCTGATTGGCTAGGGCTTCAATGACCGCTTCCGTCTCAACAGAACCAAAGGCCTTCTTTAAATCAATGAACATTAAACAGAGCGGCATCTTGAACTCCCGAGAAACCTCAATGAGCTTGGTTATTGTGTGGATATGGTCGATGGTGCTGAATCCTTTGCGGAACCCGGCTTGCTCGCATGGTTGTCCTTCATCTAGTGTTCTGCCAATCCTATTTAGGATGACTCGAGTGAACAACTTGTAGATGACAGACAATAGGCAGATCGGGCGATAGTTGCCAATGTCATGGATGTCTCCCTTCTTGAACAGTAGTACGGTCCTGCTGGTTTTCCATTGGGACGGAACCTTGCATTCAGACAGGTAGCGAGTGAAGAGCCGAGCCAGTGTATTGATGAGTACTGACGGCAGGTTCTTCAGGTGTTCAGGTCTGACCTTGTCTGGGCCGGGTGCTGTTTGTTTCTTTACCGACGAAATGGCGTGTCGGATTTCAGAAGGGAGAACATCGGGAACGACATATCCATCCTGTGGAATTTGGTATGTCGGCAAGTGGACATGGCTATCGAAGAGATTTGAGTAGAAGTCATGGATAATCTTCTCCATTGCCGTTCTGGAGGATGTGATGGATCCATCAGGACATCGGAGGGCAGTCATCTTGGTCTTGTAGTTGGCGAAGGACAGGCGGGCATTACGAATACTTTTCCCGGCTTCTGCCGCATCTACCAGTACTTCTGCTCTTCTCTCTTTGAGGTCTTCCTTGATCGCATCTCTGCACTGCTTTGCGAGCTCGGACGTTAGCTTGCGGTTGCCTGAGGCATGCGCCAAACCACACTGGCGAATTAGCTCAAGAGTTTTCGAAGATAGGCTATTTTTTGTGGCTATCTCTCTCTTGGCGTTCCTCGCACATTCATGGAGGTGCTGAACCAGTCGATCGTATTCCTCGTCAATGTTGTCAACAATGGCATCTTCCCATGTTGCCGCAATAGTACCAAAGAGTTCCCAGTTGGTGGTCATTCTGGGAGTTCTCTAGAAATACCAATAGCACCAATTCTATTTGGGGGGAGAGCCTGCAGCAGAAGGAGGTTGGATCACATCCGTGATACTCAGGACTTACTCCTGACTCTATGCTCAGGAATAAAGACCAGCAGTGCTCAGGGGACTAGTTGCAGTGCCAGGGATTGGACCTTGGTCTGCCACAGGGAAAAGCAAGCATCTTAGTCACCATACATCTGCCCCAACCAACTGTATCTTATAGGAATAATTTTTTATCAACTGGGATTTATTTACAAAAATTACACTGAATTTACTCATTATAACACTTCAGCCTGAAAGTCATTTACTCTCGAATATTGTCACTTTCTTTATAACACATATTTTATTTCATTTTCAGTCTTTTTTAAAATTTTTATTAGTGAAACACCATGAGGTACAGTTGTAGACTTACAAATTTTTGTGCTAGAATCTGGAAAAAACCTGAGTGCCCGAGAACAGATGACTGGTTAAAGAAACTTGGGTACATCTACAGAATGGAGTACTATGTAGCTGTTAGAAAGGATGAAGTCATGAAATTTACATACAAGTGGTACTACATAGAAAGTATCATGCTAAGCAAAATGAGTCAGAAAGAGAGGGACAGACATACAAAGATTGCATTCATCTGGGGAATATAAAGTAACAAAATGGGAGACTAACACCCAAGAATAGCCGAGATAAGTTTGGGGTTTTTTTTTTTAGGATCTTCCCCAATAGTATTGGAAGCTGCCAGTTCCCTCTTAAGGCCTCCGCATGACAGGCATACACTAAAACAATCTTCCTGACCCCCACACTAAATATTTTAGATTCAACTTTTACAATTTTTTAATCTAAAATAAATGACATATCCTGCTGCTGTGGTGCTTTTCAGAAATTGGTAACTGTACAATAAACAGGTGAATATTACAGAAAAATTAAGAACTAAGATTAATCAATAGAAAGAAAATGCTATTTATTTAGGGAAATTATGACCCTCATGCTGTTCGTGTTATTATTTACTATCATAAGTTATTTCACACAAGAATAGAATGGAATATATTTTTAGTCAGAAACTAAATTAAGAGAGACTGGACTATTGATACAGCATGGAAAAATAAAACACTAATAAATTACATGGAAGAGGAAAAAAACAAAATAAATATATTTTTAAAGAGGACAGATAAAATGGCATAATATATTCTGTATAATTTTTATCAAAAAAACTATTATTCTAGATCATAATATATGATCATAAAGGTAAAGGTAAAGGCCCTCCTGTTGATCGTCGATTTGCTCGAGCGGGCCCAGTAACGTCTCCACTGGAGACTTTGTTGTTACTGTGTCTGGCATATCGAATACTCTCGGTAGCTTGCCGGGCTCTCCGAGAGGGACGGAGGAATCGAACTCGGGTCGGCCATGTTGGCCGCTTGTAAGGCGAATGCCCTATAATAAGTAATATGACCTTCCATTGTTCATCGATTTGCTCGAGCGGGCACCAGTAACGTCTCACAACAGATTGTGAGACTTGTTACTGTTTTTGGCATATCAAAGACATCACGGGTAGCTTGCCAGGCTTTGCCATGCGGGCGAGATACTCTCGGTAGCTTGCCGGGCTCTCCGAGAGCAGCTGAGGAATCGAACCCAGCTCTGCTGGGCTGGCTGCACACAAGGCAAATGCCCTACCTGCTGTGCTATCGCTCGAGCCTCTGTGATTTGGTTTCAATTAATCAACTATAAATCCAAAATTTATAAATATATAACATTTATAAACTGAGATAACATGGCTTGCTTTCTCGAACTTACATAGAAGGCTGTGAAACAAAACACATTATCTAGCTTACTTATTCCTCCCTTGCTTTTGTGATAAAAATCTGTGAAAAACATTACATTTGACTTCAAAACCTGAATTTTGGTTCTTGTATCTCTGGTAGCACTGGATATCTTTTATATACCAGTACCCTTAATTTCTTCTTTTATAAGTTACTTGGGGGAGCTGACACTCTTTTCACATTAAGATGCTTTTGTCTATAGTCAGTACTACCAATTTTAAGTAAGATATTCCATCGGGGCCAGAGATATATTACAGCAGGTAGAGTGTTTACCTTGTATGTGGCCAATCCAGATTTTATCCCCTGAGCACAGAGTCAGGAGTAAGTCCTGAGCATCGCCAGGTGTGGTTTAAAAACCAAAAATAAAATTGAATTTAAAAAAAATAAAGTAATATATCCCATCTACTTCAATCCAAAAATTGGGTGAGAATTGTTTTTGTTGTAGCTTTGGGGAGTCTGATTTTGGGGTCACACCAGTGGTGCTTAGGGAATACTCTCAGCTCTGTGTTGGGGTAAGGGTCACTCCAGGCAGTACTTGGTGTTGCATGTGGTGCCAGGAATTGAACCTATGCCTTCTGCATGTGAAGTTTGGGCTTCAGTCTGTTGATTTTCAGGCTCTCTCTGGCTTTAATGTTTTACTTTTTTGGGGGGGTCACACCTGGTGATGCACAGGGGATACTCTACACTCAGGAATTACCCCTGGTAAGGGGGGTTCAGGGGACCATATGGGATGCTGGAAATTGAACCCTGGTCAGCCTCGTGCAAGGCAAACGCCCTACGCCCTACCTGCTGTGCTATTGCTCCAGCCCCTGGCTTTAATGTTTTAAGTTCCTTTTGCTGCTGTTGTTGTTTAGGTAACATGGTTACAACAGTGTTAATGTTTATGATATTTACGGGCAAAGTTACTGTGTCCCAGCACAACCAAAGTACAAAGCCTAGGACCTTAATCCTTCCTTTTTTTTTTTTCCCTACTGAAACCCTCCCTGAGCCGCTTTACTGTCTCAGTTTCGTAACCCAAGGCTAAAGGTTCATCATTGTCCTGTACTGTCTATTCTTTCTCTATATTCCAAAGATGGGTGAGATCATCTGGTAGTTGGTCTTCTCCCTCTGACTAACTTTACTTAACATGATACTCTCCATGGGGTCAGAGAGACTCTGTAGTGAGTAGGACACTTGCTTTGCACACAGCTACCCCTGGTTTGATCCCTGGCACCCCATATGGTCCCCTGAGCCCCTCCAAGAGTGATACCTGACGACAGAGCCAGAGTAAATCCTGACCACTGCTAGGTGTGGCTCAAAATCCAAAAATGGAAAATAAAAGAAACAAAAACAAATGATACTTCCAGTTCCAATGAAATTGCAGCAAACCTCATGATTTCATTCTGTCTCAGAGCTGCGTAGTATTCGGTTGTGCAAATATCCAAGGCATGGAAAAGCCCACTGTATTTTCCTTTTCTTTTGTGTGTTTTGGGACCAGATGAAGATTTGGCTAGATTCCAGTATTGGGCAATTCCCGATGTCAATCAGGAGTCACAGTGAATTGTCCTAGGTTTCAGGTCATCTGAGTGTCAGCTGTGAATTTGTTACTACATTAGCAAAACTGAATCTGAGACTCCTGATCCTTTCCTTCATGATTAACATAAGGTGCAACCATGAGGCAGAGTGAAACAACTGCATATCAGAAAGCAGTTATTTTATACTAAGAAAACAGCTAGTAGAATAAAGAACAAGTGTCAAAGAGCAGACTGCTAATAGCTCTTAGACATACATACATAATGGTTTGTTTTGTTTCCTTTTATCCTAAGTTTTGTGGTTCTTATAGCATAATGTTACAGATCACTTCCTCAGATAGTGGCAACTGCTCTGTCTAGAATTCCTCTGTATTTCTTGGGAACATTTTTGCCACTTTTCTGTAACGACCCTTGAGTTTACAAATACTCTAGTAAGAACCAAACTCAGTGCTTTTCCTATTGCACTATTTGACTTCCAGTGCAAATCACGCATTTAGTACCGGTAAAATTCAAGAACTTCCCTGTTTCACTTCCCTCTATGCCATGTTGCACATGCATCTGAAAACATTTAGCAATGTGTCCAGCATGAGACGGCTTTGGGGAGTTAATGGACAAAGCCAAAGGAATGAAGAAAAGAGTAGTTGGGAATATGAGCTTTGGCGTTAGAACTGCTTTTAAATTCTGCTTTCACCATTTTAACTCTCTATCCTTAGAAAATTTAGGTAAATTCTGATTCTGTGCCAAAGGGTTATACCACTTAGGTCATGAGGTTGTAGTTAAAAGGAATGAATTCAAAGTAATATGCAAAGTTCTCAATACTATGAAGTTCATGTATATACTATGTACTTTACTATAAGAGCAAAATTTTTTGAACTAACACTTTAAGAGATCATTAGCACTGTAGCACTGTACCACTGTCCTCCTGTTGTTCATCAATTTGCTTGAGCAGGCCCAGTAACATTGTGAGACTTGAGAAATGCAAAACACATTGAAAAGAATCATTGGTATGTTGACTCAGAAAAATCACAGAAAAATGCAATATTTTTAAAGATATAGAAAAATTGAACTCTTGTGCACTGCTAGTAGTCACATGTAATAATGAATTCTGTTGAGCATAGAGGATCTTAATATTATCACTCCCAAATAATCCAGCAATCCCATTTCTGTACATATACAAAAGTATCACATGCCACAGCACAGATAAATCTTGAGGACAATACACTGAGAGACACGTCAGTCACAAAAAAGACAAATATTGTATAATTCCCCTTATGAGAGTAGTGAGAAGTGTGGAAAAAGAAAGTAGAAAGCGAATTATCCGTGACAAGAGGCAGGGTAAATGGGAAGTTGTTCAATAGGTACGGCATTTCAGTTTTGCAAGAGGAAAAGAATCGAGAGATTCTGTTACACAATGTGCCCACCAGTACGCTATTGCAAAGTAAAAATGATTAAGAGGGTTTTTTTTAAATCACGTTCTTTTGTTTCCATAGGAAAATGTAAAAGCGTTCATCTCTAATTTTTCTTTAAAAAAAAAAAATTGGACGTACTGGAGAGGAGAAAGGAGCAATGAACGCAAAGAAAGGAAAGGATTACTGTTCAAGTTCTAAGCAAGTTTGCAGGGTTCCTTCATGAAAGGTAGGAGAAAGCTGTATAGCGCAGAGAAGGGTGACCAGAAGCCTTCTCCCTTCCTCAGAGGATCTTCAGTCTGAGGAGGAAATCCACTGTGAATAACAAGACCCAGTATGAGAAAATAAGTGCCTGAACATACTTGTAAAATGCTTTATGTCAAAATTGGAACTGGGGTGGCTAGAGTGATGGTACAGTGGGTACGGCACTTGCCTTGAACATGGCCTGTCCAGGTTCGATCCCTGGGACCACTGAGAACGGCCAGGAGTGATCCCTAATGACAGAGCCCGGAGTAATCTCAGAGCACCTCCAGGTGTGACACAAAAAAAACAAGCAAAAAAAAATGGAACTAATAAGTGTTTGGAAGAAAGTAAAAATCAAACTGAAAAGAAGTCAAGGAAAAAGACACTATAGAAAAAAAATGTTTGGAGATTTGAAAGACCGCAGTGGACAGGGCACTTGACTTATCTCAAAACTAAGTGTGGCCTCAAAACTAAAAATAAACAAAAGGTCTATGGGTTTGGAAAGCCTGAGTCTTCATTCCACAAATAAACAGTTCATCAACTCTTATTTTTCCATACCCTGGACCTAGTCCATGGCCTCACACACATCAACCTCTGAACCACATCCTCAACCTCAAAGCTCATTCTTTTAACAATCCTCTCATAATTGTCACTTGCTTATTCTCCCTGGTAATCAGCTTGTTCATCAGTAAAAGTGAGAATGAGCAGCCTTTAGTAATAGGATTCCATGAGAGTTTATACAAGATTGTGTATTTAAAATAGCTAAGCCTAGCTAATCGACCAGAAGAGGAAAAAAAACAATGAATAATTTCTACATGCTTAATCATGGGATTACCTATTTTTTTAAATGTTTTTATTGGTCATTTCTTATATAGACATCAATATTAGTTCAGACAGAAAAGTTTACAATAGTTCTTGTACTCAAAATTCAAATGTGGAAACTTACCCCTGTACATTATTTATTACAAGCAATAAATCAGAGGTTCTTACTTAAAACAAGGAAATAGCTTTCTATTTTTTTAAGGGCAAGTGATTGTTTTAAAAATGTGGCTCAAGAATGGCTCATGACTCTGTTTATCTTTCTCCTTTTCTCTAAAGATAATAGTAAATATTTATAAAAGATAATACCCAGATTCTTTCTACTTCTAAGAAAAGAAAGAATTTTTTTCCTTATAGCATGGGAGATGGAAAAATTCTGGTCAAATAAGGTTAATACGATAATAGATTTTGCTTCCCCCCCCCCGCAAAAAAAAATACATTTTCCCCTTGGGCTTCTTAATCAAAGATCTACCATATTCCAAAACATTGGAGTTACAGGGAGTGAGGGAAACTCAGAATACCCTTAGAGTCATTACTTAGTCTTAAGCACAATATTTAGAATTACTGTTTCCCCAAATTGTGCTTTATTAGTATAATTACCCACATTTGGCTTTATGTGTATGTTGTGGATTCGCCTTTTCTTACCCAATGCATTTGGATAATGAACAAGGACAGCAGAAGAAAAATCAAAGTAAAATTCAATGGCTATATATAATAATATACCACTTTCTAAAACAGCTTGGACTTGGTCAATAACCAAAATTATTAAATAAATAATAAATAAAGGCCCTCCCATTGATCATCGATTTGCTCGGGCGGGCCCAGTAACGTCTCCATTGGAGACTTTGTTGTTACTGTGTCTGGCATATCGAATACTCTCGGTAGCTTGCCAGGCTCTCCAAGAGGGGCGGAGGAATCGAACTCGGGTCGGCCATGTTGGCTGCGTGCAAGGCAGACACCCTACCCGCTGTGCTATAGCTTATTATTTAATTTATTTTATTCTTGTGTTTTAAGCCACACCTGGTGGTGCTCAGGGCTTACTTCTGACTCTGAACACAGGGGTCACTCTGACAGGATTTGGTTGGTGTTATGCAAGGGAAGGGTATTATCCGCTCTATTATCTCTCCAGAACTTATAGCCTTTTCTATATTGGAAACTACATCTATTTTTGCTTTTTGTATAAATGTTTAAAATAATTTTATCCCAGTGACTTTAATTAAGGCTGGATGATGCATGGCTAGTATCAAAGGTATATCAAAGGTATATCTTAACAGAAAGTTACTAAATAGTACTATAATCATATGCAAGCATATGAAAGTACAGCTCAATCCTTGAGTAGTTATTGCTTTCGGTAGTTTATAGTCCAGCTACCAATGTCAGGGGGAAAACATTATTATTATTATTATTATTGTTATTATTATTATTTCTTTTTTCTTTCTTTTTTAATGAATCACCGTGAGGTACAGTTACAGACTTACAAACTTTCATGCTTACGTTTCAGTCATACAATGAGTGAGTGTCCATCCCTCCACCAGTGCCCATTCTCCACTAACAATGATCCCAGTATCCCTCCCATCCAACCATTCCCCCAACCCTCCCCCACTCTGCCTCTGTGGCAGGCGCATTTCCTTTTACTCTCTCTCTTTAGGGTGTTGTGGTCTGCAATCCAAGTATTGAATGGCCTTCATGTTCGGTCTACAGTCTACTTTTGGCATGCATCTCCCATCCTGAGCGGGTCCTCTAAACACCCTTTACTTGGTGGTCCTTTCTCTATCTGAGCTGCCTTTCCCCAGCATGTGAAGCTGGTTTCCAAGCCATTTGTCAACATTTTTGGAGGACAATTATGACATTGTTTCACTGACTTCCACTTAAATGATTCATAGTAATTAGCAACTTAGCTTTCTGTTTGAACTTACTCTCAACATATCCTGTTCCTAAGTAGGAAGAGAGAAATTTATATTTGGTCACAAAGGAAACGCTGAGGAAGTTAAAGGGCTTGGGGAAAGTAGAAATTTCTATGAAAATCACCAATATATTAAAAAAAAAAAAGCCACTGTAACAACTTTGGTGAATGTGCCTATCTGCAAACATGCTAAGATGAGTAACTTGAACATTTGAATAGAATTAAAGGACACGTCCTTTGACATGTTTCCTTTACTTTCTTAATTAAATGTCACAGAGATTATTCTTCAATTATACTTCATGTCCAAGGTACAGTCATGATTAAATGCATGAAAATAAGAATATGGGTCTAGATTCTAAACTTGACAGTCCAGTGGTGAGAAAAACCAGGTACTTTCCTATTTAACTGATGGTCTTATTTTGTTTTTGGTTTGGGAGACATACCTGGCAGTAATCGGGGATTACCTTGACTCTGAACTCAGGGATCACTCCTGGAGTTGCTCTGAGAACTGTATGAGATGCCTGGCTTGGCCTCATGCAAAACAAATACCCTAACCACTGCATCAGCTCTTCAGCCCCATAATTCATATCTGGTATTACATGAAATTTGGCATTAAGACTAAATGTTTTAAATTCAAGAGAATTCATAATTCCAAAGTTTTCATCTGTAAGGTCAAAAAATCCTGTTGTGCACATGGCTACTTCTCCCAGAAGGGAACATAATATGAGGCCCCCATAGCCATGCCACCAGGCTCCTCACCAGGCTGTTTCACATGGGGTACCCCAGAAGGGGGTGGGTGAGAGCCCTCCCCTCCTCCAGGGACCCAATCCTGGCAGCCAAAAACATTCACAATCCAACAGTGCCATGCTTGGGCCAAGCCTCACATATGAAAGAACATATTCCTGAACCAAGCAACACATCATAAGACCCTACCCATTTTCCAAAATTACCATACCATATTTGATCAGATTCAGACAGTAGGCAACAAATCATAGAGGAAAAAATATATATTGGAATGATAGCACAGTGGGTAAGGCATTTGCCTTGCACACGGTCAACCCAGGTTCTATTCCTCTGTCCCTCTCAGCAAGCTACAGAGAGTATCCCTCCCACAGTAAAACAAGTCTCACAGTGGAAATGCTACTGGTGCCCGCTCGAACAAATTGATGAATAATGGGAGGATAGTGCTACATATACATATTTTCATATATATATATATATAAAAGCTCATATCACCCAAACTTTAACAACATATTAGTGATATCCTATAGAATGTCACACTCAGCTCCTGGGAGAAAACAAGACAGAGTCTCCTACCCTATGCCTGACTGTCTCCACCAGGGCCCAACAGCTGAAGACCACCGAGGCCCAGCCAAGGCCATGCTGAGAGCACTCTCCACACACTTGGATGAGCCTCACGCATAAAAGAACTGACAGAGGAACCCAGGTGTGTGGGACCCGGGGCTGAGATCTCCAAGCCTGTACAGTTTGGGACTGGACCTGCCAGTAACTAGACAGTTACACCCACCAACTGCCGTGTAACTCCAACAACGGCCAGGATCCAGAGATCATCACACTCAGTTCCTGGGAGAAAACAAGACAGAGTCTCCTACCCTATGCCTGACTGTCTCCACCAGGGCCCAACAGCTGAAGACCACCGAGGCCCAGCCAAGGCCATGCTGAGAGCACTCTCCACACACTTGGATGAGCCTCACGCATAAAAGAACTGACAGAGGAACCCAGGTGTGTGGGACCCGGGGCTGAGATCTCCAAGCCTGTACAGTTTGGGACTGGACCTGCCAGTAACTAGACAGTTACACCCACCAACTGCCGTGTAACTCCAACAACGGCCAGGATCCAGAGATCATCACACTCAGCTCCCGGAAGACATCTTATCATCTCATTCCTAATTCGGTCAAACTGGCAGGCTACCAAATGTAACATGCCCACACGGCAGAGTCTGGCAAACTCCCCGTGGTATACCCAATATGCCAAATACCAGTAACAATGATGGGTCTCATTCTCCTAACCCTGAAAAAGCCTTGAATATGGCACTTTAAAAAAAAAAAATCTCAGGGCTAGGACGAAGAAGACGTTACTGGCACCTGCTCGAGGCAATCGACGAACAACAGGGTGGTCGTGATCGTGATTGTGATCGTGATAGAATGTCTTAATGGCTCCTGCCAAAATAGAACAATCTTCACACTTTCCTATATGAACACTTTTTTGTAACCATGTTCAGCAGTTCTTCATAACACACAATACAAAATATATTATTTCAGATGTGTTTTGGCACAGGGCTTGGGGCTTGGGATGGAAACATCCCAAATTTGGTGGTGGGAAGGTGTAGTGGTGTTGGGGTTGGTGTTTGAATATTAAATGCAATCAAATATTGTGAACTAACTTATAAAATAAAAAAAATTTAAAGTCCTGTTTTGTAGTCTCATATGAAGGTAAGACTTTGCTTTATTGGATCAGGAATACAAGAAAACTTTGCTGTGTTATACGGAAATGAGAGTCTAATTTCCAATTATACTTCCTCATTTTATTTTAGTAATGACTATTATTCTGAACTGTACTAATTTAATGAAGCAAATGTTGTAAATATAAAATTAGAAAACACTTTAAGCAGATTTTTTTAATGAATTAGTAGAACCACTAAAGTATTTTTGCCATGTGTTAAGAAACTACTTTCATTTCACAATTGCAAAAGACTAACCCCACACAGCGTTAACCCAAAGTTCACTGAGGTTTGGCATATCCAAAAAAGGGGGGGAAAGTAAATAGTTATCCTGGTGCCCTTATCTTCCATTTTCCCCAAAGCCATGACTGACCAAGACAACTGGGAGTGACACAGCCACAGAACAGAAAGACAATTGCTCAAGTACCACGAGAAGTTTGAGGAAGACATTGCTCTGAGGCCTTTCAATCAGGTTTCAAGAGTAAGGATTATATTTAATACTGCAGAGGAAAAGACCAGGGAAAGTGAGGAACTGAGATTAGTACCAGGGTACTAATATGGGTTTTCTTTTATTCAAGCAATAGATACACGCTGTGGAAGAGCGAAAATGTACAATCTCAAAGAAGTAGGGCCCGCTCACTGTTCTGATGGCATCAGGCTCTCCCAGATGCCATGCTAGGGAATCACGTCCTTTTCACAAACGGGCTTACTCTGAAAGTGCCGTCAGCTGTTAAGCTTAGTCCGAATCGTATTATGCTGTTGGAGGATTTATTTGCTTTTCAAAATGCATTGTGAGCTTCTACGTTGCAAAGTATCAGACTCTTTATCTGGGAGTTGTGCTTGCGAGACAAGTCTTCAAGTTTATATTTTAAGAATAAAGATCTTGCCAATCATTGTGAAAGAGTTAAGAAATCGGAAGAACATCTGTTTCTTCACTCATTTCCAGCTAACTTAATTTTAGCAGGACCCTCAATGTATTACCAAGCAAAATTGTACTTGAAATGAAACTTAAAACTTTCTTTGGCCTCTATGTATTTCATTCTGATTAGAGATAAAACCTCATAATGTTATTTTGTTCACCACATTAACCAGCTGTAAAACATGAACTTCTTTTTCAGCAGGCAAAGAATTTCAAGACTTACATAACAGATAGTTCTTCATTGGGAAGAACTTCCAAGTTGCCTGAAAAACAAGTCTAATTAAAAGGATGTAAAAATATTCTTTTTTTTTTCTTAAGGTACTGATTTATTTATTTATTTCTTTTAAATTTTTATTAGTGAAACACCATGAGGTACAGTTGTAGACTTACAATTTTTTGTGCTTGGGTTTCAGTTATACAATGATCCAGTACCCATCCCTCCACTAGTGCCCATTTTCCACCACCACAGGTCCCAGTATCCCTCCCAGCCCCCAACCCCCCATTCCACCCTGCATCTGTGGCAGGGTATTCCCTTTTGTTCTCTCTCTCCTTTTGGGTGTTGTGGTTTGCAAAAGAGGCATTGAGTGGCAATCACATTTGGTCTATAGTCTACTTTCAGCATGCTTCTCCCATCCTGGGGGGATCCTCCCAACACCCTTTATTTGGTGCTCCCTTCTCTATCTGAGTTCCCTTTTCCCTAGAGTGTGTGGCTGGTCTCCAAGCCATGGAGCAAAATTCCTCGTACTAATCTCGGACACTCTTGTGTGTTAGTCTCCTATTCTGTTACTTTATGTTCCCCATGTACAAATATTCTTGAGATTAAAAGCTGGTCTTTAGGTTTCAATTCAAATACCATCTTTATCTTATGGTTTAACACCCATCCTTTTAAATTCTAAACTGTCTTTGTTTTCTTTTTGTTCATTTTTGCTTTTGAACCACACCAGGTGCTCAAGGATTGCTCCCAGATCTGTGCTTAGGGCGTTGCTCCTGGCTGTTCTCAGGGGACCTTGAGGTGTCAAAGGTCAAACCCAAAACTCCTGCATGCACAGTACTACTACCCTTTCCAAATTCTAATCCTTATTTTTTTTTCTTTTTGGGTCACAGCGATGCTCAGAGGTTACTCCTAGCTCTGCACTCAGGAATCACTCCTGGCGGTGCTCAGGGTTTCATATGGGATGCTAGAAATTGAACCCGGTTTGGCCATGTGCAAGGCAAAGACACTACCCATTTTACTATCGCTCCAGACTTCCTTTTTATTTCTACATGAAATTCTCCCTTTACGAATTCCTCCTCTCCTTTGTTCTCTTCACTACTATGTTCCTATAGACCCTTATTCGAACATGTCATACAACACTTAATTCTCACTGTTACCTTTCCCTCTGCTCTCGAAGCATAAGCTGCCAGGAAAGAGCCTGTCTTAAGCTTTGCTCAAGGATGCGTCCCATGCTGAGTGAAGTGAATGGCCCAGAACAAATAACCAAACTCCCCATGGCATATTCAATATGCC
Organism: Sorex fumeus; assembly: GCF_029834395.1. NCBI lineage: Eukaryota > Metazoa > Chordata > Mammalia > Eulipotyphla > Soricidae > Sorex > Sorex fumeus. The sequence continues at coordinate 11,787,554 of NW_026606059.1, read as the reverse complement.
CAAAACCAGTAACAATTATGGGTCTCATTCTCCTGACCCTGAAAGAACCTCGAATGTGGCACTTTTTAAAATCTCAGGGCTAGGACAAAGGAGAAGTTACTGGGGCCTGCTCGAGGCAACTGATGAACAACAGGATGACAGTGATACAGAGATACAGTAGTCAGGAAAGCTACAAGTATTAAGTAAATATTAACTGGTATGAAAAGATATTAACAATATCATTCTATGAACAAAACCAATAACAGAGGGATACATAGCGTAAATCCATCTGGTTATGAAATTAACAGGAGTACATATAAGATGGACTGGAGTGATAGCACAGTGGGTTGGGCATTTGCCTTGCATACAGCCGACTCCAGTTTGATTCCTTCGCCCCTCTCGGAGAGCCTGGCAAGCTACCAAGAGTATCCTACCCGCACGGCAGAGCCTGGCAAGCTCCCAGTGGCATATTCGATATGCCAAAAACAGTAACAATAAGTCTCACAATGGAGACATTACTGGTGCCCTCTCGAGCAAATCCATAAACAACAGGACAATGCTACAGTGCTACATATAAGATGTCTCTGAGTGATATTATTACTGTTGTTAATTTCTCCCATTTGCCTATTTTTATTTTCTAAATCAAATAAACAAATGTGCACTGTTCTTATGATGAGAAATGTGTAGTTTTTAGAAAATACAGTTAGAAGACTGTATTTTGATTCTTAAAGTATGGATGTAGGTTTCCTAAGTTATTTACATTGTTTTTCAGACTTTTTTCTTATTCAATAAGGACGCTTCCCTCTGGCTGGGGCTGCTGGGGCTCATATTGACTGTGTTTATTAGGGTGAGTATCACCTGTGCCAAGATTGAACTCAAGACTTTATGCATAATAGTGGATTGAAAATACTGCTTGGGGGGGCGTGACAGAGAGACAGTACAGCAGGAAAGGCATTTGGCTTGCATGCAACAGACTCCAGTTCAACCCGCAGCACCACAAATGGTCTCCAGAGCAACCTCAGGAATGACTCCTGAGCACAGAGGCAGGAATAGTTACTGAACACTGCTGATTGTTGCCCAAAATCCCCCTCAAAAAATCACTTAAACTATCCCCCCAACACTGTTTTCCTACTTTCTGAAGAAAAAAATCACGGCCACAGTCATGGGCCTCCCATTGTTCGATTTGCTCGAGCGGGCCCAGAAACGTCTCCATCATGAGACTTGTTGTTACAGTGTTTGGCAAATCGAGTACGTCACGGGTAGCTTGCCAGGCTCTGCCGTGTGGGTGAGATACTCTTGGTAGCTTGCCGGGCTCTCCGAGAGGGGCGGAGGAATCGAACTTGAGTCAGCCATGTTGGCTGTGTGCAAGGCAAACGCCCTACCGCTGTGCTATCGCTCCATTTTTAAAAGAACTGAGATTTGAGATCAGGTGGCAACTTTTGTCCCTATCCACCTATCTACTACCCCACCCAACACGCACACTCACACACACACACACACACACACACACACACACACACACACACACACTGCTCTTACCTCCCACATCCACACTCACTTCGGAGAAAGGGAACCAAGCTAGCAAAAAGATTCAGGACAACTAAACAATAATTCATTTCAAATGAAATTTAAAGAGCATTGAAATGTATAGTTACTAATTCTACCAAGTCTAAGTATTATATGTAAATATTAAGATTTGCACTGTCTGTACGTAATCAGGTAGTTCTTCACAATTCCAGTTGAACTATCTAATTTTATTTAGAAAACGTTGTTGGGCCAGAGATGTAGCTCTGAGGTGAACTTGCTTTGTATTATGAAGTCCTGTATTTGATCCTTGGCACCAGGGGTTAAAAAGGAGAGAGGTGAGGATTATTACTTTGAATTGTTTTCACTATTTCATGGAACAAAAGTGCTTTACATACAATTAAAAGCTAGAAAGATAGGGCACTTGCTATGCATCCTGCTGACCTCAGTTTGATTCTCTGGCACCAAGAGCACTGCCAGGGGTCACTCATGAGCACTGCCAGGTGTTGACCAAAACCCAAATTAAAATAAAATTAATTAAAAATAAGTTTAAGTTGACTTTAAATGAATTAGTAAAAGCATCAGAGTATTTCTGCCATTTGTAGAGAAATCACTTTTATTTTGGAATTATGAAGAACTATTTCATTTGTTGCTATTTTCTTCTTCCCAGAGGGGATCATACAGTGGTGAAGACTGAAATATGAAAAACTTGTGTTCTTTCGATTGAGCTATCTCTCCAGACCTCTGATTATTTTTTATACCACTAGGGCCTTTGGTTGCTTTTCTTTATACTCCAAAAAATCCTTTCTATTTTGAAAAACCTACAGTTAAAGTCTCTCATGGCAAACATATAACATGATTCCATTAAAAAATATATTATTGGCAGAGATGCTTCCACACTCTCTCACCAAGCTGAGTCATCGGGGCACCTCAGAGCAGGGCGGGTGAGCCCAGCTCCACCAAAACAGGGCCCTGGCAGCCAGAAACCTCCACACTCCACAGTTACCACCATGCTCATGCTCACTGTTCAGGATGAACCTTATCCAGAAATGAGTCTATTGAAAAACTCAGGTATGTGAGTTTTGTGACTGAAATCTCCAGGCTTTCATTGAGTCAGGGATGGGCTACCTCCCCCTGCTCCCATCTCCCTGTTCTTCCAGAAGCCTGACAGTCATCTGCTCCCATCTCCCTGTTCTTCCAGAAGCCTGACAGTCATGCCCATGAGCTTCCACTGGTGATAAATAAGTTTATTAACCAGCCATGACCCAGAGACTCATGTGTAATTCTCAAAAGAGATCAATAAGTTGCAGAGATACTTCCAGACTCTATGCCAGGCTGAGTCATCCAGGCTGAGTCATCCCGGGCACCCAAAGTCACCATCCAGTTAAAAATTTAGCTCCTATTGTGTCACTCCATTCAACATTTGTGAATTCCTGGAGCAATTCTACATCACTTATTAACCAAGAGTAGTACACCACATTGGATAGAATGTAAAGTAGAAGGCCACTAAGCTTGATTAACAAGACACAAACACAATGTTTAACCTGTAACAATATGTTAGTAATCTCTTACATCAGGGCTTAAGGGCTCCATGATGAGATACAGCAAACTTCACATACTTTCTTCTAAGGAAACATTTTTGATCATTTTAGCAAATTATTTATAGCAAGCAATATAAAATAAATTATTAGGGCCTGCTACAGGGGCAGGCTTGAAATAGTGGTATTGGGAAGGTGCAATGGTGGTGGGATTGGCATTAGAATACTGAATGTAACAAATCACCTTAAACAGATTTATTAAAAAAATAAAATAAAAATACAGTATCTATGAAATCCAAGAAGATTCCTCAATGTGGATGGGGCAAATGCTTGGCATGTGAGAGACCCATGTTCAAACCCCAGCACGGCAAGTTTCCCTAAGGCCAGGAACAACTGCTGAGCACTGAGCCATGCTGAGAGTAGGCCTTGAGTTCTGCTAATTGTGATCCAAAACTTCTCCCTCTCCACTGTCAAAAAACACAGTAATCATTCCTGGTGGGCTCAGGGGATCATGTGGGAAGCCAAAAGTCAAACCCAGTACTGCTGGAAGGCAAAAACTCTACACACTGTACTTTTGTTCTGGCCCCAAGTTTTTACAATTTTTAAAGGATTAGAACAAGAAATGCCAACAAAGGAGACTGAGAGAGAATAAAAATATAAGAAGAAAATTATGAAAGTGTATTAATGAAGTCAAAGACAGAGCCTTCTACCGAAAGAACCACCACCAGACTTACAGATCATCATGGGGCTTATCCGAGTTTTTAGATTTGCCTTGGGGAAGCTCAGTCTCTATTTAAAGCCTAGTTTTCTTGACCTAGTGGTGTTTTGTTTAAGGATTTGATGTTTTTCTTCTTTTAAAGAACAAAAGAAGGGAAAGAATGATAAGATTGTAGATGCTTACCAAGAACTGTGATAGATTATATTCCATAGAGGTCACTGAATTTTTATCAAGCTTTAAGTTACCATGGCCTTGATTACCATGGAGAGGAAAAAAACATCATCTTCACAGAGCTCTGAGGAAAAGCTCTGTGAAGGGTGTCGAACTGTAAACTGGTTCTGGCCAGTCAGTGAGTGGCTCCTATTAAGTTAGAGATTTTCAGGGAAGGAGGTGGAGTTAGAGATTCAGACTGACGGTGTTGCATCAGTTCCAAAGAGAGAAAGAGGGTTCAGAAAAAGAGCCACAACGGTGGTGCCTTCAATGCTTCCTTTTTTCTTTTTTAATTTTTGGGCCACATCTGGAAGTGCACAGGGCTTACTCCTGGTCAACGCTCCTGGCAGGCTCAGAGGACCAAGCTGGGCGCCCGGGATTGAACCAGGATCAGCCGCCGGCCAGGCAAGCACCCACCCACTGCACCACCACTCCAGCCAAGCTTTCTCCTCCCTCCTGTCTCTGCTTCTTCCTGTGCCTAAAAATACTCATTTCTAGCCTGACTGCCAGCTTCCGCTGTTTTTCAGACAAGAGCGGGTACATTCAGGGTGCTGTGGCCATTCGCTTCCTCCTTCCTTTCAAAGAATTGTTAGGCGAATGGGGGGTGGGAGGGGACTGAAGTACAGTCACGTAAATGATGGAGCTCTGAAATCTATAAAACTCAGTGTCCATGATAAAGTCGGATGCAACGACTACTTAAGCTTCTAAAATTCGGGATCACCACCCCCATGCAGAGGGGCAAAACTGAAGATGGAGTTCATGAAAAAAATCTTTAAGTTCTGTTTTTTTTAAAGCTCTGTTTAAAATAGGGGCTTGAAAGATAGTTTAATGAAAGGGAGTAACATTTTTTGTATGCATGAGATCAGAGTTCAATTCCCGAGACCACATGGTTCCCCAGCACAGCCAGGACAACCCCCAAGCACAGAGGCTGAAGTGGCCCCTGAGCTCTGCTGGGTGAGGCCTAAAAACAGCCCTTAACACTTGCTTTCAAATAAATTTACGGGGGCTGGAGCATAGCACAGCAGGTTCGATTCCCAGCATCCCATATGGTGCCCCAAGCACTGCCAGGAGTAATTCCTGAGTGCATGAGCCAGGAGTAACCCCTGTGCATCAGTGGGTGTGACCCAAAAACGCGAAATAAATAAATTAATTAATTAAATAAATTTTCCTATGATACTTTTATCAGTAAATTTAATTTGTATCACTTGATCACTTGACTTCCCGTTAATCATTGAGTTGCTTGAGCGGGCACCAGTAACATCTCCATTTGTCCCTGTCGCATGCTAGTGTAGCCCAATGGCACCTGTTTGTTCTAGGAATACAAAGGGCCTCGAACCGATTGTTCAGGGTCTTGATGAAGAAGTCTGACCATCGCATAGGTGGGAGGCCACTCAGTCTTTTGACGTCCTGTGGAATTGTGGGTAACGGCTCTAGTCCAGCGGTCATCTCCAAATCTCATTACGTGTCCAGCCCATCTGATTTTTGACGCCTTGGCAAACAAGACAGCATCCCTGATTCTTGATCGTTTACGGAGGTCAGAAATCTGGATTCTTTCTCTCATTTGAGTGAATCATGATACTCTAAGCATAGCTCTTTTGCTTCCTCTTTGGGAGACCCGAATAGCGTTCTCATCCTGTTTGCGTAGGGCCCAGGTCTCTGAGGTGTATGTTAATACAGGAAGAACAGTGTAATTGAAGAGATGTGCCCGGAGCCGGAGGTTCTTCGTCCTCTTAGCTATTTCTTCGATGCTCTTGAAGGCATTCCAAGCCGCTCTCTTCCTCCTGCACAACTCAGGTGCCAAGTCATTCATCATGTTGACTTCTCGACCTAGGTACACATAACTGTTGCATTCGGAGATGGTCGTTCCGTTGAGAGCGAATGGAGCATCAGGAACGAGGCTGTTTCTCATAAACATTGTCTTCGTGAGATTCAGCCGGAGTCCGACATTTCCACACTTACAGTCAAAGTCAGCCAGCATTTTTGCCACTTGGCTAATGTTTGGTGTTATTAGAGCAATGTCATCAGCAAAGCGGAGGTGGTGTAGTTGCTGACCATCTATCTTCACTCCCATTCCTTCCCATTTCAGTTGTCGTATGATGTTCTTGAGGGTGGCACTGAAGAGTTTCCGTGAAATGGTATCGCCCTGCCGAACTCCTCTCTTGACATCAATGATCACTTCCCTGTAGAGTGGTGAGATCGTGGTAGTGAGTCCATAATACAGCTCATGGAGGATCCTGAAGTATTGAGTTTGAATGCCCTGATTGGCTAGGGCTTCAATGACCGCTTTCATCTCAACAGAATCAAAGGCCTTCTTTTAATTTGTATACCTATCTTCTAAAACCTGTATGTCTGGGGTCATGTGAAAATTTCTTGGATGGAAAAAGGGAAGCTTAAGAAGTCGTGGAATGACTCAGAGATATTCATAATATCAATGGAAAACAACTATTGCAACACAAGTTATAGGTGACCAGAGGAATCCACCATCTCAGCTAGAGAACTATTTTATGCGAAAGTTCACCTGCAGGGAGCTGGGACCTTCTACCTGGGATTCATTATCACTACTGAGTCCCTCTACTGTCTGACCTTTAGTTTCTCCTTGTATCTAATGAATTCAACATTGTGCAGGGAGTTATGCCAGTGACAATATTTTGAATAGACAGGGGGGAGGAAATCAAGAACCAATCTATGAATTATGCTTTAAACTTTAAATAAATTTAGATGGAGGTGGGGTGGGAAATTAAAGGTCAAAGATAAAAAAGACAAAGGGATCACTTTTATTCTCAGAGGTGGTGGATAATGCACACCTGGTTTTTAAAAAGGGAAAAAAAGGAAGAGCAAAATTTATGATTTCTACCTCTTTCCTATCAAGAAGAAATGGTCTTCAGGAAAATATCCAGTACTGGAAAAGATTTTTTTAAAAAGTCATATTTAAGAGGGATCTAAAGGTAACTCAGCAATGAAGTACTTGCTTTGCCTATGTTCAACCACTGTCACTACAAAATAAATAAATAAATGAAACAGAAAAATGATAAAACCATTCATCTACTTTATATGTACAGTTTAATTAAGACAAGGGTTTATAATAAGGAGTGGGATGCGGTTAACATCTAGACTTCTCTCACAGAAATCTAACACATATGTCTAAAAATAGGTCTTATAGCAGAGTTCTAGCTGCAGGTCGGGGTAACATAAAAATTTTTGATAAATGGAACTGGGAAGATATTCCAGCGGGCAGGGTATTTCCTTGCATGCAGACAACCGCAGTTCTATTCCCTGCACTTCATTTGATTCTTCAGAGTCCTCCAGGAGTGACCCCTAAGTGCAGAGCCAGGAGTAAGAACTGTGGCCCCAAAACACACACACACAAAAAAAAAATACAAAAAAAAAAACTGATGATCTCAGGATTCACAACATTTGGGATTAAATGACTTTTAGGATTAAAAATGATTTCTCTTTTTGTTTAAAATGAATGATGACCTCTGCAATGAAATTTTAATTTTCTCCTGGCTGTGGCATTTTTAAAATCAATCAACTCTTAAAGTGATTCTATTGAACTTGCTCTGTGGGTGACTGAGCCCTGCCCTCCAAGCATCTAGTCCAAAATTTAAACAAAGCAGAGGTTCCCAGAGTTTTCCCCCTAAGTGCACAGATCCTACACTCTGGGTTCCAATACCACCTTCTCACGATCCTCACCCAATATGATGTGAATGGACAAGTAAATACTTGTAACTTCATATTTGAAGAAGAGATCTTCATGTCTCTTTCAGGAATTAATACCTTTCATTTAATCTTCTCATTTAATTTTCATTTGTCAGGAAAAATATTGTGAAGAGCACTAAAAGGAGTCGACGATATTGGAAAAGAGCAGACAACAGATTTTTAAATTTTTTTTAAATAATAATGGGAGAGAAACAGAGAAATGAATATAAATTCACCCTAATTTAATGAAAGAGGAAAAAATTCTCTCTTGCAGAAACCACATGCAGACAAAGTTACTGTGACCACAGTAGAAGTCTCTGATAATCAGTGAACAAAGAAAGGTTTCATTTAACTGACTTACTAAATATCTGCATTTACCTCTTTTCCCAGATCCCGTAAGAAATGTCAACAAGGGCCAAAGCTCGTACCAGGTAGGACATTAGCCTTGCATGCGGCCCAGGATCAATCCCAGGCCTACCCATGAGGTCCCCTGAGCCTACCAGGAGCAATACCTGAGCACAGAAACCAGGGTAAGTGCTCAGTACCACCTGGCATGGGCTGGAGCAATAGCACAGTGGTAGGGCGTTTGCCTTGCGCACAGCCAGCCCGGCCAACCCAGGATCAATTCCTCCGCCCCTCTTAGAGAGCCCAGCAAGCTATCGAGAGTATCTTGCCCACATGGTAAAGCCTGGCAAGCTACCCGTGATGTATTCAATATTCCAAACACAATAACAAGTCTCAAAATGGATATGTTATTGGGCCCACTCGAGCAAATCAATGAACAACGGGAGGACGGTGTTTGACGGTGTTTGACCGCCTGGCATGATCCAGAAATTTTTTAAAAAAGAAGAGAGAAAGAAACACCGCAAGAGTACAATTAAATCAATAGAAATCTAATACACTCTAGAAAATTGGGAAAGCCTCTGTTAATAATTCACCCAAACAGAGAGAAATTACTGGGACATAATTCTGCTGAAATATAGCAGAGCTAAGTAACCAAGTCCAGAATACAACTATGAGAGAGAACTTAAATGAGGAGACTGAGTAGAAGTGGAAAGTCTTCATGCTGTCTGAGGTTAACACTGATGCTAATGTGGTATGTGCCCCAGTCATCAAGTACAGTGGGAGTTTTACAGAGAAGGCTTTCAACATAGGCATCAGGTTCCCAGAACCAAAGTACTCACACAAAGGAGAGCTGCATACCTCCACAGCTCCAAACACACATACTCACATCTTAAAAGAAAGCTGACACTCATCTGGCATAGATAATTATTCACATCAAAGCAGATTTAGTCCAAACTTGAACTTCTAGTCAAGCAAACAAAATTCCCTGAAGTCACTAACACAGCCCAAGTGAGGATTTTGTGTAGAAAGATGACCAAACATATAAGAATCCTCAAACAACCAAGAACATGGAAAGAGAAGCAATAAGCATAAACTTCCCCCTGAAAAAACTCAACATAGAATACAAAACAAAATAGTAAAATCAACATATTTAATATTTTAAATCTCTAGAGAGTTCTGAACCAATAAGAAATAAAATATAGTTGACTAAAAAAATTTGAGGAAAATGCTTAAAGTTATTCAAATCTTTCCATTAAAAAGGGCTGGGAGGGAGGAAATAGTGATCACTCCAAGTCTGCATGAACTCATGAAACCCAAGTCATGCTTCCATTACTTCATTTCCTTTTCTGCGATGTCATCAGACCAGTAGAGTGGGGAATGCCAGAAACATGGTGTTTCTGTCTAGTGCCTGGCAGAAATAGTTTAGCGTTAAATTGTTTCATGATACCAGGTCCTGAATATGGCTCTGTTTTGTCCCTGGTAGAAAGAACAACAAACTAACACAAATTTATATCACCTATTATAGAAATTGTTTCCTTGGCCTTCTAGATAATGAACTTCACAAAGGAAGGAGTCATTCTCCCTTGTTTTATCCAACCCATCCCTGTTGTCTAGGAGATGTTTTGTAAATGATGAATTCTCAACACTTATGAAATGGCAACTAAATGGAACAATCTGGTTTTTAAAATATGTATTACACAGTGGAATACTATGCAGCCGTCAGGAGATGAAGTCATGAAATTTGCGTATAAGTGGATAAACATGGAGAGTATCATGCTAAATAAAATGAGTCAGAAAGAGAGGGACATATATATAGAAGGACTGCACTTATTTGTGGAGTATAAAATAACATAACATGAGACCGACACCCAAGGACAGTAGATACAAAGGTCAGGAAGATTGCTCCATAGTCGGAAGCCTGCCTCATAAGCGGAGGGGAGAAGGCAGCTGGAATAGAGAAGGGATCACTAAGAAAATGATGGTTGGAGGAATCCCTTGGGATGGGAGATGTGTGCTGAAAGTAGATAAAGAACCAAACATGATAACCTCTCAGTACCTGTATTGCAAACCATAATGCCCCAAAGTATAGAGAGAGTATGGGGAATATTGTCTGCCATGGAGGCAGGGAGAGTGTGGGAGAGGGGGGTATACTGGGGAGATTGGTGGTGGGGAATGTGCACTGGTGGAGGGATGGGTCTTTGATCATTGTGTGACTATAACATGAAAACTTGTAACTATCTCAAGGTGAATCAATAAAATAAATTAAATTAAAATTTAAAAATATATGTACGAAAATTTGAAAAATACATATGTAGTAAAAGTAAGTAAAGGCCCTCCCGTTGATCATCGATTTGCTCGAGCGGGCCCAGTAACGTCTCCATTGGAGACTTTGTTGTTACTGTGTCTGGCATACGTCACGGGGAGCTTGCCAGGCTCTGCCGTGCGGGCGAGATAGTCTCGGTAGCTTGCCGGGCTCTCCGAGACGGGCGGAGGAATTGAACTCGGGTTGGCCATGTTGGCTGCGTGCAAGGCAAACGCCCTACCGCTGTGCTATCGCTCCAGCCCACAAAAATGTATGAAATATATATGTATGAAACATTTCCTTACACTCTGAGGAAAAATTAGGTGGTTTCCAGGGGGGGACAGGGAGGGTATTGGAGGAGATGGCATGGGAGGTGAATTCATCAATAGTGATAAATAGCTCTAGAACGTTGGTGATGATACAATGTGTGATTTAAGCACTTATGGGACTATGAAGCTGAACACCGGAACCTTCTATAGTGTAGATTTAATAATAAATCAATAAAGTTAGAACAGAATAAAATACATGAATGAGATGAAGGTGAGAGACTAGTATCTCTGTTCACTTGGCAATGATGCTTTAGGTGCTTTATTGATTGCCTATAAATATTGTGAGTATTTAGCTTGGCTCAAGAAGGCTATAGAGAAAAGGTTCTGATGATGGACAAGTAGTGAAGAACACAGGCGAATTTAGGTAGATAGTCTTTGTTTCCAAGATTACCACAATAGCAAAAAAACTGTGTGGAGGCTTCTGTATTTCTCTTCCTCAAACTGATTTGAGTCTGTGACTGTGGCAGAAATATCACATGGCTTTCCATGCTGCATCACGTCAATGGAAATAGTCCCTACAGTGAGGGGAATTCAGAGTTCGGTGAAAGGAAGTTTATTAAACAGTTATTCAGCAGGAACAAGAAATAGCACTTGGCACCTACCTTACTTGCAGCCAACCCAGTGTGATCCCAAACTCCACAGAAGGTTCTCCACCCCACGCCCCTGCCACCGAACCTGGAACACCACCAGGAGAGATCCCAAAGCACAAAGCCAAGAGTAAACCCTGAGTACCAGAGTGTGTGGTCTCAACAACCTCCCACCAATATATATATATATATGAGTTTACTTAAAAAATAGCCAAAGATGGACCGAACATGATTGCCACTCAATGCCTCTTTTGCAAACCACAGCACCCAAAAGAAAGGAGAGAGAGAACAAAAGGGAATGTCCTGCCACGGGGGTGGGGAGGGATGGGGGGATGGGAGGGCTGGGAGGGATATTGGGAGCATTGGAGGTGGAGAATGGGCACAGGTGGAGGGATGGGCACTTGATCACTGTATAACTGAAACCCAAGCACAAAAATTTGTAAGTCCACAACTGTACCTCACGGTGTTTCACTAATAAAAATTTTTAAAAAATAGCCATAGATAATAAGACCTAACAACTGGTTTACAGAACCATGTTTACCAAGAGGGACAATGGGGGAAGGGTGCTGGGCCCTGAGACAGTGGCTGAGGGAAGCAAATATTCTGGTGGAGGGTGTGGTGTTGGAATGATGCATGCATCAAACTCTATCACTCTAAGACACAGTGTTTTTGAAATAAAATTAACTAAGCATCTATTCAAACTGAGGAACCTAAACTCAGAATAACAGATTTTCCTGAGTGACAGTTACTTGCCCTCAGTTTCTGCCTTGATTTGTAACAGTTGGTATTATAATTGGAAGAAGAGATAAATCATGCTTCACCATAAAACAGTTCACTAATTTTAAACATTTTCTGTTGATTTAAGGGGTTGTTCTCTGTGTTTGGAAAGATGAGAGGATCAAAGGCTATTTCAGGAGCAGAGAAATATTCCAGAGGTTAAGGTGCTTCCATTGCATGTGGTTGTAGCCTGAAGTCTAATTCCAATCCCCAGACCCCAAAGGTTCCCCTAGTGCCCCCATCCCACCCCAGTCCTGGCCCTTGACCACAGAGCCAGGAGTGTTCCCGAAACATCACCAAGTGTGCTCCAGAGAAAAGAGAAAAAAGATCTTTCAATTTCTTACCCTGAAAGTGTGGTTATACACATCAGGATTCAGGCAGGTGGTTACCACACTCTGCCTCTCCTCGACAACTCAGAAATGTGACAGGGATAAATTTGAAGTTGGACTGTCCAGAGGTGTGTTGTCCTTCACCACAAGACTCTTCAGGGAAAACAAAGATGGACTTCAGCATCCTCTCAGGTGACCCTGTCAGGATAGAAGATAGAGGAGACATTTTCCAGCAGAGCAGATGTAGACTTTGCTTTTGTCTTTTTTTTCTTTTCTTCTAGTGTAGGGGGCATGGAGAAGGGTCCACAGTTCTAACAGGCAATATAGCTACTTCCTATATATTATAATATATTATATATATAGCTATATATAAGTATAGCTATAGGAAGTATAGCTTGAACACAGGTTACAGATACGACTGCAGTTCATGTAGCACAATTCCGTTCACATCCCAGCTGGGCTGCCAGACAGACATTTCAAAAATCAGACTTTCAGATGATGCTGGCCTTAGACTTTGAGCCATCCTTGCTTTCAAAAATTCCCAGGCATTTGCCTACACCGAGGTTCTATACATGGTGAAGGATCGATAAGTCATCATCTGTGCCTCTTCCAAATCTTTACCCTTACCCCCTCTGCAGCAGTATATAGTCTATGCCTTGGGGACCAAAGCAATAGCACAGCAGGTAGGGTGTTTGCCTTGCATGTGGCCAACTCAGGTTCAATTCCTGGCATCCCATAAGGTCCCCAGAGCGATGCCACCTAACTTTTACACTCTTTAGGGTGTCTGCCTTGCTGGGCTCCTCTCCTCACCCCTTCTTCACTCTCTTCTTTCCTGCTGTGCCCCCATTTCCTTCCATTTAGAGCAGGATCCTACCCTTACCTACCAAAAAATCCTCATGAAGCAGATCTATAGGGAAAAGAATAGTAGGAGAAATTTTAACATCCCAGTTTCATCACTGACTGGATTAACCAGTTACAGAAAAGAAACAACAGTCCTAAATGAGGAATTGAAAGACATGGGATTAATAGGCCCTCTACCTCCCAGGAGCCGAGTACACATTTTTCTGCAGTGAACATAGAATATTTTCCAGGATAGACCACATGGTGGTGCATACCTACAAATAAAATTTACTGCCTATACTTGTCAATCTCTTCTAAAATATTGAACAAACAGGAATCCTTCCTAACACCATCTATGAAGTTATAACCTTAGTATAAAAGTATCACTGTCCCTGTCCTCCCGTTGTTCATCGATTTGCTCTAGTGGGCACCAGTAACGTCTCACAACAAATTATGAGACTTGTTGTTACTGTTTTTGGCATACTGAATACATCACGGGGAGCTTGCCAGGCTTTGACGTGTGGGCAAGATGCTCTCGGTAGCTTGCCGGGCTCTCCGAGAGGGGCGGAGGAATCGAACTTGGGTCGGCTGTGTCGGCTGCATGCAAGGCAAACACCCTACCCGCTGTGCTGTAGAGCTATTACTAAAAACAGAAAATTACTGACCAATATCCAGATGAATATTGATGTAAAGATCCACAAAATCTTAACAAATAGAATCCAACAATATATCAAAAAGATCTGATATCATGATCAAGGGAGATTTATTTCAGGGATATAAAGATGGTTCAATATGTGAAAATTAATTGTTTTATTCCATATCAACAAAGGAAAGAATAAAAATCATAATATATGAATAGATGCCGAGAGAGCTTCTGACAAGATTCAATATCCATTCATAATAAAAACCTTCAGCAAAATTAGCATATAAGGAATATACCTCGAGATAGTAATGACCATTTACAAGGAACCCACAGGCAACATCATACTCAATGAAGAAGAGCTGAAAGCTTTTCATCTGAGATCAGGCACAAGGCAAGGATGTTCATTTTCTCCACTATTACTCAATATATTCTTGAAGTCATCATCTCAGCAATTAGTCCAGAAAAAGAAATCAAAGGGATCCAAATTAGAGAAAGAGGAGTTTACGCTATCACCATTTGCAGATGATATAATAATATAAACAGATATAATAATATAAACTATTATATTATTTATATATATTATTTATTTAAATATTCTATTTATATATTATAAATATACTATTTATATATTATGTATTGTATATAATTTATTGATTTGCTAGAGCGGGCCCAGTAACATCTCCATTTTGAGACTTGTTGTTACTGTGTTTGGCATATTGAATACATCATGGGTAGCTTGCCAGGCTTTGCCATGCAGGCAAGATACTTTCGGTAGCTTGCTGGACTCTCCGAGAGGGGCAGAGGAGTCGAACCCGGCTCAGCCGGGCTGGCTGCGTGCAAGGCAAATGCCCTACCGCTGTGCTATATATATAATGTCTATAATATATAAATAGATGATATAAATAGATACTCTATAAATATACCAATAAAAATCCTTTAGGAACAGTAAACCAACTCCTCAGAGATGCCCAACCAATGAAAATTCCAGGTGCATGGGTTTTCACACTTAAAACTCTGGGGTCTTCTCAGAGTAGGGCTGGACAGCCTCCTCCCACCCCAACACCCAGACTTCCAGAAGCCCCAACAGTCACAGTCACGTCTCACAGCTGCCACCATGTAAACTCATCAACCCTGTCCTATGGATCATGGAGTTCCTGGCGTGGTCCTAGGACACCTTCAAATTCCAAAATACTTTCATTCCAATAGGAACACACCACATTAGATGGGAAAGTAACATAGAAGCCAACTAATTTTAATCAATACAATAAAAACAATAACACAAAAGGGTCAACTAAACCCTCGGAAAAGGATTTAATGACTCCATAGTGAGATACAACAACTTTCAAAAATTTCCTTTTACTGATATATTTTTTGATCATTTCATTAGCCATTTAGTTGTAACAAGCAAT
Organism: Sorex fumeus; assembly: GCF_029834395.1. Lineage (NCBI taxonomy): Eukaryota > Metazoa > Chordata > Mammalia > Eulipotyphla > Soricidae > Sorex > Sorex fumeus. The sequence goes on along the minus strand of NW_026606059.1, from coordinate 11,772,325 downwards.
ATAAAATGAATTCTTTTGTACCTGATAAAGGAGCAGGCTGGTAGGGGGAGGGTGTGTGTGGGAAACTGGGGGCAATAGTGGAGGAAAGGTCATAGTGCTGGTGGGATTGGTGCTGGAACACTGAATGCCTGTAACAACTGTATTATGGACAATTTTGTAAACCACAGTGTTTAAAGTTTTAAAACATTTAAAACAATAATCCAATACAATAAAGCAACAGGTTACTAAGCCAATACCCCAAAATTACCACATCTGTAAATAATGACATAGAAGAATAAGAAATCAAAAAGACTACTCCATTTAAAATAGCTTTTAAGGGTTGGAGAAACGGTACAATAAGGCACTTGCCAAGCATTTCAATGCCCAGTACTGCATATTGTTTGCCAAGCACTGCCAGGAATGATCTCAGAGCACAGAACCCAGAGCAAACCTGAGAACAACCGAGCACAGCCCAAATACAAAACAAAAAAAGTCTAAAAATATCAAATACCTAGGAATTGACTTAACAAAAGATATAAAAGATTTATACATTGAAAATTATAGTTCACTAATAAAAAATATAGAAGAGAACCTCAAGAAATAAAAATATCTCATGCTCATGGTTTGGAAAAAATTAACGTTATCAAAGTGACCATCTTACTCACAATATTATACACATTTAATGCAATCCCTATCATAATTCCAATGACACTTTTAATGGACTTAGAAAACAATCTACTAAATTTTATATGACATCATAAACATTCCCAAAATAGTTCTTGCTCTAGATGTGAGAAAAATTATGTCATCAAAATAGACTTAGAAAGTTAGTTTTGTATTTTAATTTCTCTGGACACAATCCCCAACCCCCACCCAAACTCAAAGGCTCAAAGGCATGGTGGAGTTCTCCAAATGGTGTTTCTGACCCGACCCTTTGAGTTTGGCTGGTTGTTGGTTTGGGGGCCCAAGCTGGCACTGCTCAGCAACTACTCCAGGTTCTGTGCTTGGGGTCATCCAGACAGACCTCTGGAAACCATGCGATGCTGGGTTCTGAACGTAGGCATCCTTCTCCGTGTGAAGCAAGCACTCAGCCTGTTGGGTTCTCTCCCGGCCCACCCTGGCTTGTGACCCTTCTGAGGTCGGGGAGGACAGACTTAGGGGAGACAGAGTGTGTGCTGTCGGTTCACATGGGCTGTCCAGGGAAGAACTGTTCGGGTTCAAAACTCCCTCCACAGTGGCAGGAGGATGGAGGGTGGGAGGGAGAGTGGAGTTTCCTCCCACCCCCACCCCAGGAACTTTAAAGGGTTCTTTGACCCTTTGTCGTGGAGTGAAAAGTACAAAAGTGTTGCTTGGTGCAGAGACAAGCTCCTGACACCAAACTTCCCTAAATGACAAAGAATATCAAAGTGTAATAATGACTATAATCTACTAATATAATAACAAACTGATAATTGCTATAACAACTGTTTTACAACACTATACAAATGTATACATTTTGGGGTGGAATATTACAACTCCACACCCATGGCGTAGCATTCGTGTATATTTTGAATCTTCTGAAAAATATTTCTTGGGGCTGGAGAGATAGCACAGAGGGTAGGGTGTTGTTTGCCTTGCACGCGGCCGACCTGGGTTCGATTCCCAGCATCCCTATGGTCCCCTGAGCACCGCCAGGAGTAACTCCTGAGTGCAGAGCCAGGAGTAACCCCTGTGCATCGCCGGGTGTGACCCAAAAAAGAAAAAAAAAGAAGAAAAAAAGCTATTTCTCTTTTATTTAATAATTGCCTAATGATTATTTCTTGCCCCAATGATAATTGTTTCCTCTCTGTGTTCAGGGATAAAATGCTTTCACTAAGAATAGCAGGAGAGAAGTATGTTGGGTTACAGGAAGTGCATATTTTGCCTAGAGGTTATACAACACACACCCACTCTGAGGAAAGCAAAGCCAGCTCTGCCCCTTCTTGCCTTCAGAATGCCCAGGGTTTCCACACTCTCAGGTATGGTTTAGAGTTTCCTGAAGCTGAAGCCGTCTCTGTGTCTTCCTACATCTTCCCTTCTACTGATACCTTTCATCTTTGATGGTAATTGTCAGAACATATTGCAAAGTCATGCAAGAAGGTACATCTTGGGCTGGAGCAATAGCACAGCGGGTAGGGCATTTGCCTTGCATGCAGCTGACCTGGGTTTGATTCCCAGCATCCCATATGGTCCCCTGAGCACCTCCAAGACTAATTCCTGAGTGCACAGCCAGGAGTAAGCTCTGAGCATTGCGGGGTGTGACCCAAAAAGCAAAACAAAACAAAAAATAAAGAAGGTACATCTGATCTAGTCCTGGGTTTCTGGATTTTCTTTCTCGGGCTCTTCAGCCTACTTTGTGAATCCTGGTTCACAAAAAAATCCAAAGAAAGGAACCCATTTCACGGGTACCTACAGAAAGCAGAAACCTACGTATGTTTCTCCAGTTTTTATTGCCAATCAGAGAAAACCCAGTTGGGAAAAGAGATTGGGGAATGAGGCCCATGAATTTGTAAAGGGTTACACAGAGACATGACATGTGGGAGGGTTTTCACAAAATAAAAAGGCAGAAAGGAGCCAGGAGTTAGCACAACAGTTAAGAGTGTGTGCTTGGAGCAAAATTCCTGGTACTAATCTCGGCCATTCTTGGGTATTAATCTCCTATTTTGTTACTTTATGTTCCCCAGATGAATGCAATGTTTCTAAGTCTATCCCTCTCTTCCTGACTCATTTCGCTTAACATGATACTTTCCATGTAGTACCACATGTATGTAAATCTCATGACTTCGTCTTTTCTAACAGCTACATAGTACTCCATTGTGTAAATGTACCAAAATTAGGGGGAAAGGCAGCTCAGATAGAGAAGGCAGCACCAAATAAAGGGTGTTGGAAGGATCCTCCCAGGATGGGAGAAGCATGCTGAAAGTAGACTATCGACCACACATGATTGCCACTCAATGCCTCTTTTGCGGACCACAACACCCAAAAGGAAAGAGAGAACAAAAGGGAATGCTTGAATTCCCTGGATGGGGGGATGGGGGATGGGAGGGATACTGGGATTCGTGGTGGTGGGAAATGGGCACTGGTGGAGGGCTGGGTATTTGATCATTGTATAATTGAAACCCAAGCACAAAAATTTGTGAGTCTACAACTGTACCTCATGGTGTCTCACTAATAAAAATTAAAAAAAAAAAAAAGAGTGCGTGCCTGGGGGCTGGAGTGATAGCACAGCAGGTAGGGCGTTTGCTTTGCACAAGGCCAACCCGGGTTAGATTCCCAGCATTCCATATGGTCCCCTGAGCACCGCCAGGAGTAATTCCTGAGTGCAGAGCCAGGAATAACAGGTGTGACCCAAAAAGAAAAAAAAAATTGTGTGTGCCTGCAATTACCCAATCAGGGCACCGGCACCATCTGGCTTTGGAGGATTGTCAGGTATGACCCTGGAGACCCCCCCACACACCTGCAGCCTTCATTCTCAGGCCCCTGCAGTCACCTACCTATGCTGATGGCAAGTTCTGCTGGGAGTGACCCCCGAGACCCGTCACCCCTGCCTAGGGGATGCTCCTGCACTCCCCAGAATTACAAGGCACGCATTGTCATGACAGCATTTCAGGATAAAGTTAGTTTTTTTCCGCCAGTTTCTTTCCATTTTCTTTTTAAATGCAAGAATTTCCTGACTTAAATGTAAGAACATTTTAAAATTTGTTGGCTCAGGGGTAGTTCATGCCAAAGACCCTGGTTTGATTGCTAGCACTCAGAAAGTAAACAGAAATAAGGTGCTTTACACAGTAGGCAACTAATTGCCAATAAGAAAAGATGGATCCTAAGTGGCACTGAGTGAGGTTAACTAGAAGGAAAGGGACAGACCCAAGGTGATCTCTCATATGTGGGATATAAAGGAACGTAGTAAAGGAACAACAAATGGCCCAAAGCCACAGAAACTGGGAACTGATGTACAGAACTGAGCTCACCTTGGCAGGGAGATGGGGGGTGCCGAGAGGGGGGTGACATATGAGAGGGGTAGGCTGTCACTGAGACAGTGTGCAGAAACAGATATAAATGTTGGAATATAAATGTGGGATATAAATGTTGGAATGCTGCATGCAGAAACGCTGTTATTAACAGGATTGTAAATCATGTTGCGAGTCACGGTGTCTAAATCCTTAGTAAAAGAATAAAAAGGTATTTTTCTTTGATTGTTACAGTCTTAAAAATTATTAGGGTCTAGTGATATTTGAAAAATCAGGGACTTGGTAAATATTTTGCTAAATAAATACTCTGGTATTATCAGAATACTTGCTATTTGACAGGCAACATCTGGCAAACAGCAAACCCAGCAGCACCAGGTAAAATAGAATATTTCTGCTCTCCATTCGTGGAAAGTCCATAAATGTGTTTTGCTGAAGAGGCTGAAGCCTTCTATATAACATTTGTAATTTATTAGCTAAGAGGTGCATATAGTGTATTGATCTCTGTAGACTGTAGCACTGTCCTCCCGTTGTTCATCGATTTGCTCGAGCAGGCCCAGTAACATCTCCATTGTGAGACTTGTTATTACTGTGTTTGGCATATCGAATACATCACCGAGAGCGTGCCAGGCTTTGCCATGTAGGTGAGATACTCTCGGTAGCTTGTCGGGCTCTCCAAGAGGGGCAGAGGAATCCAACTCAGGTCGACTGTGTCAGCCACATGCAAGGAAAACGCCCTGCCCTCTATGCGATCACTCCAGCCCTTATTGATCTCTACAATATAATTTTCCTAGGGTAAATTTCTGCTTTAGAAGATGTGTTTCAGAATGATCTAGCTCTAATGCAGTATATAAAGAAACAGTAGAATAACTCATGCCGAATGTGAATAGACACTAAGAACAGACAACTTGTCCTTAGTAGAAAGCCTGCCGCAGTGGGGAGGGGGAGGAGAGATAGATTAATGAAGGGGCCACTATGACAATGACAGAGGGGAGGCTAGGGGGTGGGAGGGAAACTGAGAGCACTGGTAGACGGAAGTGGACACTGGTCAAAGATTGGTGTTGTAGCATTGTACACTTGAAACTTATTCATGAATAACTTTGTGATGCACAATTTTGATCACTTGATCACTTGATATCCCGTTAATCACCGATTTACTTGAGCAGGCGTCAGTAACTTTCTCCATTCGTCCCTGTTGCGTGATATTGCAGCCCAAGGGCGTCTGCTCTTTCTAGGAACACGAAGAGCCTCAAACCGATCGTTCAGGGTCTTTTTTTTTCCATAGGTTTTATTTTGGGTTTGCTTTTCTTTTTTTTTGCTCTTTTGGGTCACACCCGGCGATGCTCAGGGGTTACTCCTGGCTTTGCACTCAGGAATTACTCCTGGCAGTGCTTGGGGGACCATATGGGATGCTGGAAATCCAACCCGGGACAGCTGTGTGCAAAGCAAATGCCATATCCACTCTGCTATCGCTCCAGCCCCATTCAGAGTCTTGATGAAGAAGTCTGACCATCTGGTTGGTGGGTCTTTTGACGTCCCATGGAATCCAGTCGGTAACGGCTCTAGTCCAGCAGTCATCTCCAAATCTCATTACATGTCCAGCCCATCTGATTTTCAACGCCTAGGCAAACGAGACAGCGTCCCTGATTCTTGATCATCCACGGATGTCGGAACTCCAGATTCTTTCTCTCATTTGAGTGAAACGTGATATTCCAAGCATAGCTCTTTCAATTCCTCTTTGGGAGACCCTAATAGCGTTCTCATCCTGTTTGCGTAGGGCCCAGGTCTCTGAGGCATATGTTAATGCAGGAAGAACAGTGGAATTGAAGAGATGAGCCTAGAGTCGGAGGTTCTTCATCCTTTTAGTTATTTCTTCGATGCTCTTGAAGGTGTTCCAAGCCTCTCTCTTCCTCCTGTGTAACTCAGCTGCCAGGTCATTCATCATGTTGACTTCCCTACCTAGGTACACATAACCAGTAAATACAATGGGTCTCATTCCCCTGACCCTGAAAGAGCACAATTTTAAAAAATCATTTTTTAAAAAGGAGGTGTTTGAGTTTTTAAATCCTGAACACAACAATGGGATGTTGGAGTGGATGCCAGAAAGAAAGAAATACAGGAAGGATAAAGGATGAGAAAGCACAAGAGGAAGGGAGGAGGAGAGAAGGGTGTGTCAAGGAGGGAGAAGAAACCAGTTTGGCAACTAAGGTAAATTTATATTCAAAAGAGCTGGGTGTTATGTTTTCAAAAGTAGGTCTCATAGAGATAACCAAAAGTTTTAGGTATGTGCATAGTAACTTAGACTTAATTGAATTAATAGGATAAGGTAGCAAAAAAAATAGCTTGGGGGGCTAGAGAGATACAACTTCCATGGGGCCAATGCTGACAATCCACTGTGCCACATGATGGCCCGAGAACCACCCCCTGCATCCTGGAAACTCCTGATCATCTCCAAGTTGCAGTGAACTGCTGCCCCAATAGCCAAGAGCGCCAGCAGGACCCCCTCAGGCCTCCACAGCTCTGATCCTTCCCATGGCAGCCTCTCTCCCCCAAAAGAAACTCTCCCAGAGAGTTTTGTGATAAGTGACACTTGTAAAATAAGCCATCTACAAACCAGCCTTGTCATCCTCATCAGAATGCTTATAGAACTGGTTGAGTTTGGCTCTATTCCAGGGATTTGTTTAGCCAACAAAAGTAGACATGATTATTCCTCATTTTGCAAAGAATGGAAGAGGTAAGCATTTTGCCCAAAGTCAATCACCCCATGAGAGAAAGGATGGGGCCAGGATTTGAACTTCAGCAGCATCATTAGGTTACAAGTCCCAAGCTACACACACACACACACACACACACACACACACACACACACACACACAGAATGAGAGAAAGAGAGAGAGAGAGAGAGAGAGAGAGAGAGAGAGAGAGAGAGAGAGAGAGAAGAGACATAAGAGCGGGGGAAATATATACGTGTGTGTGTATCTATGTGTGTGTGTGTGTGTGTGTGTGTGTGTGTGTATACATGTGTCATTTCACTGATTTTAAGGAAGGCCACAACAAAATCAGATTGGGATTTTTCAAATGCCATTCTGATGCTAAGAAGGAGAAAAGATTAGAAGGAAGTAATAAGCTTCCAGTAGATATTTTTGTTTTAGTAACCATTTCATTTGAATTTTCTTATGTCCAATCTTTAATATAAAGCTTAAGAGTGTTTGATATATACCAGATGATCTGTGTTGGTCTAGAAAGGCAAAGTTCACCACTAGCACGAGGTTCATTTCTTTGGACTTTGAAAAACATTTAAAAGGCAGGAACTCTAATGGCTCTTTATTAAGACATTCACTCTCTTCATAGTCATATTGCGCCTTGGTAGTAAATGGTCCCCTCACTGTCCAGGCAGCAAACCTGATCTTACCCTCAGCATACACACAAAGAGGACAATTGCGTGGGAAAGGAGTTCACACCAATGTGTGTGCAGTGAAATGCAGATGGGCTGAGAGGTGGGGTGGGATTGGGAGGGGTGCCTTACTCACGGGGAGGCTTCATACAAATATGAATGCTTTCCACATGTGTTTTGATCCGATGAATCTCTTTTATTTACTGAAATTCCCATTTTGAATGATCTTTACAAAATTATGTCCATCAATTTTTGTTTGTGTGCTTTGGGGCCACACCCAGCTGTGGTTGGGGCTCACTTCTGATGCACTCCTATGGGGTGCTGGGGATCGGACCCAGGTTGGCCGAGTGCAAGGCAAGTGACTTATGCACCGTACTATAGCTCCGGCTTCCTTGTCAACTATTTCTTACCAATATTCCTGAATCAATGACTATGTGTCATCATAAAAACATTATAAATAGCAAAATAGGTACAAATATTAGAGTTTCGCAGGCCACACCCAGAGGTGCCCAGGGCTTATTCCTGGCACTGTGTTTCAGGGGATGCTCCCGGCAACACTCTGGGTACTAAATGGAGTACCAGGGATCAAATCCAAGCAGGAGGCATGCAAAGAGAGTGCCCTGCTGGCTGTGCACTATCTCTCCAGCCCCCGGTGTGCAGTCCTTAAGTGCATGAATTTATTGTCACTAGAGGGAGCCCAGCACTCACTTACATTCTCAAATGACGTTCTCAAGTTGCACTTTGGCGATTGCTGGTTACTCAGCAACCTCGTGACTCCGGAGAGGGAGGGGCTTCCAAATAAACCACATTATTTTTCCTCGAAAAATGGAGGTGGTTTTTCAGAGTATCCGGGCCCAAAAGAACGACTTTCTTCTCAGTGGCGCCTCTGTCAAAATAACACACGCACTTTAGTGCCGCTTTGAATCCTCTTGCGCTCTGCAGTTGTCTAAACCGGAACAGAGGCACACAGAGCAATCCTGAGCTCTGGCAGCACTGTTGCTGGAGGGGCAGAGAGAGGAGAGGCACAATGACGGGGCAAGAAGGAGCCTGTGGCCGGGCAACGTCCTGGCAGGACGAAAGATGCCCGAGTCATGAGATCTCAGAAACCACCTGTCAGCAGAGACACAGGAAGGGGGTTGATAGGCCAATTGGACAAAGGAAGCACAGTGTTAGGAAGAGAGTGGCAGGCCTCTGGGTGCTGGGGGTGAGGGTTGGAGGGGGGAGATCCCCTGAGGCACACTTGCCTGCAAATCAAATCCCATTCTCTTAGGCTTCCAGCACCACCTCCAGTGATTAGGCCACCTCAATCTCCGCCGTTCTCTGCCATTGCTAAGCAGACGGCCTCCTGTTCACTGACAGTACACTCAGCTCTGCATTTCTCTGCAGGAAACCCCACACAGTACACAGGGTGGTCAGCCTGGTCCAAGGCCTGGATTCAGGTCTGCTGCACCTGGAGGCTTCTGTCCATATTAGCTCTGCCCCATTCACAGCACATGGCTCATGACATATGCGGGTCTGAGAAACAAAGAGGACCACTATTCTGTCACCATGTGTAGCCCAAGCCACCTAACTTTGGGTTCTAGCTGTCCTTCATAAGGCTTAGGGTGCCCAGGCCTCAGGGGGTATGACACACAGGTTTCAGTATTCCAGCACGTAGGTTGTTTGCCTTGCAATGGCCTACCCAGGCTTGATCCTGGCCTTCCCTACAGTCCCTGGTGCCCCTCCAGGAGTGACCCCTAAGCACAGAGCCAGGAGTGACCCCGAAACCAAACCAGACAAACAACCTGCAGGGACTGAGCTGCATCAGCACTAAACAAGGGTCCAGGTGGCAATGACTTGCTCTAGGGTTCCTGCCTCCTGAGCACCACTTGGGAGAATACCGCCCCCTCCCCTGACCCAGGACTTGGATCAGTGTTAGGGAGATAGTTCTGGGTCAGGGCCATGCGCAAGTCCCTTATAAACTAAACCTTATAAAGTTAAACCTCCCAAAAATTCATGAGACCCTGAGCAACACAAGGTGGGACTCTATTGGCTCCTAGCCTGTTAGGCCCTAGCGGCATAGCCACACCAGATTCCTGCACCCCTGAACACACACACACACACACACACACACTCACACATACACTCACACACACAGAGACATACACACATACACTCACACACATACACACACATTCACACACAGACATACAAACACTCACACACACAGACATATGCACACAGAGACACACAGACTCACACATACACTCACACAAAGAGAGACATACACACACATACACTCACACACATACACACATTCACACACAGACATACAAACATTCACACACACAGACACAGGCACACAGAGACACACAGACACACACACACAGACACACACACAGACACACAGACACACAGAGACACACACACACACTTTAAGCTGTATTCTATACTGCCCCTAATGGAAAGCAAAAGAAATGATGAAAAGGAAAAAAATGGTCAAATCCAGTGACCATATAAAATGGGAGGGATGTGGGGGGAGGGATGAGAAGGACAAAAGAGAAACAGGAGGCAGAGTGGGGTTAGGAATATGACCAAAAAGAAAGGGAATCATCACATGGAATGTCACGAGGATGTCCCTGGTGGTGCCTGATAACTCGGATGACCTGAGAATATCATCTCAGCATCCTTTCCCCTGCTCCCACGATCCACATTCTTGGAATATAATGTATGCTTACCCATACATTGAGTATTAAAAGGGGGAGGGTTTCTGTCTTGATCTGGAATCCATCAGGAGACCCCTCCCAAGCTTGGGACCTTCCTTCCATGCCTTCTTTTCCCTTCCTTTCCCTAAATACTGTCTTTTCTGAGTTTAATGGAAAGAAGAAGAAAGGAAGGGAGGGAGGGAAAGAGGGAAGAAGGAAGGAAGGAAGGAAGGAAGGAAGGAAGGAAGGAAGGAAGGAAGGGAGAAAGAAAGAGAGAAGGAGGGAGGGAGGAAGGGAGGGAGGGAGGGAGGGAGGGAGGGAGGGAGGGAGGGAGGGGAGGGAAGAAGGAAGGGAAGGAGGAAGGAAGGAAGGAAGGAAGGGAGAAAGAAAGAAAGAAAGAAAGAAAGAGAGAGAGAAAGAAAGAAAGAAAGAAAGAAAGAAAGAAAGAAAGAAAGAAAGAGAAAAAAGAAAGAAGAAATTGATAGTGGTCATGGAATTGGTGTTGCAAAATTGTATACCTAAAACTCTGTATAGCTTTCTAAAACTTACATGACAATAAAAAAATAAGAAATTTCCTTAGAAATCAAACTGAATGTCACAGAAATGAATAGCCTAACATAATTTTAAATTATTGTTATTAAGAAAGTCCGTGAGGTACATCAAATGCACACAAACATAGAATGAAATTAATGCAGTAAGGAAATATAGGAGCAAAAAAGAGTTCTTCACCAAAAATTGAAAGTAGTTTTTAAGCCCAACCAGAATCAGAGTATGAAAAACAAAATAAATGAAACAAAAGCATCCAACAAAAGCACAAAATAGTCTCAGCCTTCCAGAGGAAAGAATAATGGAAATTGAAGAAAAACTTCCTGTAATGAAGCAAATAGAAGTGGATAAAAAAAAAAGAGAAAATTATTTACTTCTCCTTGGGGGCAAGAGTAGCATGCAAAATTACCCTATTAGGATATCACCAGGTTTCTCAGAAGAAACCCTGCAGGCTAAAGGAGAGAGAAATGACATATTTACAATTCTAAAAGACAATTTTCAGCTAAGAATATTCAACTCTGCAAAATTATGAATCAAATAGGACTGGGGTGAGAGGGAGAGGGGTTTTCTAATAAAACAAAAAGCTAATGGAGTTTTTCACTACCAGACCTTCACCACAAGAAATGCTCAAAAGAGTCCTGTACAGGGAAGGGAAAAGTGAAAAAAAAAAACTTTAAAATTGAGCATGATGATAAATGCAAAATCAGAGACTCATATCAACAAGAATAAAATGACTCAACAACAAACCATCAAAGAGGAGGGAAATTAAAACAGAAACTGTTTAGTCTTAAATGACTTAAAAGCAAAAGCCTGTCTGAGACTTCGGAGTCCTCCTGAAGACACAAAACAAAAATCTGGAACAGAGTTTTGGAAAACAGGAAAAAAAATGGTATTGAGAGAACCATGGAAATACTTTTTCAAGGGAGGGAACAGAATGGCAACAAGCAAAAAATCACCTGAAGTGTGAATAATCTGAAGTCACCAAGCAAAAGACATAGCAGTGAGGTGAGTGAAAAAGCAGGATTCCTTCATGCTATGCAACAAAATGTTGACATCAGATATAAGGAGGAGCAAAGCAAAGTATTACAACACAATAGTGAAAAGGCAGGGGCTGCTAGTACTAACAAAATAGCAAAATAGTACTGACAAAATACTAACAGAGCAGACTGATTAAACAAAGGTGGAAATCATTTAACTACCAACGGGTGAACTCATGAACACTTTGTAATGCTCATCAGGATATATGTGTCCAGTAGAGGGGCACAAATATATAAAACAAGTATCAACAGACCACAAGGGATATTTTGACAACAGCACAGTAACTGTAAGCAATCTCAACACACCACTGAACAGCCATCACCTTCGATGACAAATTAATCGGAATGAGGTCATTAAATAAATCACTGATGAGATTAGCTTGATAGAAAATGCAGAAATTTCCATTCCCCTCAAAATGAATATATTCTTCTCAAGTACACAAGAAAAATTCTCTAGGATAATTTATATTTTGGGATACAAAAGAATTCCCAGGCACCATGCAGAAAGCGATACTACAGAGGGTGTGGCACTTGCCCTATATTAGATCTGGGGTGACACCCAGGAATCTTTTAACAGGTACACTCGAGCTGATTTTTTTTTTAAAAAAAAAGGTAGATGATGAACTTACAGACACCAACAGCAGGTAACTTATTTTCTTCAGGTACTTCTTTGATATGCCAAACGCAGTAACAACAAGTTTCACAATGGAGACGTTACTGGACCCGCTCGAACAAATTGATGAACTACAGGAGGACAGTGATAGTGACTTCTTTGATTGGGGTTGGCGAGACTCCACGGTGCTCAGGGATTATTCCCGGCTCAGGGGCTCAGGCTCAAGGATCACTCCTAGTGGGTTCAGGGAACCATCTGGGGTGCTGAGGATTGAACTGTGGTCAGCGACATGCAGAGCAAATGCCCGATCCGCCTACTATCTCTCCAACACAAAGATAATTTTTTTAATAACACATGAGTCAGGGTTTTTTTCTTCTTTTTTTATGCCCACTGTTTTTAATTTTTTTTTATTGAATCACCATGAGATACAGTTACAAAGCTTTCATGTTTGAGTTTCAGTCAAACAATGATCGCACATCCATCCCTCTTACCAGTGCACATTTTCCACCCCCAATGTCCCCAGGATCCTCCCCCATCCCACCTCTCCTCCTGTCTCTATGGCAGACAATTTCCCCCATACTCTCACATGAGTCAGAGTTAAGGATGTGGCTCAAATGATAACACACATGCTTTGCGTGTGGAAGGTTCTAGGTTTGATTCCTCTCTGGAGGTTAAACAGTCAAAGGGAGTGACCTCGGTCCTCCCATCATAGTAGTTTAAACCCTATTTAAGCATCGTAATATGAATGAAATAGGAGGCCGGAGCAATAGCACAGAGAGTAGAGCATTTGCCTGGCATGTGGCTGACCCAGGTTTGATCCCAAGCATCCCATATAGTTTCTAGAGCACCACCAGGAGTAATTCCTGAGTGCAGAGCTGGGAGTAACCTCTGTGCAATGCTGGGTGTGACCCAAAAAGCAAAAACAAAACAAAACAAAAACAAAGATACTTTCTACAGACTGGCCCTGTATCTATGAAAGAGACTAAATTTATTTTACACAGAAAAGAGTCGTATGTTCATCTATTACACTGTGTAAACAATTCTTACAGAACAGCAAGTCATTCATTTTTGTATCTCTTGGACTTCCCAGTACAAGAGTTTAATAAGTGATTTTCATTGTAGACTGCATTCAAATATCTAACATTTCAAACAAAGCATATGTCAAAATAGTTTTTAAGCTTTTCTCAGGTAACATGACACACACACACACACACACACACACACACACACACACCTGTCAAGCTTCAGTGATCACAAAGCATAAACCTCTCTTTGTTTCCTAATAACTGAGAAGTAACTTTCTCACAGTGGGAGCAGCTCCTGAGGCCAGCCCGTCCTACCCTGGAATGGAATGCCCTTTTGTTGCTTGCTCAGGTAACTGGCGATGCCAACAACCCTTTGTCTTTGTAATAATCCGTCTCAAGTTTGCCCGCAGCTGGGTCAGGGTTGCCCACGCTGGCAGCATCAGAGCCAGACACGCCCTTAGATCGTCTCCACAATCACACAGGCCCCTTCAGAGGGGACCTGAGTCTTGTCTGGGAAAGAGGGGACACGGAACCCTTCAGAGCAGAAGGAGATTTGAGTGAACCCTGAAAGCCAGTGGCAATGAACACCTAAAACAATTTTAAAAAGAGTTTTCTTGGCCCAGGAACATCACCCAGAGTAGGGCACCCGCCTTGGATGTGTGAAGCCCTGAGGAAAGAAGAACTAGATTGAAAAACAGAGTATTTTTTTTCCCTGGGAATGATTTGACTTGTGTAAGGTATGGCATGAGGTAACTAATATAATAAAGTGAGAGAAAACTGGCCCTCACACTGGTCTCTCCCAGTGAACCACATCCCTGGCCCGACACAGTGTTCCTTTTTTTGGGGGGGCAAAAAATATCATTTATTTGGTAACAGCTTATTAAAGATGCTATTCTTTTCTATTTGGTGGGGGCGGGGGGAGGCTGGGGCCACACCTGGTGGTGCTTGGTTATTACTTCTGGCTCTGTGCTCAGATTCTCTCTCAGCAGTGCTCAGGGGACTAGGTGATGCCAGGGACCAAACAGGGCCACCTGTAAGCCAAATATGCTAAATTCTTTGAGTTTTCTCTCCAGCCTTAAGGTACTATTCTTCTTTGTTGTTGTTGTTGTTGTTTTGTTTCCAGGCCACACCCAGCAGTGTTCAGGGCTTACTCCTGGCTCCGTGCTCAGGGATCACTCCATAGTGAGAATGGGAATTGAATTGAGGTCATTCTTACACAAGGCAATTACCCTACTATACTATACTATTGCTCTGGCTCCAAGATGCTATTTTTTATTCCTTGTTAGCAATGACACAATTGGGGAAAATTTATATTCCAATAAAAGGTAAACACAGCTACAATGAAAGAAATTGGCTCTGAACATTTGTGTATTGACTAATATTTACTGCTAAGCAAAGTCGTGATAAAACTTTTATTTCAATTGACAAAACTTAATAAAATAACACAAACTTTAAATCTGATGCTCAACGTGCGTGACGATCAAAGGGCTATAATACAAACTTTTCTCACTCATTTAAATGCATATTGAATTACATAATAATAACAGCAGCTCTCACTTGCTCCTAAAGTCAGGTCACCTCCTGGCCACCAATTTAGAAGAATTTTAAAAATAATATCTACAGTTACAAATAGCACACAGAGTTCTCGTGTTTGGAAACCTTTATCTTACTCATAAAGGCATGTTCTTGTTTTGTACTACAACACTCTGCAATATTCACAAGGCCAGAAATTATAGCCATGGTGCAAAATATCTAGATCAGAGGTAAAATAACAAGGACAGTGTAACATAGAAGTCCAAAAAGATAAGAAATTTTATTGAGCTATTGTTGATTCAAATTGCAGTAATCAATGTATTATTTCCTCTGGTAAATATTATCCTTGAATCCATTTTACAACAAGGGAAACCAAACTTTGGAAAATTCAAATAACAAAAAAAAAACAGCAAAAAATTAGAAGAGAAAATATGAATTCTACCTATGGATTTATATCCTCATACCACACTGACTCCAACATACTTCCATAATTAAATAGGTACTTCCATAATTAAATAGGTACGAAAAGAAAATACTACTAGTTAGCTGATTCAGATACTATGAGAAGTGAAGCAATAAAGAACATCAATAAATGAAAACTTTTCACATACTTGGGTGTGTTTGTACCCTTCTGTTTGGGTGTAACTGTTGCTAATATTCAGAAAATTCATAAAGATGTCATTTCCCAAAACCATAATGAGTAATTAGCCATATTAATTTCTAGTAAACCTTAAAACTCTCACTTTCATTTGGAATTTCCAAATGATAAAAGGAAACAAATATATTTAAGGCGGGGAGTACAGATTTGAAACCAGGATTGTCTGAAATACCTGCTTGCTTTTTTTTGTTCACAAAACATAACTTTTTCTTCCTTTCGGGTCTCTCCTGAAAGAACTGAGGGCATTCTGCTGTGCCAGGACTAGAACCCGGGACCCCACAATGTGCTTCAGCCCTCTGAGCCTCCCCAAAACTGGTGTGTACTTGCTCTTCTCAATTACTGAGAACATGGAAAATTGCTTGAGCTAAACAGGAAGCTAGATTAATTAGCTTGCAATGGTGCTTTTGTGAGGGTGAAACTAATGCCATGACAAGCTGCAGCTAACATTAAGTCTCAACCAGGCCTCAGTTTCTGTTTCTGTTTTCCCAAAGCAGGACTTGCCGTTTCTGGTAAACTCCCAGTTGAGTAATTTGCCAAGACAAGGAATTGGGCAGTTGGGTCTGGCCAGTCATGAGGGGTCACTGTACCCTCCTTCGAAACTGTTGCGAACCATTGCCTAAGTGCTGACCACAATTGTAATAGGGCGCATGCTAAAAATAGATTAGTAGATAGATTGCTTCTTAACTCTGAAGCCTATATTAACTGCTTGTGATTTGGAGTCGGGGTCCTTGTCAAGACTCCACTGCGTTGGATGGTCCCTGGCTCGAGCTAGCACTGGCTCAGGCTAGGAATAAAGTTCCTTTGCTTTTGCATTTTCATCTGTGGACTTGGTCTCCCTGCGATTGGGGATCTGAAACTTGGGCACAACATCTTCAGCCTGCTGTTCTAGATCATGTTTCTAAAAGAACTGCCCTTGGTGCCCAGCTAAAGATCTTTGAAAGGAATAAGCATATTATTTATTTTTTTAAACTTTGGAAAAATTTACTATTCATTATTTTCTGACATAAGGAATATAAAAATCAGTGACTTGAAAACCAGATATGTGTAATGGTACATTGTCGTTGAACTACTTTACAACTGATTGCATAAAAAATGGTTACCTTGCGATGTTTGGAGGATCCTCCCAGGAGGGGAGATGCATGTCGAAAGTAGACTATGGACTGAACATGTTTGCCACTCAATGCCTCTTTTGCAGACCACAACACCCAAAAGGAGAGAGAGAACACAGGGGATTGCCCTGCCACAGAGACGGGGGGATGGGGGATGGGGGTGGGAGGGATATTATCCATGGTGGTGGAAAATGGGCACTGGTGGAGGGATGGGTATCTGATCATTGTATAATTGAAACCAAAGCACAAAAAATTGTAAATCTACAACTTTAAAAAAAATAAAATAAAATAAAGGGAAAAAAAATGGTTACCTTGCAATATTTTGTAGTTTCACTTATGCTTTCTTATTTTTTTGTTTCTATTATTTTATTTTATTTTTAATTTTTATTAGTGAAACACCATGAGGTACAATTATAGACTTACAGACTTTTGTGCTTGGGTTTCAGTTATACAACGATGAAGTACCCATCCCTCCACCATTTTCCACCACCACCACGGGTCCCAGTATCCCTCCCACCCCCCCACCCCCCCACCCCACCCTGCCTCTGTGGCAGGGCAAGGAATAAGCATATTAAACATTATGACAAATATATTCCTATCCATCAGAATTTTAAACACTAAATTATATGAGGCATGTAACAATAAGAAAAACCTAAATAGTGAAAACAGTATTATCAGCAGAAGTTGTATTTTTCATTGTTACCAGAATGATTTAGTATTATTACTAAATTATTATTACGAATTCATTATAATACAAAAAAGTAGTCTATATAATAAAAGTAGATGGCAAAAATAAATCCCAAATAAACGAAACACAAATCATGACTTTTAAAACTTTTTAAATTTTAATGTATTTTCTTTCTCTTTTCCAAACATAAGTTTGAAGCTAGTGAAATCCTACTGTATACTTTTCTGCTTTCTAAGTGAAATTATATTTTATTCAACTCTCCTCCTATGGTCAGAAGTGGAGAACATTTCAATTTTATAAATATGAATAACACGAGTATTAGCACTTACGGTCAAGCTTTTCTGCACTTATTATTATTTCTACAATATGGTTTCCTCAGCAACAAAGTATTGCTAGCAATAAAATCAAAAGGTATAATCATTTATAATTTATATTCTATGAAACTGAAACATATTATGTCAAGCAAAATAAGTCAGAGGCAAAAAGACAAATACCAGACAGTCTCACTCATCAGTAGCACGTAGAAGAAAAAAGCAAGGGAACAGACAGCCTCAAAGCACAACAAACTCTTGGCCTTGAACTACAGAACTGAGATTATAGGGCAGTGGAGGCGAGGTGGAAGGAGAAGAGAGGAATGATGAGGGGAACTAGAAATAACAAAAGGGCTCTGCGGAGGGCCTTTAGCACTTTGGAGGTGATGAAGTGCAGTAACTGTACATTCCATCCCATAAACAATACCATTATAACCAAGTTACCTAAACGAAAGGATAAGTTAAAAATTAGAGCCGAAGAGAGAGTACAGCAGGTAAGGCACTCACCTGGCATGCCTTGAGCACTGCTGGGATCACTCCTGATCACAGAATCACAGAGCCAGGAATAATAACCTCGGAACCCTGCTGGGTCTGGTCTGTAGCACTGTTCTCCCGTTGTTCACCGATTTGCTAGAGTGGGCCCAGCAATGTCTCCATTGTGAGGCTCGTTACTGTGTTTGGCATATCGAATACATCACGGGGAACTGGCCAGGCTTTGCCGTGCAGGTGAAATACACTTGGTAGCTTGCCGGGCTCTCCGAGAGGCGCGGAGGAATTGAACCCTTGTCGGCCTGGCCAGCCGCGTGCAAGGCAAACGCCCTACCGCTGTGCTATCACTCACAGGCTTAGGGTCTGGTCTGGAAACTATAAATAAATAAATAAATAAATAAATACACAAATAAATATATAGGTAGCAGGTCAAATACTAACTGTACTGCTTCAGAAATTTCCACCAAAATCCAGCGAGAAACCAGGCAACACGCATTGAGAAGGGGAATGACACGGTTATGTTCCCTTCAGGGACTCAGCTGAGATCCAGCACTGGATAGAGGCGAGAGCTCTATTCTGTAGAATATCCAACGGGAGCTGGGTATTTGCAGGCAGCTGGCAGAAGGAGAAATTTCCAAGCATGTTATTTTGCAAAGCAGGGTCTGGACCACCCCAAGGATGTGAGCACATTTGGCATTCGTTCCCTTGTTCCCAAGGTTCCGAAGAGAGACTGGGACTATCTCAAGGCCATGCTGAGCATCATCCATGGTGATGCGCTCATCTGCCCCTTACGCCCCCCTCTCTGGTGGTCCCGCGCTTGAAATTAGTCCATTTCAGATGGATTACGTGGGTCTTCTTTCCTCATTGGTACAAAAAACCACAATTTTCTATCTCATCCACCCAAGTGTCCAAGACCCCACAAACATGACAGTAAACTCTACTATGCCCATGTTATAGCAACTACAATAAAGAAAATACTAAAAAAGAACTTCCCTTGCAGGCCTTAGAAAAATAAAATCAGACCAGTTTCTACCCTGGTGGCACCATCATTTGGAATCTTTCCAACGTCAGTGGCACAACCAAATATGTAGCCCCAGAAAGCCTGCCACCGAGTGGGCGTGGCCCTGTCATCTGAAAGACAGCAGCAGCAATAGCAGGAAAGGCTGAGGGGTGCTCCAGTTCATCTCTACAGTCTTTGGCGGGTCTGCAGATGCGTTTTACCCTTTGGGGGGTCTGAAATCAGGAGGCCACATGCAAACACCACCGCCCAACAAGCTGCAGCTGCTGGCTTGGTTTCCCCTCCCCTGCCTCGTGGCATCTTGTCACTGAAACCTGGGGGCAGTATCTACAAGCCAAATGAGCTTGTGAGTGTTCTTTGTGATAAGTGGTCTGGTTGCCTTGGGCTTCACAAGAGCCTGGATTGCTTCACATGGGCACTCACAGTCTTAGCACTGTCGGCCTGCATCTTTTTTTATTTTTTAAATTTTATTTTATTTTATTTGTTTATTTTTTATTTTTTTAATTTTCCACCAACTAGTTCTGTGTTTTCTTTTTCCTTCTGGGAGGCTGACCCTTTCCAAGAACACACCCTGAGTTTTTTCTTCCCAGAGAAATCCAGACTGCAGACCTCAGTGGGGAGTCATTGCCAGCTGGTGAATTTTTCCTTCACACCTTTGTCAGATCCGATTCCTGCTCTCTCTCAGAGGAGCCCTGTCCTACCCCATGTGAGCTGTGTCCTGTCTCGACAGGGCCGCAGCTGCATCACCTGTCCTGTCACGACACCCTGTCACAACGGCAGGGCTGCAGCTACATCCTTCTCTGTCCTGTCACGCCATCCCGTCAC
Source organism: Sorex fumeus (assembly GCF_029834395.1). NCBI lineage: Eukaryota > Metazoa > Chordata > Mammalia > Eulipotyphla > Soricidae > Sorex > Sorex fumeus. Next base: position 11,752,433 of record NW_026606059.1, on the reverse strand, counting down.
GATAGCCGTGGCACTCCCTGTCGCGACATCCTGTCATGACAGCGGTTCCTGACACGACGGCAGGGCCACAGCCGCATCCCTTCCTGTCCTGTCACGACATCCTGTCACCACAGGCCCGTAGCCACATCCCTTCTTGTTCTTTCAGGACATCAGGGCCCTGTGTGCATCCCTTCCTATCTTGTCACGACAGCAGAGCCGCAGCTGCATCACTTCCTGTCCTGCCGTGACACCAGTTGCCTTTTGCACATGGCCCACCTCGGGGTTCGATACCCGGCAACCCATAGGGTCCCCCGATCCCCACCTGAATGCAGTGATCCCTGAATGCAGAGCCAGGAGGCAGCTCTGAGCACTGCCCAGTGTGGACTCCCCTTCCCTCCTTCCCATCCCCCCCAAGAGAAAGAATAGACAGTAAATGAATCCTCGGAGGCCATTGGCCATTGGCCAATCAATCATTGGCCCATCAACGGCCAAGACTCAGAGACTATAAAACCCAGCTCCCGAAAGAGAACGGCGCAGAGTCTCCTGCCCCCATGCCTGGCTGTCCTTGCCGGGGCCCCTTGGAGGGGAGCGGGTTGAGTTTTCCTCCCCGCCCTGATCAGGGCTCTGGCAGCCGAAGACCTCCAGAACCAGCCACCACCATGCTGAGACCACTCTCCACACGCATGAAGGTACCGGCAGAGGAACAAAGGCACGCGGGTCCCGGGGCTGAGATCTGCAAGCCTGCTCGGATCAGGGCTGAGCATCCTCCACCCAGATCCTCCATCTTCCAGTAGGCAGGGGTCACACCCACCAACTGGCTCCCTGGCGCCGTGTAATACCATCAATGGCCAAGACTCAGAGACTATAAAACCCAGATCCTGGACATCTTATCATCTCATTCCTACTTTGGGCAAACTGGCAGGTTACCAAATATTACCTGCCCACAAGGCAGAGTCTGGCAAACTCCCCGTGGCATACCAAATATGCCAAATACCAGTAACAATGATGGGTCTCATTCTCCTAAAGAGCCTTGAATATGGCACTTTTTAAAAAAATCTCAGGGCTAGGACGAAGGAGACGTTACTGGGGCCTGCTCGAGGCAATCAACGAACAACAGGATGGTCGTGATCGTGATCGTGATTTTATTTTTATAAAGTTGTTCACAATTATTCATTACATTTAATATTCAAAAACCAATCCCACCACCGTTGCAAGTTTCCACCACCATATTTCAAATGTTTTCATCCCAAACTGTGCCCCCAAAGCAGAACTGAAATAATTTATTTTATATTGCTTATTATGAATCACATATCACAGATCATCCTGTTATTCGTCGATTGCCTCGAGCAGGCCCCAGTAACGTCTCCTTCATCCTAGCCCTGAGATTATATTCAAGGCTCTTTAGGAGAATGAGATCCATCATTGTTACTGGTATTTGGCATATTGGGTACGACACAGGGAGTTTGCCAGACTCTGCCGTGTGGGCAGGTTACATTCAAGAGCCTGCCAGTTTGTCAAAGTAGGAATGAGATGTCATAATAAAATGTCGGGCGGCGGCAAATGCGGCCGCGCGGTTCCAGGATCTGGTTTTTATAGTCTCTGAGTCTTGGCCGCTGATGGGATTACATGGCGCCAGGGGGCCAGTTGGTGGGTGTGACCCCTGCCTACTGGGATTTGGAGGATCTGGGTGGAGGATGCTCGACTCCAATCCGAGTAGGCTTGGAGATCTCGGCCCCAGAACCCACGTGGCTTTGTCCCTCTGCCGGTACTTTCAGGTGTGCGGAGAGTGGTCTCAGCATGGTGGTGTCTGGTCCTGGAGGTCGTCGGCTGCCGGAGCCCTGGTCGGGGCTGGGAGGAAAGCTCAACCCGCTCCCCTCCAACGCGCCCCGGCGAGGAACAGCCAGGCGTGGGGACAGATTATTATGAATAATCCTCTAAAAATGGTCCAATAAAATTTCCTTAGAGGAAAGTGTGTGAAGACTGTTGTATTTCATCCTGGATACCCTAAGCCCTTGTATAAGACATTAGAAACATGTTTGATAAACCCAATCCAATGCTGTGTGCTACTCTTGGTCCGTCAGTGGTGTTTGTGGCCACACGCTCCAGGAATTCTAAAGTTCACTCTTGGGTGGGGCCAAAGTTGCTCTCTTCCGGGAGCTTTACTTCTGAGTTTCTGGATCTAGGCTGTTGATGAGATTATCTGGCAACAGGGTCAGTTTTGTGGGTGTGACTGCCAAGTTACTGGGAGATGTGGGGAGGAGGCCCAGTCCTGCTCTGAGAGAGCTTGGAGATCTCAGTCATAGGTCCTGCATACCTGGGTTTTTCTGCAGGTTCCCTCGTGGGTGAGGCATTCAATGTCTATACATTAGGATCCTCTGTGAGCTGTATTGCGGATTCACTACCAGCATCTAACCATTCTACAGGGAGGTGATCTTTGACATCAAGAGAGGGGGTTGGCAGGGTGATACCATTTCACCGAACTCTTCAATGCCACCCTCAAGAACATCATGCAACAACTGGAATAGGAAGGAAAGGAAGTGAAAATAGATGATCAGCAACTACACCACCTCTGCTTCGCTGATGACACTGTTCTTATAACACCAAACATCGGCCAAGCGATACAAATGCTGGCTGACTTCGACCATGCATGTGGAAAGGTTGGACTACAGCTGAATCTCACAAAGATGTTTATGAGAAACAGTCTCGTTCCTGAAGTTCCATTCACTCTCAACGGAATGACCATCTCCGAATGCAACAGTTATGTGTACCGAGGTCGAGAAGTCAACATGACAAATGACCTGGCACCCGAGCTGCGCAGGAGGAAGAGAGCGGCTTGGAACGCCTTCAAGAACGTCGAAGAAATAGCTAAGAGGACGAAGAACCTCCGGCTCCGGGCACATCTCTTTGATTCCACTGTTCTTCCTGCATTAACATATGCCTCAGAGACCTGGGCCCTACGCAAACAAGATGAGAATGCTATTCCGGTCTCCCAAAGAAGAATAGAAAGAGCTATGCTTGGAATATCACGTTTCACTCAAATGAGAGAAAGAATCCAGAGTTCCGACCTCTGTCCAGGATCAAGAATCAGGGATGCTGTCTCGTTTGCCAAGGTGTCAAAAATCAGATGGGCTGGTCACGTAATGAGATTTAAAGACGGCCGCTGGACTAGAGCTGTTACTGACTGGATTCCACGGGATGTCAAAAGACCGCGTGGCCGCCCACCTACCAGATGGTCAGACTTCTTTGTCAAGATCATGAATGATCGGTTTGAGGCCCTTCATGTTCCCGGAGCAAACAGATGCCATTGGGCTACACTAGCACACGACAGGGACAAATGGAGACGTTACTGGCGCCCGCTCGAGCAAATCGACGACTAATGGGAAGTTCAATGATTAAGTGAAGTCCTGGGGCTGGAGCGATAGTACAGCAGGGAGGGCATTTGCCTTGCACACAGCGTCCCGGGTTCGATTCCCAGCATCCTATATTGTCCCCTGAGCAGCGACAGGAGTAATTCCTGAGTGCAAAGCCAGGAGTAACCCCTCTGCATCGCCAGGTGTGACCCAAAAAGGAAAGAAAGAAAGAAAGAAAGAAAGAAAGAAAGAAAAAGAAATTGACAAATCCTGCGATTTGTCCAACTACACACTCTGGGGACTGAGGGTGGGTGAGGGAAGAGCAGAGTCAAATATCCTCTAGGGGCCAGAGAGGCTCAAAGGGGTGCAACTTTGCTTGTTTTAGTTCCATCCCGAGCAATGCATGGTCCCCAGTACCACTGAGATTAGCCCCGTTGGCCCCTGACACTGACCCCAAACCACGAGGATGCATGCAGGGCTGAGAATCTCTAAGAAGGGCACCACCCTGCCCAAATCCCAGGATATTCTCTGAACATTGTGGCTGAGAAGGTAGATCCAGACTTCACAGGTTGCAACTGTGGCCCTACCCACTTCTAAGCTTCAGGGCTTAGGGTAAATTATATAATGTCCCTGTGCTGTTTCTGGGGAAATGCACAGCACGGTGCTGGGGGTAAATGTCTACTCTACACCACTTGGCAACTGTAGGCGGTGTTTGCTCTTACTCATGGCTCACAGTAAAGCATTTACTAATCTACTGGTTTGTTCTTAGATAAAAGGAAAAGTAAATATACTTTCTTCTACTTGATACTGCTTATATAACCTTTCAGTCTTAAGGTAATTATAATAGAAAAATAATCTGTGAGAAGCAGCTCATTTTCCTTTTGGGGGTGGGTGCAGTGGGGTGTCAGGGCCACACCTAGAGGTACTCAGGGGGTTATTCTGGCTCTGTGATCTCCGGTGCGACCCGGGAGACTTAGGGGATTCCAGGATTCGAATCAGGGTCAGTGTCATGCAATGCAAGCACCTTATCTCATGTACTATAATTGCTGAAATTCGTTTTGTTCATCAAGCAGATGGCTGGGAGATGGCTCTGCAGCTAAGGTGCCTGCCTTTCAAGAGTGAGGCAGAGTTCAATCCTTGGTGCCTAGCATGATCTTGGCAGCTCTGGGTTTGAGCCCGGCAGTTCTGCTGTGTGAGATCCCCAGCATCACAAGTGATTTCCAGCCACACAACTGCCAGGTGTGTGCAGGCAACCCAACGGGAAGGTGAGACCCAGGGCTAGTTCTGCAACTTGAAAGATGTGGGAACAATCTCCCCAGGAGCCTGGCGAGCACTGCAGCCAGACTGTGCTTAGGTACCAGGACTCAAGAACAAGAGGCTCACAGTGCACTGCAGCTTCGTGGAGCTCTGGGAGAAACCAACTAAATGTGCAGGTACCACAGTCCAACTTGGACTGGCCTCTCATGGCATTGGCATCAACAACCACAGATGGAAAGAAGGTGGGACAGAAGGTGCAAGGAGTAGAAAGTACAAGAGTGCATCCTCGGGTACTTTGATTCTTTTTAAGATTGTTTGATTCTAGATAAACAACCTGTTCTGCTGGCAAGGAATCACTCACCTTGAATGAACTTCCTTCTCAAAGCAGTGACCTGTCTGTTTGCAACTTCCTTCTCAAAGCAGTGACCAGCCTGTTTGCAAATGAAGCCTGTGCATACGTGGCATCCATTTGCACCCCTCCGGACTGCTTTCCCCTTTCCCTTCCCTTTAGATTCCTGTGCAGACCTCTGCCAGCTCTGGAGAGGAGCAAGAGACTGTGAGACAGGAAGGCCACGGTGGCTTTCCACAGTCAACCAAGTACTGTAGCACTGTCCTCCCGTTGTTCATCGATTTGCTCGAGTGGGCTCAGTAACGTCTCATTCTGAGACGTGTTACTGTGTTTGACATATTGAATATGTCACGAGGAGCTTGCCAGACTTTGGCGTGCGGGCAAGATACTCTCGGTAGCTTGCCGGGCTCTCCGAGAGGGGCCAAGGAATCGAACTCAGGTCGGCCACGTGGGTCGCATGCAAGGCAAATGCCCTACCGACTGTGCTAAATGATTTTATTTATGAAAATACTGCTATTTTCTAAGTTCTGTGTTTCCTATCATAATATAGTTAACCTTCCCTCCTGTTGAACATTCATATGTAAAAAGGGGGGTTGGCTTAATCACCTAAACTTGGTAAATTCCATTGTAAAATTGTGTGTGTGCATGTGTGTGTGTGTCAGAAAGCCTGGGTTCCATCCCCACCGTCACCACGATATGAGTACAGCTCCTAAGAGGCTCCTTGAGTTCTGCGTGTAAAATTGGCCCCTGAAACTCCCAGTGCTCGTGGTATTCAAGTTCCCTTGCTGCAGAACTTAAACTGTAAGTAGAACTTACACAGTACTTAAGTACAGGGACATCGGCCTCTCCTGATGTCCAGGCTGCTCTCTCCCTCACCCACATATGACATCACTGATCCTGTCCTCATGCTGTTTGTCCTCTCAGTTCCCATGTACAATATCACTGTGTCATTGTACAAACACAATTGCACTTTATTTGCTGCTTGGTTAGTGATGTGCTCAGCTCTTTGCGTCTCGGTCCAAGAACATTAAGCAGCCAGGGAAATATTGTTCTCCCAAGAAATCCAGGATATGAACTCTGTCTCCATCGTTTAAATCTGTTTGATCTTGTTCGACAAAGATCAGCCTCAAGTCAGGGTTTCTGAAAGTGACTAATGATGAATTGCTCTTCACGGCTGTTGTTTTGAAGGAGGTGGTAAAAACTAAATGAACAGCTTTCACAATCACAATACTGGAAAAGTCTCACTATCTTTGATTTTATGCCGTGGGCCTGCTTCCTGCAGCACTATAATACATTGTTAATACCAGACAAAGCCTGCGGTGGGTTGACAGTAATGAAGACACAGAGGTTCGGATTGGTAGTTAAGTTCCACCCAGCACTGCATTTCCCCAGATGTTACGGGCTGGGTGTGGACACGCTCAGGAGGCACAAAGCTGAGCCCTTCATGAGGCAGAATACTGAATGCTGAAAGTACTATTCTGTTTTTATTTCTATTAGTATTGCTTCTGCTTCGACCATTACCCTCCTGACTTCCTTCTATGTTGTAGAAATTTCACTTATTGTCTCATTTAACATGTACAAGATTCTTTAAAATAAGGCCAGAGAGATGATGCATGAGTTAAGGCTCTTGCCTTCCATGTGGCTGGTCTGGGTTTGAATTCCAAGGCACTTTATATGATGCTGTGAGTGAGCACCGTAAGGGATCACTTCATTTTTTTTAGGGGATCACTTCAGAGCACAGAACCTGGAGTAGTTCCTGAGCACCAATGGGTGTGGTCCCAATCCCCGAAACAAAACAAAACCCCTCTGAACTAGGGTGTACAAAATTATTATCCCCACTTCACAAAATAAAGAGACATATTCTAAGGGTAAAGGTAATTTTTTAATTTACATAATCTTTTATTTGTAAATTATTTATAAATCATTTACTTGTATAATATTTTATTACAAATACCTTAAATGTAAGAAAACCTATTGATTAGGAACATATGGATTTGTTTTAACATATGGATTTGATTTGGACAAAACTAAAAATCACTAAAAAATTACAAACCACATTTTTTTGCGTGAAAGCATAAAGCCTAGGTGGTGATGAAGAAATAAGATAGCAAGTACAGGAAGTGAAAAGTGAAGATATGAGAATTACCCAAGTGAGAGATGAGGAGAGATCCCACCTACCATTATATATCTTTGTAGAATTTGCGAGATTTCTGAACTTTCCCCGGTACATGGGATGGGGACTTGATCCTTTATAAGCTAATTATGAAAATGTCAGTTATCCAAAGGCAAAGGCCTGAAAGTATCCAGAAAAAGACACATCGAATTATACATGATGACACTTGTACTAGGAATTTTTGGATAACTTTGAAAAAAAACTATTACATTATCATTAAAGATAAGAACGGGAAATGCAAGTTCTAAGAGGGTACATCTCTGCATCCTGTTTTCCTCTGGCAAAACTCATTTGGGGAGTGTACACCTTCCCTTATTTGGTATATATTGGTTGGTAAAGGAACATAAAATGTATAAGTCAGGCCTAACTCAATCAATTATATTTTATAGACAAAAATATTTATTAATAGGGGTATTGAGCTATACTCAGTTGGGTGAAGGTACTTTCTCAGGGTCACCCTGTTAGCAGTAATGACCCATGGCTGAACTAAAATCCCTAATGAACTCTAGGGCTCTATTGGCAAATTTTCCTGTATTGAATCAAAATTTCCTTGTTAGGAATTCTCCCTTCCATTAGTGCAAATCACTTTTCCCTCCACCAAGAACTTCATTAATATTCCCACCCTCACTCACCTTATTTTGATTTAGACTCTTCAAAGACAACTAACACAACAGAAAAGTCACAGGTTTAAGTAGAAACCAGCAAGAATTGATCCTGTACCTGTCTAATTGGGTTTAGCTCTTAGGGAGAAAAATTAAAAAAAAATAACCCTGGCTTATTCTCTCATATGAAATATCCAGATAGTCTGACTTCACAATATCTTGATTTCATTCTATCTTGGTCAGAGGTTTAGTTCAATGATCAAGCATGTGCTTTGCATATATGAGGTCCGGAGTTTGATCTGTCACCCAAATAAGGGAAGTGGAGAGGGGAAAGCGGGGGAAAATGTTGGCATCTTGTAGTAACTTCTAGAATTTGGAGGTCCCTGAGAAGTGAGGCATAGGGGCAGCAACTAAAGAGACCACGTACCTAGAATATTATGTTAAGACTTCAGATGGATACGTTTTCTCAATGGATCACATCTACAATTGGACTAGGTCAGGACAAGACAAACACATGGGTACATGATAAAACAGAAAAGAAAGTGGTTGTGAACAAATGCTTTGGGAAGAACACAAATTTGTATCATATATATGATAATTATATATGTATATATATACTGTCTAGGAATTCTAGCCTATACAGGTGGCTTTGCACATCAGATACAGAGAACAGTAGCATCTATTCAAATTTCCAGAGTTTGATTTAAATCTGTCAGGTGGATCCATGAGATCCATGAGTGTGCATCTGTGTAATTCTGTGCACTTAGGTGCACAACTTCTCTTTCTTTTTTTTTTATAATTTATTTATTTATTAAATCACTGTTGGGCTGGAGCGATAGCACAGCGGGTAGGGCGTTCGCCTTACAAGCGGCCAACATGGCCGACCCGAGTTCGATTCCTCCTCCCCTCTCGGAGAGCCCGGCAAGCTACCGAGAGTATTCGATATGCCAGACACAGTAACAACAAAGTCTCCAATGGAGACGTTACTGGGCCCGCTCGAGCAAATCGACGGTCAACGGGAGGGCCTTTACCTTTTACCTTTTTACCTTATTAAATCACTGTGGGAAAAGTTACAAAGCTTTCAGGTTTAGGTCTCGGTCATGCAAATATCAAACACATTTCCCTTTACCAATACTTATTTTTCACCATGAAGAACCCCAATAAACCCTCACCTCCCACCCCTCCCAATGTCTGTGAGTCAGATGAATTCTAGTTAACACTCTATCTACTTTGACTAAATTCATTGTTTGGATAAAAAATGCACCATTATTATTTAGAGTTTACACCCCCATATCAGACATGCTGAAAAAGCATTGTGAAATGATTTGCTTTCTACAGCTGGGTTCAGGAATTAAACGATGTCGCCGCCGCGCGGTTTTGGATTTCTGCTATTTTACTTATTAACCCTGGAAGTATTTCTACCGAGAGTCAGATAATTAAGAGATTGGTGTCTGTGCTCTGGAGCCATGGCCGTGCCGGAGAGCCTCTCGTGGGGGGCGACTGGTGACCTCGGTAGGGCGTGAAGGACGAGCCGGGAACGCCCCCCTTCCCATGAGGTTTTAGTCGCCCCATCACCACCAGCTCACACCTGGCTTTCCACAAGACAACTTCTCTTTCTATGCTTAGATTAACAGATTAAAATCAGAGAAGCGGTGACTATATTGACACTATTTGAAAACACAATAAGCAATCAAGAGAAAACATTTTCTCCTACCTGATGGATATTAAACCAAGTGTTTGAGGCTTCATCAGCGAAGTGTCCCCTTTCTTCCCCCCAGAGAAGCTTACATTGCTCTTACAAGCACTCCTAACCCCCTGAGTTTATCTTTAACCTTTCCTTTGTGCTCTACAGTTCCCTAAGTCAGGCTTGGTTACTTAGGACACTCGGGGTTTTGTATTTGAAATGAATTACCTGCTTTTCTATTTTCCCTAATATTTTTCATATTTTGCTATAGAGCAATGTTCTTTGCTTATGCACATAAAGACAGTTAATGCTGTGCTCCTAATATTTGGAAGTTGATTGACTGAAATAGATCTCCTCCATCGTAAAAACTTGACTGAGGTTTCAATTGGCATAGTTTCTAATAAGCCCACAAAGGAAGGTACTGCCATGGGACTGGAATGGACCCAGAGTGAGTGGTGAAGCTACCCCAGCATAGAAATGGAACAATCTGGAAAGCATAAAAACATCACAGTCTTGATGCAAGCCATTATGACTCATGA